>NC_035436.2:127245768-127618313 GCF_002127325.2 Helianthus annuus
GATTCCTATCCATCAAACATATCCGGTCGATCAGTTCTACATGTCCGACCGATTCAACAACACATTCAGCCAAATAACACACAAAGCAATTCAATTAAAACACTAACCGATCGGTCGAGGGTAATCCAAATCGGGATCAATTTCCGGTTGCTTGTGCCGTCCGGTTATGCGTGAGAAAGAGAGAGATGTTTTTGCTAGGGTTTTGTGTGTGTTTTTTTTCTAAATTGCCAAGTTGTAAAACTAGAACCCTAAAGGTGTGCATGTATATATGTATACGTACAAGGGATGTGGGCCGAAATCCCACATGGGTTTTCTCATGGTCTCGAGTCCACTAAATGGACCGAGTGGGTTTTCGTGAAATCAAATACTATTCGGTTTAAGCAACATGTCACACAATCACATAATCACATAACATATCATGTATTCGTTCAATTAACATAGATCACGTGAGCATATAACGTCACACAAGATAAGTCTAAAGTACGGGTTGTCACAACGTGGCTCTGAATTTCTGGCGCCAAACCTTTGAGATACAACTCGATGCGCTTGTAGGGAGGGTCCACCATAGTTGGACACAGAACGGCCAGCTCATTCGACCGTTTAGTATACGCTTCGATTTCCGATCCAACCATTTTCAAGTTATAAAGCTCGTCTTCCAGCTTGTGTATGTCTTCCCGCGTGCAATACTCACGCTTGATGAGTTCCTTAAAGTCGTTCCATGGGGTGGCGTTAGCAGCTGCCAACCCTAAGATCTGGACTTGGGCGTTCCACCAAGTCAGTGCTATTCCCTCCAGAGTGCCAGTAGCAAACTTGACCTTGCGAGCCTCAGGGCACTCGCACATTTCAAATACTGATTCTAGCTTCTCGAACCAGTGGAGGAGTCCAACTGCTCCTTCTGTGCCGCTGAAAGAGTTTGGACGACAGTCCATGAAGTTCTTGAACGTGCAGACAGGCTGCTGCGCGTGTTGACCTATTGTGTACGAGTAGGGCAAAGTTTAAATACAAAAGCTAGTTTAGGAGTGTAGGATCTAAAGATCCTAGCGTAAGTTATAACTACAGGTTATCCTACCTGCTTGAGCAGCCGCAAATGCTGCTGTGACTTGGGCTTGAACGAGAGCCTCTAGCTGGGCTTGTGTCATGTTGATTCTTCCAGACATGATCTTCATAGTAACAAGTGGCATACGTAAGAATGATTCGCGAATAGGGCGATGACAGAAAAGCGTAGGCATATAGGTGTTCTCATGAAATCAAAGCATGTGTATCTAAGCGTAATGCGAGCAAAGTTCTAAGCAGTTCTAGCAAACAGGCAATAAACATAAACCTTATTACCTAGTATGTCGAGTCTTGCACGTGGAGCGAAGCGTCGTTGTGGATCGTTTGAGAGCACTGTTCTGGTTATAGTCTGGTTTTAATAAAAACGTTTTCTCATATTAAAACCAAGTTCTCTATAACCAATGGCTCTGATACCAATCTGTCACACCCCCAAAATCCCACACGCGGAGTACTACCGCTTGGAGGCGTGACTGACCAGGATCAAGCCACCAATTATATCAAACATAGCATTTAATAGTAATCAAAGACATAATTGGTGTGTTCAAAACCAAACACTGTTTAAGTAGCGGAAGCATTAAATGTAAAACCCAAAACATAAGTATCAATGTGTGAATGTAAAAGTGTTTAATAAGCATTCACGAGTTCTTGTCCACAACGACCCGCTTCTCCTCTGGTGCAAGCTCCAAGTATACCTAAGGTCCTGCAAGGCATGCAGCAAATAATCAACAAACTAGTTGAGCGAGTTCACAGAAAGTAAGTTCATAACGTAGTGCATAAGTATAACTAGTGGGGGCTTCCCATGTTTATCCTGGCTAATGAGGGCTTCTCATTAACGGTACTTACTAGACTAACTTCCGACCATGTGTTCTTCTTTACCGAGAACAGGAAAACGTACAGGGTCACGTAGGCTTTACGTGACGTGCCTTTCCCCGAAGACAGTGGTACGCGTGAGGGCTACGTAGGCTTTACGCAGCGTGGCCTTCCGACCTGGAAGCCAGTGAATGGTATTGGGTTACGTAGGCTTTACGTAACGTGTCCTTCCCGACCCGGGAGACATATGGCAAATATACTGGGTTACGTAGGCTTTACGTAACGTGTCCTGACTAACCTGAGGACGATGGTCTATAGTCCGATATATGCGTAAGTACGAGTAACTCCTTTTACAATATCGTATCCAACCCAATTCCCAACCCGGGAATCCCATGCCTTGGCTGTGTGAACTCACCTTGGTTTGCTCGGCAGATACACAAAGAGTATAGATAAGCTAGTAATTGGTCAATCACGTCCTAGCATGTTTGTAATACAAGTCAGGTTTGGTTCAAAGATGCACGTACACAACATGGCAAACACGTATGCACGCAAATATATTAAGTACACTACTTGTGCTATTCGGATGGTTGGGTCAAAGAGCTTGTGCGAGCCCAACCATCTTGTGCGATGTAAGTCTAGGCCCAAACTATCCGGCCCAATATGCATAAGTGACTTGTGCGAGTCCATTGGTGTTGTGCGATTTGGGATTGGGCTTGAGGCCTAATCGGTTAAACAAATATCATAACATAGGTGTGTGGCCCAACAGTTAAGCAATACATAATAAACATCTCGGCCCAGCAACTAAACAATCAATTGTGCGATCAGTGTGGGGCTTGTGCGGTCTGACTTTGGGCTTGTTCGGCCCAACAGTTTCATTATCAAACACAGCCCAACTGATGATATACTTGTGCGCTCCAATTGGGCTTGTACGATTGTGGGCTCTTGTGCGATTGGACAATTGGACTGCCCGGCCCAACATACAGCCTTGTGCGACCAGGCTGCCCTTGTGCGACTGGGCTGCACTTGTGTGTTTGGACCAGCATGTGCGACCAGCTCAGTTGTGCGATCGAGCCAGCTTGTGCGTGTGGTCCATTTGTGCGATCAGTTCAATCATCCCACTAATCAAGTAATTCGGTTATAATTTGTTTACCAGTTTCCAAACATACACCAATCAATTAACATACTCCCTACAATTCGGTTAACTAATTATGAATCAAACAAGGGTTTTTATTATGAACTTCCTATGAACCCTAATCTTGACTTAACAATTCAACAAGAACATCATTAACATTCATACTAAATCCAACAACCCGAATCAATACATGGCAGCCGGTTAGCATCACATCATCAGAATTTCATATCATCACAACAGATTAATCATCAACATACAATACCGATTTCATAAGCATGAGTCCGTTTAACGCATTAACACATCACAGCCGATTACTATATATCTATACTTCCGATTTTTGTGTTAAGATCATGAGGTGTATTCACATATAAAGACTAGCCTAGATCGATCAACAACCATCATGTAACATCATGTGAGTGCATATCACATACAATCAATTAGTAAACAAGCAACATACACTAACCGGTTGGAAATCAAGAGAGAGGCGATGATCCTCTTGTGCCTTGTGCCGTCGGGTTCTAAGCAGCCGAGAGAGAGAGGGTTTAGGGTTGTGTGTGTTTTTGTGTTGGTAACAAAATGAGAAACAAACCCCTTGCAATATGTTTGTTCACGTGAAAGGGAAGTGGGCCGAAACCCCTCATGGGCCGCCCTATGATCCGTGTACAAGAATGAGGCTCAAACGGCCTTGTGCGAGTGATGTGTATGATGTGCGGTTCGAGTTATTAACATTTATATATATACAAAGCACACAATAACAAAACGTTTATTAAATCCAAACATATAATCCAGTTCACATATGCACGTAGCGTTACACAAAACGAGTCTAAAGTTCGAGTTGTCACATAATGTTATCTTGCAGGAATGTCTAGCAGGATCCGCTCTTAGCAACGTAATCAAGGGACTCGTCTTTACAACTTTGGCATATGCTTAATCAGAGATGAACGTTGTAGAGGATATGGAAACTCAGCATGATTTAAGGGCGATAATTTAGGCTAGATTTACTTTTATTCCTAAAGGGGTAATGAGCTGATAGTTAGTCTATTTACCTAAAATATGGCTACTCACACTTGTATATATAGCACTCTTCCACATTCGGAAGACACATAACACATTCCTCACACGTTTAGACACAATACTATAGTGATCCTTGTACTCAGCTCGTTACCATCCGAAGTTGTAATCATTATTTGTTATATTGAAGTTTGGTGATCGGTAGTTGCCATCACCCGAGGTTTTTTATGCCGGAGATCATTCATTGATCAAGGGCTTTTTCCTCGTATAAATCCTCGTGTCACTTGCATATTTCATACTAAAGTGATCCTTTACTTTTTCATCAAACCAAGCATCATTCCCCATTTACATAGAGTTTGGTTGCATTATCCTTGTGTGATTTTTTGACCAAAACAGGATCCATTAAACTGATTAGTGATTAACAATGAATCCACGTATACCTCAAGATACCTGATCCCCATATGTTTAGCAATTTGCAAACCAGCGATTAAGGCTTCATATTCAGCCTCATTATTAGTGGCTTGGAATTCACAAGCTATGGAATGGGGTATTATGTCCCCCCTGTGGCGATTTTAGTAGTATACCAAGCCCCGTGCCTTTAACATTTGAGGATCCGTCAGTATGTAGTATCCATGGATCCTTAGTTTCATCCAGCTGCTGGACTTCCAATTCGGCTTCCTTTTGTAAATCACTACTGAAATCAGCCACAAAGTCTGCTAATGCTTGGGATTTGATGGCTGTTCTGGGCTCATATCTTATATCATGGGCACTAAGCTTTGCTGCCCACTTAGCCATTCTTCCGGACATCTCTGGTTTCCTGAGGACATTCTTAATTGGGAAATTAGTTCTAACAACAATAACATGGGTTTCAAAATAATGTCTTAGTTTAGTAGATGCCATAATCAGTGCAAGAATAAGTTTTTCAAGGTGTGAATACCTGGATTCAGCATCAAGTAAGCTCTTACTTACATAATAGACATGATATTGTGTACCTTCATGATCCTTAACAAGGACTGCACTTACTGCTTTTGAGGATACCGCAAGGTATAAGGATAACACATCTCCTTTTTCTGGTTTCATCAATGCTGGGGCTGAGGACATGTATTCTTTTAGGGCTTGTAAAGCATTCTCATGCTTTTCAGTCCATTCGAATTTCTTGTTCTTTCTTAGGATATCATAGAATTCTTTACACTTTTCTGAGGATTTGGATATGAATCTGTTTAGAGCTGCTATCCTGCCTGTTAGCCTTTGCACATCCTTAGCGTTGGCAGGGGATTTGATATTCACCAATACTTTGATTTGTTCTGGGCTTGCTTCAATGCCCCTCTGGGTTACCATATACCCTAAGAATTTACCTGCTTTAACACCAAAGTGATATTTTGAAGGATTAAGCTTCATGTTATAATTATCAAGGATATCAAATGCTTCCTCCAAGTCCCTTAGGTGATCCTCAGCTTTTTTGGATTTCACCACCATATCGTCTATGTACACTTCCATAGTTTGTCCAATTTGATATTTGAACATCATACTCACCAGCCTTTGATATGTTGCACCTGCATTTCTTAATCCAAAAGGCATAGCAATATAACAATATAAACTGGTTGGGGTCATAAAAGCCGTATCCTCTTGGTCAGATGGTTCCATCTGAATTTGTTGGAATCCAGATGATGCATCCATAAAGGTTAACAGTCCATGACCCGCCGTTGCATCCACCATGGAGTCAATGTGGGGTAATGGGAAAGGATCCTTGGGACATGCCTTATTCAAATCAGTGAAATCGACACATACCCTCCACTTTCCATTTTTCTTTTGAACAACAACCGCATTGGCCAGCCATTTTGGATACTTCACTTCTCTGATCATACCTGCACGTAGTAATCTTTCTACCTCTTCCTGGATAATGGCATTTCTTTCTGGTGCAAACTTCCTCCTTTTTTGATGGATTGGTTTAACTGACCTGTCAATGCCAAGTTTATGAGTGATAATATCCTTAGATATACCTGTCATATCCTCATGTTTCCATGCAAAGGTAGATTTTCTTCTTTTGAGGAAGGATACTATGTCTTCTTTCATTTTATCAAGGATCCCTGATCCGATGTAGATTTTGGATTCAGGATCATCAGGATCCAAGAGGATTTCGTCCACATCCTGCTCTCTTGCATCCAAGACACCCCTTGGAGGATACTTTAATTGCTATTGCACCCTTGGTTTCGAGGCTGGTTTCATTGAAGAGGTGTAACAATCCTTAGCCTCCTGTTGATCACTATCGATCTTGATTATTCCCCATGGGCTAGGGAGCTTCACACATTGATGGTAGGTGGATGGTGTTAGGGCTGGATTTTTATAATACATGATCCTTACATGTGATCCTAACCAGTGATCCTTGTTTCTTTGGCAGATAGTGATCCTCAGCAGAGTTCCAGGATCAGGATCACGGACTATCATAGGATCCTCATGATAACAGTTGCTTTCATTGAACTTAATGTCAATTTTGCAGGAATATCTAGCAGGATCCGCTCTTAGCATCACAATCAAGGGACGCGTCTTTACAACTTTGGCATATGCTTAATCAGAGATGAACGTTGTGAAGGATATGGAAACTTGGCATGATTTAAGGGCGATAATTTAGGCTAGATTTACTTTTATTTCTAATGGGGTAATGAGCTGATTATTAGTTTGTTTACCTAAAATAGGCCACTCACACTTGTATATATAACACTCTTCCCCATTCGGAAGACACACAACACAATTCTCACACGCTTAGACACACATTACGATAGTGATCCTTGTACTCAGCTCATTATCATCCGAAGTTGTAACCATATTTTGATATATTGAAGTTGGTGATCGGTAGTTGCCATCACCCGAGGTTTTTTATGCCGGAGATCATACATTGATCAAAGGCTTTTTCCTCGTATAAATCCTTGTGTCACTTGCATATTTCTTACTAAAGTGATCCTTTACTTTTTCAACAAACCAAGCATCATTCCCCATTTACTTAGAGTTTGGTTGCATTATCCTTGTGTGATTTTTGACCAAAACAGTTTGGCGCCCACCGTGGGGCCATTGGTGCTTCATTCATAAGAAAACTTTCTGTTCGAAATCATTTCAAAGAGTTACATGGCTTCATCATTGAAGAATACATCCACAGCGATGTCGGCAGTCAATTCATCTACTGGCATTCCACCTTTGCCTCCACCACCAGCTGGATCTCAGAAAAATGCTGAGAAGAGACCAACTTCTATCTCCTCTAAACCATCATCTTCTGCTCTAACTTCTTCTGTTCCTAGTACTAGTGATATATTTACTTTGATTTTGCAGATGAGGGATCGTATGCAGCAGCAGGATGAAACTAATGACAGGATCCTCAGAGAAATCGGAGATCTCAAAAGGCAAAAGAAAACGGCAGAGGATCATTCCCCACTAATGCCCAAATCTTTGAATTTTGATACTCCAATGATTACTTCTCAGCCATCAGAGGTCCCAGACATTCAATATATGGGTGGATCAAGAGGAGTGCATTTCAGCCCAGCAACAATGACTCAGGCATCAGGATCATATTTCCAACCGGCGGGATCCTACGCCCAGCATTTGGGATCCTTCATGAGCTTAGGATCCTCCTTAGTCCCAGGATCATCCCAGGTTCAAGGATCCTCCTTCATTCTGGGAACATCCCAGGTTCAAGGATCCTCCTTTGTTCCAGGATCATCCCAGGTTCAAGGATCCTCCTTCGTCCCAAGATCATCCCAGATTCAAGAATCCCTACAGATACCAGGATCCTTGAAGAATTTGCAAACAGGAAGCTTAGATGTCCATCAAGGAGATTTTATTCCAATGCAGACCATTGCTTCCACTGGTCCATCCATTATCCCAAAATCCCAGCAATATGGATTCACACCCAATGTTCCTAACTTGAACCCGATGGGAGGTAACACCCTAAATAATTATCTTACCACTAACCATGGATTCGTGCAGGATACAGGTATCAATCATGCTATGGCCAGGGAGTTACAGAAGCTGAAGGATATGATCTCAAGTGTTCCAGGGGTAGTCAAGCCTATCCCGTAGATTGCAGATGGAAGCCATAAGGTATCTCGTTTTGCACCACCAATTTGTGATGCAGAGGTACCCAAAAGGTTCCATATCCCTACTATGAAGCTGTATGATGGTACAACGGATCCTGAGGAGCACATAGCACAATAAAGGGAGAGGATGGAGATCAATCCAATCCCAGAAAAGTTAAAGGAAGCATGCCTGTGTAAAGGATTTGGATCCACCCTTACTGGATCAGCTCTTAAATGGCTGCTAAGTCTTCCCCCTTACTCTATCACTTCATTTGCTAATTTAGTTAATTTATTCAATAACCAATTCTCTTGTAGTAGAAAATTTGAAAGATTAACTAGTGATTTATATAGGGTAACTCAAAGTCATAATGAATCATTAAGGGATTATATAACTAAATTCAGTAAAGAATCCTTGGACATTCCCAACTTGGATATGGCCACGGCTGTTGAGGCCTTCAAAATGGGACTGCTTAAGGATTCATTGTTCTATGATGATCTTGTTATGACACCATGCAGGAACCTAGATGAAGTAAGAACTCGGGCACTCAGGTTCATCCGGCTAGAGGATGACAAGAGGATCCAGGAGAGGCAAGTAGGATCCTCAAAACAGGAAAAACAAGGATCCTCTTTCAAGAACAATAAGTTCAAATCCTACCATAGAAATGACAACCAGAACGTGCATGCTGTTGACCAAGAAGAGGATGACGAGGATTATCCTCCGATTTCTGAATATTGTTTTTCTGTTGACAATCATGAATTAATCCTTGCAATGCAGAATCTAGGAGAAAAAGCCAGATGGCCCAGAAAGAATGACAAACCATCCGGGACTACAGACAAGTCAAAGTGGTGTGCATACCACGAGGATTTCGGGCATCTAACTGAAGAATGCATAGCATTAAGAAAAGAAATTGGATATCTGTTAAGCAAGGGGCATCTAAAAGAATTGTTGGGAAGAAAAAAGCAAAGGACTCAGGATCCTGAAAGGATCCCTGAAAAGGCTCCAGCCCCTCCGGCGAATGCACAAGTGATCAACTTTATTTCCGGAGGATCAGATATTTGTGGTACATCCTTCTCGGCAGCCAAAAGGCATGCAAAGGAAGCAAAAATGGATAATGGAGAAAGACCTATTCGAACATCAAGTGTCTCGGAAGGAAAGACGATAACGTTTAATGAGGATGATCGCATTAACATCCAGGATCCTCATCATGATAGTTTAGTTATTACTCTCTTTATTTCTAACCATTTTGTCAGCAGGATCCTTATCGACGGAGGAAGCTCAGTAAACATTATCCAACTTGGTGTTCTAAAGAAAATGGGTATCCCAGAATCAGACATCACACCAAGATCCTCCGTGCTTGTGGGATTCAGTGGAGAAACGAAGAAAACTCTGGGGGACATCAAACTCCCAATCTACGTGGAAGGATTACATAATTATCAAAAATTTTGTGTTATTGACTGTTTATCTTGTTGCAATGTTATCCTTGGCAGGCCCTGGATACATGATATGAAAGCAGTCCCATCCACCTACCATCAATGTGTGAAACTCCCTAGCCCATGGGGGATAATCAAGATCGACAGTGATCAGCAGGAGGCCAAGGATTGTTATACCGCATCCATGAAGCCAACCTCGAAGCCAAGGGAACAATAGCAATTACAGATTCCTCCAAAGAATGTCTTGGAGGCAAGGGAACAAGATGTGGACGAAATCCTCTTGGATCCTAGTGATCCTGAATCAAAAATCTATATCGGATCAGGGATCCTTGGCAAGATGAAAGAAGACATAATATCCTTCCTCAAAAGAAGAAAATCTACCTTTGCATGGAAACATGAAGATATGACAGGTATATCTAAGGATATTATAACTCATAAACTTGGCATTGACAGGTCTATCAAACCAATTCATCAAAAAAGGAGGAAGTTTGCACCAGAAAGAAATGCCATTATCCAAGAAGAAGTAGAGAGACTACTTCGAGCAGGTATGATCAGAGAGGTAAAATATCCAAAATGGTTAGCTAATGTGGTTGTTGTCCAAAAGAAAAACGGAAAGTGGAGGGTATGTGTCGATTTCACTGATCTGAATAAGGCATGTCCCAAGGATCCTTTCCCACTACCCCACATTGACTCCATGGTGGATGCAACGGCGGGGCATGAACTGTTGACCTTTATGGATGCATCATCTGGATTCCAACAAATTCAGATGGAACCATCTGACCAAGAGGATACAGCCTTTATGACCCCAACCGGTTTATACTGTTATATTGCCATGCCTTTTGGACTAAGAAATGCAGGTGCAACATATCAAAGACTGGTGAATATGATGTTCAAAGATCAAATAGGACAAACTATGGAAGTATACATAGATGATATGGTAGTCAAGTCAAAGAAGGCTGAGGATCACCTAAGGGACTTGGATGAAGCATTTGATATCCTTGATAATTATAACATGAAGCTTAATCCTTCAAAATGCCACTTTGGTGTTAAAGCAGGTAAATTTCTAGGATATATGGTAACTCAGAGGGGCATCGAAGCAAGCCCGGAGCAAATTAAAGCACTAGTGAATATCAAGTCCCCTGCCAATGCTAAGGATGTGCAAAGGCTAACAGGCAGGATAGCAGCTCTAAGCAGGTTCATATCAAAATCCTCAGAAAGATGTAAAGAATTTTACGATATCTTAAGGAAAAACAAGAAGTTTGAATGGACTGAAAAACACGAGAATGCTTTACAAGCCCTTAAAGAATATATGTCCTCAGCACCAGCATTAATGAAACCCGGAAAAGGAGATGTGTTATCCTTATACCTGGCGGTATCCTCAACCGCTGTAAGTGCTGTCCTTGTTAAGGATCACGAAGGTACACAACATCCTATTTACTATGTAAGTAAGAGTTTACTTGATGCAGAATCCAGGTACTCACACCTTGAAAAACTTATTCTTGCATTAATTATGGCATCAACCAAGTTAAGACATTATTTTGAAACCCATACTATTGTTGTTAGAACTAATTTTCCAATCAAGAATGTCCTCAGGAAACCAGAGATGTCCGGAAGAATGGCTAAGTGGGCAGTAAAGCTTAGTGCCCATGATATAAGATATGAGCCTAGAACAGCCATTAAATCCCAAGCACTAGCTGACTTTGTGGCTGATTTCAGTAGTGATCTACAAAAGGAAGCAGAATTGGAAGTCCAGCAGCTGGATGAGACCAAGGATCCTTGGATACTACACACTGATGGATCCTCAAATGTCAAGGGCACAAGGCTCGGGATACTACTAATATCGCCACAGGGGGACATAATACCCCACTCCATAGCCTGTGAGTTCCAAGCAACTAACAATGAGGCTGAATATGAAGCCTTAATTGCTGGCTTGCAAATTGCTAAGGATATGGGGGTGAAATATCTTAAAGTATATGTAGACTCATTATTGATCACCAATCACTTTAATGGATCCTATGCTGTTAAAGGTGAAAAACTAACCAAATATTTAGAGATAGTCAAAGAATTGGCACTCTCTTTTGTTTCCTTCAGTTTAACACAGGTACCAAGGGAGGAAAATACAGAAGCTGATGCATTGGCCAACCTAGGATCATCCTTGAAGATCCCAGAGGATATAAGTATCCCCATCATCCATATCCTAGCTCCTGCTATTGAAAATCAGGTGGCCATGGAAATAGAAGAGGATACTGCAATGATCCCTAGTGAAGAAACTCATTCAGGATCATGGATCTCACCAATCATGAGATACTTACAACACGGGGAGATTCCTATGGGAGAAAATCCTAGAGCTTTCAGGATTAAGGGTATCTCAATTCACAATCTTAAATAATGTATTATATAAACGATCTCTTGCAGGACCATATTTAAGATGTATTGAGGATCCTGAAATTCAAGAAGTGTTGAGAGACCTCCATGAAGGAGATTGTGGAAACCATACTGAGGGCAGGGCATTGTTCTCAAGGATCCTTAGAACAGGATACTACTGGCCAACTATGAAAAGGGATGCTGTAGAATATGCTAAGAAATGTGATCCTTGTCAAAGACACAGCAATATCCTTCATCAGCCAGCTGAATTTTTGCATCCAATACCATCCTCTTGGCCATTCATGAGATGGGGGATGGATATAGTTGGCAAGCTCCCTAAAGCACCTGGTGGAAAAGTATTTATGCTTGCCATGACCGACTACTTCTCCAAGTGGATAGAAGCTGAAGCTTTTGCTCAAGTCAGAGAAAAGGAAGTTATATCCTTTATTAAGAGAAACATTATAACCAGATTTGGCATTCCCTCTGAAATTGTATGTGATAATGGTTCCCAATTCATTGGGAGCAGAACCACTAACTTTTGTGACAGTTGGGGAATTAAGATGATAACGTCAACACCAGTCCATCCACAAGCCAATGGTCAAGCAGAATCATCCAACAAGATCATCATCAACAACCTGAAGAAGAAATTAGGATCCAAGAAGGGGAAATGGGCAGAGGAATTGCCTTATGTGCTGTGGGCTGATAGGACAACTCCCAAGAATGCCACTGGTCAAACACCCTTCTCTTTAGTATTTGGGGCAGAAGCAGTGATCCCAACAGAAATGGTGATTCCAACTGCTAGAACAAGTACTCGTGATCCTGAAGAAAATGCTGCAAACCTAGCTCAAGACTTGGATACTATTGAGGAAATCAGGGATCTGGCTAGGATAAGGATGGCAAGCTACCAACAAAGAATGGCTGGTGCCTACAACAAAAATGTCAGGATAAGAAAGTTCCAAGCTGGGGATATGGTGTTGAGAAAAGCATTCCTAAACACCATCAATCCTGCTGACGGAAAATTGGCACCAAAATAGGAAGGCCCTTACTTGATTGAAGCCGAAGCAGGAAAGGGGGCATACAGATTGTTAACCATGGAAGGAAATTTGTTACCAAGAGCCTGGAATGCTATTCACTTAAAGAAGTATTTCATGTGAACAGGATCCTTCAAGCATATGATCCTTACATCGGAAGCATCCTCGAAGGATCCCGGCGACATCAGTGATCCTTTACTCTGGTAAAGTCCTTATCTCAAAACCTTTTTCATTTTCTTATTTTTACCTAAGGATAAGGATCACGTATCCTTCATCCTTCTCTCACGAGAATTTGAGTTATGATAGTCCAGGTATCTTCAGCATATCGTTAAAGATCTTCAAAAGCACCACAGATCCTTGGGTTCAACCCCAGTTATCCTTGGGCTTGTCCCCATTTTTCGCCAGTAGCGCACGATGATCCTGGTATAGTTCACGTCTTTGGGACCAGTACCCACTTTCGGGGCTGACAACCTCATCGTACTGGCTATACCTAGGATCCTACGTATAATGGTAGACGTACCATACATCCGTTCCTAAGGTTTCTAACGTTTTCACGTTAGCTAAGGTTTTGACATTTTCATGTCACCAAGCTTGGATAGTCGCCAGTAAGGGCCATACTCCAGTTTACATACGATCCTTGGGCTTGTCCCCAGTTATCCTTTGGGCTTGTCCCCAGTGATCCTTTGGGCTTGTCCCCAGTTATCCTTTGGGCATGTCCCCAGCTACTAATTTATCTTTTACATTGGCTTAGTCCCAAGTTATGTTCCATTTTTCAGGTTTTCGAAGTTAAACAGATAAGGATCCTTAATCCTTATTATCCATTAAAATCTCATCTACGGTTATCTTGACTAAAGGTTAGGATCCTAACTTGGATCCTCAGGTATGATCCTTGACTATGTTGATTATACTCATTATTGTGAACAACCCTTGCACTTTGGCAACTAAACCTATGATCCTTAAAATAAATTGCTTTGAAAATTTTCAATGATAGGATATTTGATCTAGGATCATATCCTAAATTTATTAAACATGATTTGCTCAACTTCTGTTATTCTAACAAATATATTTCTAAAATAATTGAACAACAAGAGGATAAATAAAGGATAACGAAACAAGGTAAGCCAGAAAGATTAAAGTTATTTTATTAACAAAGGATTTTAAACCCTTTCAAAAGTTGTCAATATTGCCAACCCACGTTTCTACCAGCAAAACGTGGCCCGTCCACATGGGTTGGCAAAGGGTGTCCATTGTCTATGCGGTCATAGCAGGTGCAGGAAATTAAAAGCGGCAGGATCACAAAGGCTTCATCCCCCAAACAGAGGATCCCTCCACCATTTGCGATCCTACCTATTGTTCAAAGGATCCATGATCCTTAATCCTAGAAACTATTGTTTAAGTACAGACCATCATTGTTTGAAAACATCACAACCACAAAAACCACTACCAAATTTTAAAAATTGGGCTCCGGCCTAGTCTCGAAATATCCATCATCGCCCAATCCTGCAGCTCAAACCATTGCTGCTCCGTCTCCACCCTGATCCTTGCCAGCCTCACCACCTTCCAGCATTGGGATCTCCTCAGCTTCGTCCTTATCCTCCAGCTCTGCCAATCTTGCCTTCCAACCCTCCACGTCCCATGAGCTTTTATCAAAGGCAGGATCCTGAGCCTCCGCAGCCATCTGCAGTTGTATCTTATACATAGCTATTGCGGCAGAGACCTTGGCATCCTGGGTGATCTCCTGCTTCTCACCATCCATGTTGACCAGCATTTGAGCAGCTTCATCCTTTGTAGCCCGGAGTTCCTTCTCAAGATCAGCTATCTTGAGATCCTTCAACACGCCCATTTGTTGGAGGTCGGCGATTTGGCGATCCTGATCCTCGACGTGACCAAGGTAGGTTTCTATTTCAGCAAGTTTCTGCAGAAAGGGAAAAGGTAAGTTCAGGACCAGGTGATCCTCAAAGAAGCAGGATATACAGGCAGGATATTCAAGCAGGATATTCAAGTAGGATAACCAACAGGGGCAATTATCCTTACTTCATTAACATATTCAAGAAACTGCTGGCGGAGCAGGGGAAATCGTTGAAGATCCTCAGAAGCCTTCCTCTTCTTTCCCTTACCCCTAATAGGAGCTTTAGGGGCTGAAGCAGAGGGACTAGCAGCAGGGGTCTTTTTCCTTGTAGACTTGACATTGGCAAGCTCGTCAATACCAAACTTGGAGGCAGACTTGACAGATTTCCCAGCACCTACACAATCAAAATAAGTGTTTTGGTCAAAAATCACACAAGGATAATGCAACCAAACTCTAAGTAAATGGGGAATGATGCTTGGTTTATTGAAAAGGTAAAGGATCACTTCAGAATGAAATATGCAAAGACACAATGATTTATACGAGGAAAAAGCCCTTGATCAATGTATGATCTCCGGCATAAAAAACCTCGGGTGATGGCAACTACCGATCACCAACTTCAATATATCAAAATATGGTTACAACTTCGGATGATAATGAGCTGAGTACAAGGATCACTATCGTAATGTGTGTCTAAGCGTGTGAGAATTGTGTTGTGTCTTCCGGATGGGGAAGAGTGTTATATATACAAGTGTAGGTGGCCTATTTTAGGTAAAAAGACTAATAATCAGCTCATTACCCCTTTAGAAATAAAAGTAAATCTAGCCTAAATTATCGCCCTTAAATCATGCCAAGTTTCCATATCCTTCACAACGTTCATCTCTGATTAAGCATATGCCAAAGTTGTAAAGACGCGTCCCTTGATTGTGATGCTAAGAGTGGATCCTGCTAGATATTCCTGCAAAATGACATTAAGTTCAATGAAAGCAACTGTTAGCATGAGGATCCTATAATGGTCCGTGATCCTGATCCTAGGACTCTGCTGAGGATCACTATCTGCCAAAGAAACAAGGATCACTAGTTAGGATCACATGTAAGGATCATGTATTATAAAAATCCAGCCCTAACAATTGCCCCCAAAATATAAGGAGTGATTTTGTAAATAAATGAGTTATATTTTGCTTTGATCTTATCTGCAACGAAGGATTCGGATAACTAGCCGTTAAACTCGGACTAGCCGTTGCAACCCTTACGTCATAGACGTGACAATCCTGCAGATCATGATTATAAATAGGAGATAGGGTTAGGATCAATTTGCATTTAAATTCAAGATATACTCCCTTTATAATCTCGTCCGAAGATCGATCAGGTATTCTCCTCTTTTCTTTCTTCCTTCTCTTACTCTGTTTTTCTGCTCCTCTGTTTCTATTCTTCTGTGAATATGTTGCTCCGGAATTCTCCTCACAAGGATCACAAGAAGAACAGCCCCTTGAAAGGTCAAGGGATTATCAAGGACTCTCCTACTGAGAGGTGTTGCTTCACCGATGCTCACATCGATAGGATCCGTCACTGCTTTCCGGCGGATACTATCTTCAAGTCTTTCACTCCCACCGCTCTAAGCGATTTTATATCTGACACATGGGCAGCCTTTCCTGTGACTCCGTTTACCATAGGATATTCGTATCCTTTTCCAGCTTTCACCCAATCCTTCTTTTCCCTGACCGGCATGTCTTATATCCAAGCCATGCCGATGATCTGGAGGGTTCTGTATACCCTTGAGAGGATCATCGAGCAGGAGGGGATTGACTTAGGGATGTCGGAGCTGGCTGAGCTATATGATCTTACCACGTTTGGTTCCTGTCGATACTTGTTGAAACGGAAAGCTGGGGAGGATCACCCTGTTCTTAAGGTCACCAAGAATGATACCAATTGGAAGCGACGATTCTTCTTTGTTAGGAGGGATACCATCCCTAATGGGAAGGATCTGCCCAAGGAGTGGGCTACTCATGGTAGGATAGAGGATCCTGGGAGGATCACCATCAGACTTGTCTCTTATGATGAGGATCACTAATGTCTTTTTTTGTTTTTTGTTTATTGTGCAGCTATCTCCATCTCTTATCTGAAGCTGACACCTGCGGCAAAAGAGAGGCTTTTGGCCTTCAAGAAGCTTGATCCGGAGACACGAAGTTTTCAAGTTGCCATTCAAGATTCACAGGAAGTATCCTCCGCATATGCCACAATGTCAAGTAAGTATGCTCATTAAAAAGTAGTTCTATGTAGGATTTTTAAATTAGTTAAAGTACTTATCTTATTTTGATGGTGTAGGCGCTGGGAAATCTGTCAAGTCTGCCTCCAAGTTTGGTATTGACGAGCTTGCCAATGTTAAGTCTACAAGGAAGAAGACCCCTGCTGCCAGTCCATCTGCTTCGGCCCCTAAAGCACCTGTTAGGGGTAAAGGAAAGAAGAGGAAGGTCTCTGAGGATCTTCAAGGATTTCCCCTGCTCCGCCAGCAGTTTCTTGATTATGTTAATGAAGTAAGGATCATTGCCCCTGTTGGTTATCCTACTTGAATATCCTGCTTGTATATCCTGCTTCTTTGAGGATCACCTGGTCCTGAACTTACCGCTTTCCCTTTCTGCAGAAACTTGCTGAAATAGAAACATATCTTGGCCATGTTGAGGATCAGGACCGCCAAATTGCCGACCTCCAACAGCTGGGTGTGCTGAAGGATCTCAAGATTGCTGATCTTGAGAAGGAGCTCCGGGCTATAAAGGATGAAGCTGCTCAAATGCTGGTCAACATGGATGAGGAGAAGCAGGAGATCACCCAGGATGCCAAGGTCTCTGCCGCTATGTATAAGATACAACTGCAGATGGCTGCGGAGGCTCAGGATCCTGCCTTTGATAAAAGCTCATGGGACGTGGAGGGTTGGAAGGCAAGATTGGTAGAGCTGGAGGACGAGGACGAAGCTGAGGAGATCCCAATGCTGGAAGGTGGTGAGGCTGGCAAGGATCAGGGTGGAGATGGAGCAGCAAAGGTTTGAGCTGCAGGATTGGGCGATGATGGATATTTCGAGACTAGGCCGGAGCCCAATTTTTTAAGTTTGGTAGTGGTTTTTTTTTGTGGTTGTGATGTTTTGAAACAATGATGGTCTGTACTTAAACAATAGTTTTTAGGGTTAAGGATCATGGATCCTTTGGACAATAGGTAGGATCGCAAATGGTGGAGGGATCCTCTGTTTGGGGGATGAAGCCTTTGTGATCCTGCCGCTTTTAATTTCCTGCACCTGCTATGACCGCATAAACAATGGACACCCTTTGCCAACCCATGTGGACGGGCCACGTTTTGCTGGTAGAAACGTGGGTTGGCAATTTTGAGAACTTTTTTGAAAGGGTTTAAGATCCTTTGTTAATAAAATAACCTTAATCTTTCTGGCTTATCTTGTTTTGTTATCCTTCATTTATCTTCTTGTTTTCCAATTGTTTTAGAAATAGTTTTGTTAGAGTAACAAAAGTTGAGCAGATCATGTTTCATAAATTTAGGATATGATCCTAGATCAAATATCCTATCATTGAAAATTTTCAAGGTAGTTTATTTCAAGGGTCATAGGTTTAGCTGTCAAAGTGCAAGGGTTGTTCAGAATAATGAGTATAATCAAAATAGTCAAGGATCATACCTGAGGATCCAAGCTAGGATCCTAACCTTTAATCAAGATAACCGTAGATGAGATTTTAATAGATAATAAGGATGAAGGATCCTTATTTGTTTAACTTCGAAAACCTGAAAAATGGAACATAACTTGGGACTAAGCCAATGTAAAGGATAAATTAGTAGCTGGGGACATGCCCGAAGGATAACTGGGGACAAGCCCAAAGGATCACTGGGGACAAGCCCAAAGGATAACTGGGGACAAGCCCAAGGATCGTATGTAAACTGGAGTATGGCCCTTACTGGCGACTATCCAAGCTTGGTGACATGAAAATGTCAAAACCTTAGCTAACGTGAAAACGTTAGAAACCTTAGGAACGGATGTATGGTACGTCTACCATTATATGTAGGATCCTAGGTATAGCCAGTACGATGAGGTTGTCAGCCCCGAAAGTGGGTACTGGTCCCAAAGACGTGAACTATACCAGGATCATCGTGCGCTACTGGCGAAAACTGGGGACAAGCCCAAGGATAACTGGGGTTGAACCCAAGGATCTGTGGTGCTTTTGAAGATCTTTAACGATATGCTGAAGATACCTGGACTATCATAACTCAAATGGTCCGTGAGAAGAGGATGAAGGATGCATGATCCTTATCCTTAGGTAAAAATAAGAAAACGTAAAAGTTTTGAGATAAGGACTTTACCAGAGTAAGGATCACCGATATCGCCGGGATCCTTCGAGGATGCTTCCAATGTAAGGATCACATGCTTGGAGGATCCTGTTCACATGAAATATTTTTTTAAGTGAACGGCATTCCAGGCTCTTGGTAACAAATTTCCTTCCATGTTTAGCAATCTGTATGCCCCCTTTCCTGCTTCGGCTTCGATCAAGTAAGGGCCTTCCCACTTTGGTGCTAACTTCCCGTCAGCAGGATTGATAGTGTTTTGGAATGCTTTTATCAACACCATATCCCCGACTTGGAACTTCCTTATCATGACATTTTTATTGTAAGCACCAGTCATTCTTTGTTGGTAGCTTGCCATCCTTATCCTAGCCAAATCCCTGATTTCCTCAATAGTATCCAAGTCTTGAGCTAAGATTGCGGCATTCGCTTCAGGATCACGAGTACTTGTTCTAGCAGTTGGAACTACCATTTCTGTTGGGATCACTGCTTCAGCCCCAAATACTAAGGAGAAGGGTGTTTGACCAGTGGCATTCTTGGGAGTTGTTCTATCAGCCCACAGCACATAAGGCAATTCCTCTGCCCACTTCCCCTTCTTGGATCCTAGCTTCTTCTTCAGATTGTTGATGATGATCTTGTTGGATGATTCTGCTTGACCATTGGCTTGTGGATGGACTGGTGTTGATGTTATCATCTTAATTCCCCAACTGTCACAAAAGTTAGTGGTTCTGCTCCCAATGAATTGGGAACCATTATCACATACAATTTCAGAGGGAATGCCAAATCTAGTTATAATGTTTCTTTTAATAAAGGATATAACTTCCTTTTCTCTGACTTGAGCAAAGGCTTCAGCTTCTATCAATTTGGAGAAGTAGTCGGTCATGGCAAGCATAAATACTTTTCCACCAGGTGCTTTAGGGAGCTTGCCAACTATATCCATCCCCCATCTCATGAATGGCCAAGAGGATGGTATAGGATGTAGCAATTCGGCTGGTTGATGAAGGATATTGCTATGTCTTTGACAAGGATCACATTTCCTAGCATATTCTACAGCATCCCTTTTCATGGTTGGCCAGTAGTATCCTGTTCTAAGGATCCTTGAGAACAATGCCCTGCCCCCAGTGTGGTTTCCACAATCTCCTTCATGGAAGTCTCTCAACACCTCTTGAATTTCAGGATCCTCGATACATCTTAAATATGGTCCTGCAAGAGATCGTTTATATAGCACATTATTTAAGATTGTGAATTGAGATACCTTGATCCTGAAAGCTCTAGGATTCTCTCCCATAGGAATCTCCCCGTGTTGTAAGTATCTCATGATTGGTGAGATCCATGATCCTGAATAAGATTGAGTTTCTTCACTAGGGATCATTGCAGTATCCTCTTCTATTTCCATGGCCAGCTGATTTTCAATAGCAGGAGCCAGGATATGGATGATGGGGATACTTATATCTTCTGGAATCTTCAAGGATGATCCTAGGTTGGCCAATGCATCAGCTTCTGTGTTTTCCTCCCTTGGTACCTGTGTTAGGCTGAAAGAGACAAAAGAGAGTGCCAATTCTTTGACTATCTCTAAATATTTGGTTAGTTTTTCACCTTTAACAGCATAGGATCCATTAAAGTGATTGGTGATCAATAATGAGTCCACATATACTTTAAGATATTTCACCCCCATATCCTTAGCAATTTGCAAGCCAGCAATTAAGGCTTCATATTCAGCCTCATTGTTAGTTGCTTGGAACTCACAGGCTATGGAGTGGGGTATTATGTCCCCCTGTGGCGATTTTAGTAGTATCCCGAGCCCTGTGCCCTTGACATTTGAGGATCCATCAGTGTGTAGTATCCAAGGATCCTTGGTCTCATCCAGCTGCTGGACTTCCAATTCTGCTTCCTTTTGTAGATCACTACTGAAATCAGCCACAAAGTCAGCTAGTGCTTGGGATTTGATGGCTGTTCTAGGCTCATATCTTATATCATGGGCACTAAGCTTTACTGCCCACTTAGCCATTCTTCCGGACATCTCTGGTTTCCTGAGGACATTCTTGATTGGAAAATTAGTTCTAACAACAATTGTGTGGGTTTCAAAATAATGTCTTAACTTAGTTGATGCCATAATTAATGCGAGAATAAGTTTCTCAAGGTGGGAGTACCTGGATTTTGCATCAAGTAAACTCTTACTTACATAGTGTTTTGGTCAAAAATCACACAAGGATAATGTAACCAAACTTTATGTAAATGGGGTATGATGCTTGGTTAGCTATGAAAGTAAAGGATCACTTCTGTGATAAAGATGCAAAGACACAATGATTTATACGAGGAAAAAGCCCTTGATCAATGTATGATCTCCGGCATAAAAAACCTCGGGTGATGGCAACTACCGATCACCAATTTCAATATAATAAAAATGTAGTTACAACTTCGGATGATAATGAGCTGAGTACAAGGATCACTGAGTGTCTAAGAGTTGAGAGTTGTGTCGTATGTTGTGTGTGTCCTTCCGAATGAGGAAGATGGGTATTTATACATGTGTAGGTAACTTATTTTAGGTAGATAGACTACTAATCAGCTCATTACCCCTTTAGAAATAAAGATAATCTAGCCTAAATTGCTGCCCATTAATCAAGCTAAGTTTCCATATCCGGTACAACGTCTATCTCCAATTTAGCTCTTGCCATATTTGTGAAAGCGCGTCCCTGGATCATGATGTGTAGGGCATATCCTGCTAGGTGTTCCTGCAAAACAATTTTGTAATAAGTGAAAGTGACCGTTAGCGTAAGGATCACCATATCGTCCCATGATCCTGATCCTGAAGTCTGGCTGAGGATCACTATCTGTCAAAGAAACAAGGATCACTTGTCAGGATCACGTATAAGGATTATTTATAGTAAAATCCAGCCCCAACAATTGCCCCCAAAATATAAGGAGTTAAATGTAAATAGATGAGTTATATTTTGTTTTGAGCTTATCTCTAACGGACGATTCCGATTTACTAGCCGTTGCACATGGACTAGCCGTTATGATATTTACGTCACTGATGTGACAATCCCTGCGAATCATCATTATAAATAGGAGATAGGGTTAGGATCATTTTGCATTTAAATTCGAAGTATCTCCCTTTATAATCGTCACCGAAGGCTTGATCAGGTATCATCTTCTTCTTTTCCTTCTTTGCCCTGTTCTTTCTTACTTTTACCCTGTTTTCGTCTCGAATATGCTTCTTCGGAATTCACCGCACAAAGGCTCTAAGAAGGATAGTCCCTTGAAAAGCCAGGGGATTATCAAAGATTCTCCTATGGAGAGATGCTGTTTTACCGATATCCAAATAGACAAGCTTCGCCATTGCTTCCCGGCGAATGTTGTTTTTAAGTCTTTTGATCCTACTGCTTTGAGTGATTTTGTTTCGGACACTTGGGTGGCCTTTCCTGCTACTCCTTTCCTCATCGGGTATTCATATCCTTTTCCGACATTTACCCAATCTTTCTTTTCTCTTACCGGCATCTCATTTATCCAAGCTATGCCGATGATCTGGAGGGTTCTATATACCTTTGAGAGGATCATCGAGCAAGAAGGGATTGATTTGGGAATGTCAGAGTTAGCTGAGCTCTATGATCTCACCACCTTCGGTTCTCACCGGTACTTGTTGAAACGGAAATCTGGGGAGGATCACCCTATCTTCAAAGTTACCAAGAACGATAAAAACTGGAAACGTCGGTTTTTCTTTGTTAAGAGGGATTCCATTCCGGATGGGAAGGATCTGCCCGAGGAATGGGCCACTCATGGTAGGGTAGAGGATCCTTGAAGGATCACTATCAGTCCTGTCTCGTATGATGAGGATCACTGATGCCTTTTCTTTATTGTTTTTCTATGCAGCTATCTCCGTTGCTCATCTGAAGTTAACCCCTGCTGCGAAGGAGAGAGTGTTAGCTTTTAAAAAGCTTGATCCTGAAGTTAGGAGCTTCCAAGTTATTATCCAAGATTCTCAAGAGATATCCTCTGCATCTGCCACGATGTCAAGTAAGTATCCTCATAGAAAGTTAGTTTTATGTAAAAATATTTAATTTTAGAAGGGAACTTATCTTGTTTTTTGAATTGTGTAGGTGCTGGAAAATCTGCCAGGTCCGTTAAATCTGCCTCCAAGTTTGGGATTAGTGACCTTGCCAATGTCACCTCCTCAAAGAAGAAAGCTTCTGCTGCCAGCCCTTCAGTCTCAGCTCCTAAAGCGTCCATTCGGGGTAAGGGAAAAAAGAGGAAAGCCTCTGATGAACTCCAAGGATTCCCTCTCCTTCGTCAGCAATTTCTTGATTATGTAAACGAGGTGAGGATCACTGCCCCTGTTGGTTATCTAGTATCTTTCGAGGATCACCTGATTCCGAGCTTGTCTTTATTTCTTTTGTTTGCAGAAACTTGCTGAGATTGAAACTTATCTTGGCAATGTTGAGGACCAGGAGAGCCAGATTGCCGATCTTCAGCAAATGGGTGTGTTGAAGGATCTCAAGATAGCGGATCTTGAGAAGGAACTCCAGGCCACCAAGGATGAAGCTGCTCAGAGGCTGATTGACATGGATAATGAGAAGCAGGAGATCATCCAGGATGCCAAGATCTCTGCCGCAACTGCTATGTACAAGATACAACTACAAATGGCTGCGGAGGCTCAGGATCCTGCCTTTGACAAGAGCTCATGGGATGTTGAAGGTTGGAAGGCAAGGCTGGTGGACTTGGATGATGAGGAGGATGCTGAGGATATCCCAAGACTGGAGGGAGGTGATGCTGGCAAGGATTAGGGTGGAGAAGCTGGTGGTGATGGAGCAGCGAAGAAGTAAGCTGCATGATTGGGCGATGATGGATATTTCGAGACTAGGCCGGAGCCCAATTTTTTAGGATTGGTAGTGGTTTTTTGTGGTTGTTGATGTTTGAAACAATTATGGTCTGTAATCTCTGAACAATAGTTTCTTAGGGTTAAGGATCCTGGATCCTTTGAACAATAGGTAGGATTACACATGGTGGAGGGATCCTCTGTTTGGGGGATGAAGCCGTTGTGATCCTGCCGCCTTTTAATTTCCCTGCAATACTTTTGAACCTATTATCATGGACACCCTTTACCTACCCCAGCGGACGGGCCACGTATTGCTGGTAGAAGCTTTGGGTAGGTAATTTTGACAACTTTTTTGAAAGGGTTAAAGATCCTTTTGTTTAATAAATAAAATCTTAAACTTTTGTCGCTTATCTTGTGTTATTATCCTTTTTGATTTTCAATTGTTTTGACACATGTTTGTTTGAAAAGTTGAGCAAATTATGTTTAAGAAATTTAGGATATGATCCTGGATCAAATATCCTATAATCGAAAGTTTTCAAGATAGTTTATTTTAAGGATCATAGGTTCAGTTGTCAAGGTCTAAAGGTTATTCAAATGAATAATGAAATTAAAAGTAGTTAAGGATCATACCTGGGGATCCGAGTTAGGATCCTAACCTTTAATCAGGATAACCATAAGTAAAAATCTTAATGAACAATAAGGATTAAGGATCCTTAATTGTTTAACTTCGAAAACCTGAAAAATGGAGTATAACTTGGGACTAAGCCAATATAAAAGATAAGTTAGTGACTAGGGACAAGCCCAAAGGATAACTGGGGACAAGCCCAAAGGGTAACTGGGGACAAGCCCAAAGGATCACTGGGGACAAGCCCATAGGATAACTGAGAATGATCCCGGAAGATCACTGGGGACAAGCCCATAGGATAACTGGGGACAAGCCCAAAGGATCGTATGTAAACTGGAGTATGGCCCTTTCTGGCAACTATCCAAACTTTAGTGACATGAAAATGTCAAAACCTTAGCTAACGTGAAAACGTTAGAAACCTTAGGAACGGATGTATGGTGCGTCCACCATTATACGTAGGATCCCAAGTATAGCCAGTACGATGAGGTCGCCAGCCCCGAAAATGGGTACTGATCCCAAAGACGTGAACTATATCAGGATCATCGTGCGCTGCTGGCGGGAACTGGGGATAATCCCAAGGATAACTGGGGTTGTACCCAAGGATCTGTGGTGCTTTTGGAGATCTTTGACGATTTGCTGAAGATACCTGAACTATCATAACTCAAATGGTTTGTGAGTAGAGGATGAAGGATACATGATCCTTATCCTTAGGCAAAAAGTAAGAAAATGCAATAGTTTTAGGATAAGCATATTACCAGAATGAGGATCATCAACGGCACCGGGATCCTTCAAGGATACTCCAATGTAAGGATCACATGCATGAAGGATCCTGTTCACATGAAATATTTCTTTAAGTGAACAGCATTCCATGCTCTTGGCAACAAGTTCCCTTCCATGGTTAGCAGCCTGTATGCCCCCTTTCCTGCTTCGGCTTCAATTAAGTAGGGACCTTCCCATTTTGGTGCTAGCTTCCCGTCAGCAGGATTAATAGTATTTTGAAATGCTTTTCTTAATACCATATCTCCGACTTGGAACTTCCTTATCCTGACATTTTTGTTGTAGGCACCAGCCATTCTTTGTTGGTAGCTTGCCATCCTTATTCTGGCTAGATCCCTGATTTCCTCAATAGTATCCAAATCCTGAGCTAGAGTTGCAGCATTTTCTTCAGGATCACGAGCACTTGTTCTAGCAGTTGGGATCACCATTTCTGTTGGGATCACTGCTTCTGCCCCAAATACTAAAGAGAAAGGTGTTTGACCAGTGGCGTTTTTGGGAGTTGTCCTATCAGCCCATAGCACATAAGGCAATTCTTCTGCCCATTTCCCTTTCTTGGATCCTAGCTTTTTCTTCAGATTGTTGATGATGATCTTATTGGATGATTCTGCTTGACCATTGGCTTGTGGATGAACTGGTGTTGATGTTATCATCTTGATTCCCCATCTGTCACAAAAGTTAGTGGTTCTCCTTCCAATGAATTGAGAACCATTATCACATATAATTTCAGAGGGGATGCCAAATCTGGTTATAATGTTTCTTTTGATAAAGGATATAACTTCCTTCTCTCTGACTTGAGCAAAGGCTTCAGCTTCTATCCACTTGGAAAAATAGTCAGTCATGGCAAGCATAAATACTTTTCCACCAGGTGCTTTAGGAAGCTTGCCAACTATATCCATTCCCCATCTCATGAATGGCCAAGAGGATGGTATGGGGTGTAGTAATTCAGCTGGTTGATGAAGGATATTGCTATGTCTTTGGCAAGGATCACATTTCTTAGCATACTCCGTAGCATCCCTTTTCATGGTTGGCCAGTAGTATCCTGTTCTAAGGATCCTTGAGAACAAAGCTCTGCCCCCAGTATGGTTTCCACAATCTCCTTCATGGAAATCCTTCAACACCTCTTCAATTTCAGGATCCTCGATACATCTCAAATATGGTCCTGCAAGAGATCGCTTATATAATACATTATTCAGAATTGTGAATTGAGATACCTTAATCCTGAAAGCTCTAGGATTTTCTCCCATCGGGATCTCCCCGTGTTGCAAATATCCCATGATCGGTGAGATCCATGATCCTGAATTAGGTTGGGCTTCTTCACTAGGGATCATTGCAGTATCCTCTTCTATTTCCATGGCCACCTGTTTTTCAATAGCAGGAGCCAGGATATGGATGATAGGGATACTTATATCTTCTGGAATCTTTAAGGATGATCCTAGGTTGGCCAATGCATCAGCTTCCGTGTTATCCTCCCTTGGTACCTGTGTTAAGCTAAAAGAAACAAAAGAGAGTGCCAATTCTTTGACTATCTCTAAATATTTGGTTAGTTTTTCACCTTTAACAGCATAGGATCCATTAAAGTGATTGGCAATCAATAATGAATCTACATATACTTCGAGATACTTTACCCCCATATCCTTAGCAATTTGTAAGCCAGCAATTAAGGCTTCATACTCAGCCTCATTGTTAGTTGCCTGGAACTCACAAGCTATGGAGTGGGGTATTATGTCCCCCTGTGGCGATTTTAGTAGGATCCCTAGCCCTGTGCCTTTGATATTTGAGGATCCGTCGGTGTGTAGTATCCAAGGATCCTTGGTCTCATCCAGCTGCTGGACCTCCAATTCTGCTTCCTTTTGTAGATCACTACTGAAATCAGCCACAAAGTCAGCTAGTGCTTGAGATTTAATGGCTGTTCTTGGTTCGTATCTTATATCATGGGCACTAAGCTTCACTGCCCACTTAGCCATTCTCCCTGACATATCCGGTTTCCTGAGGACATTCTTAATTGGAAAATTAGTTTTAACAATAATAGTATGAGTTTCAAAATAATGCCTTAACTTCGTGGAGGCCATGATTAATGCAAGGATGAGTTTTTCGAGGTGTGAGTACCTGGATTCGGCATCAAGTAGACTTTTACTTACATAGTAGATAGGATATTGTGTACCTTCGTGATCCTTAACAAGGACAGCACTTACAGCGGTTGAGGATACCGCCAGATATAAGGGTAACACATCTCCTTTTTCCGGTTTTGCTAATGCTGGTGCTGAGGACATATACTCTTTTAGGGCTTGTAAAGCATTTTCATGCTTCTCAGTCCATTCGAACTTCTTATTCTTCCTTAGGATATCGTAGAATTCTTTGCACTTTTCTGAGGATTTCGATATGAACCTGTTTAAAGCTGCTATCCTGCCTGTTAGTCTTTGAACATCCTTGGCATTGGCAGGAGATTTGATATTTATTAATGCTTTGATTTGTTCCGGGCTTGCTTCAATGCCCCTCTGGGTTACCATGTACCCTAAGAACTTTCCTGCCTTAACACCGAAATGACATTTTGAAGGATTAAGTTTCATGTTGTACTGATCAAGGATATCGAATGCTTCTTCTAAGTCCTTTAGGTGATCCTCAACTTTTTTTGATTTGACCACCATATCATCTATGTACACCTCCATAGTTTTTCCAATTTGATCCTTGAACATCATATTTACCAGTCTTTGATATGTTGCACCTGCATTTCTTAGTCCAAAAGGCATGGCAATATAACAATATAAACCGGTTGGGGTCATAAAGGCTGTATCCTCTTGGTCAGATGGTTCCATCTGGATTTGTTGGAACCCAGATGATGCATCCATAAAGGTCAACAGTTCATGCCCCGCTGTTGCATCCACCATGGAGTCAATGTGGGGTAATGGGAAAGGATCCTTGGGACATGCCTTATTCAAATCAGTGAAATCGACACATACCCTCCACTTTCCGTTTTTCTTTTGGACAACAACCACATTGGCTAACCATTTTGGATACTTTACCTCTCTGATCATACCTGCTCGAAGTAGCCTCTCTACTTCTTCTTGGATAATGGCATTCCTTTCTGGTGCAAACTTCCTCCTTTTTTGATGGACTGGTTTGATAGACCCGTCAATGCCAAGTTTGTGAGTAATAATATCCTTAGATATACCTGTCATATCTTCATGTTTCCAAGCAAAGGTAGATTTTCTTCTTTTGAGGAAGGATATCATGTCTTCTTTCATCTTGCCAAGGATCCCTGATCCGATATAGATCTTTGACTCAGGATCACTAGGATCCAGAAGGATTTCGTCCACATCCTGCTCCCTTGCCTCCAAGACGTTCCTTGGAGGATACTGTAATTGCTATTGCTCCCTTGGTTTCGATGTTGGCTTCATGGATGATGTATAACAATCTTTAGCTTCTTGCTGATCACTTTCGATCTTGATTATCCCCCATGGGCTAGGGAGCTTCACACATTGATGGTAGGTGGATGGGACTGCTTTCATATCATGTATCCAAGGCCTGCCAAGGATAACATTGCAACAAGATAAACAGTCAATAACACAAAATTTCTGATAATTATGTAATCCTTCCACATAGATTGGGAGTTTGATGTCCCCCAGAGTTTTCTTCGTTTCTCCACTAAATCCTACAAGCACGGAGGATCTTGGTGTGATGTCTGATTCTGGGATACCCATTTTCTTCAGTACATCAAGCTGGATAATGTTGACTGAACTTCCTCCATCGATAAGGATCCTGCGGACAAAATGGTTAGAAATAAAGAGAGTAATAACTAAACTATCATGATGAGGATCTTGGATGTTTATGCGATCATCCTCGTCAAAGGTTATCGTTTTCCCTTCTGAAACACTTGATGTTCTAATAGGCCTTTCTCCATTGTCCATTTTTGATTCTTTTGCATATCTTTTGGCCGCTGAGAAGGATGTACCACAGATGTCTGATCCTCCGGATATAAAGTTGATCACTTGTGCATTTGCCGGAGGTGCTGGGGCTTTTTCGGGGATCCTTTCAGGATCCTGGGTCCTTTGCTTTTTTCTCCCCAGCAATTCTTTTAGATGCCCCTTGCTTAGCAGGTATCCAATTTCCTTTCTTAAGGCTATGCAATCTTCAGTCAGATGGCCGAAATCCTCATGGTATGCACACCATTTGGACTTGTCTTTAGTCCCGGATGGTTTATCATTCTTCCTGGGCCACCTAGCCTTTTCACCTAGATTCTGCATTGCAAGGATTAGTTCATGATTATCAACGGAAAAACAATATTCTGAGATTGGAGGATATTCTTCATCATCCTCCTCTTGGTCGACAGCATGCACATTCTTGTTCTCGTTTCTATGGTAGGATTTGAACTTGTTGCTTTTGAAGGAGGATCCTTGCTTATCTTGTTTTGAGGATCCTACTTGTCTCTCCTGGATCCTCTTGTCATCCTCTAGCCGGATAAACCTGAGTGCTCGAGTTCTTACTTCATCTAAATTCCTGCAAGGTGTCATAACAAGATCATCATAGAATAATGAATCCTTAAGAAGTCTCATTTTGAAGGCTTCAACAGCCGTAGCCATATCCAAGTTGGGAATATCCAAGGATTCTTTACTAAATTTAGTTATATAATCCCTTAATGATTCATTATTATTTTGAGTTATCCTGTACAAATCACTGGTTAATTTTTCAAATTTCCTACTACAAGAGAATTGGTTGTTGAATAAATTAACTAAATTAGCAAATGAAGTAATAGAGTAAGGGGGAAGACTTAGCAGCCACTTAAGAGCTGATCCAGTTAGAGTGGATCCAAATCCTTTACATAGGCATGCTTCCTTCAACTTTTCTGGGATAGGATTGATTTCCATCCTTTCCCTGTATTGTGCTATATGCTCCTCTGGATCCGTTGTGCCATCATACAGCTTCATGGTAGGGATATGGAACCTTTTGGGTACCTCTGCATCACAGATTGGTGGTGCAAAGCGAGATACCTTGTGGCTCCCATCTGCAATTTCTGGGATAGGCTTGACTACCCCTGGAACACTTGAGATCATGTCCTTTAGTTTCTGTAATTCCCTGGCCATAACATGATTGGTACCTGTATCCTGCATGAATCCAAGGTTAGTAGTAGGATAATTATTTAAAGTGTTACCTCCCATTGGGTTCTGGTTAGGGAATCCACATTGCTGGGATTCTGGAACAACGGAAGGACCAGTGGAAGCAATGGTCTGCATTGGAATGAAGTCCCCTTGATGGATATCTAAACTTCCTGTTTGCAAACTTTTTAGGGATCCTGGCATCTGTAAGGATCCTGGTATCTGGGATGATCCTGGAACGAAGGAGGATCCTTGAACCTGGGATGATCCTGGAACAAAGGAGGATCCTTGGCTCTGGAATGATCCTGGAATAAAGTAGGATCCTAGAAACTGTTGTGCCCCCGGATAGGCTCCCGGATTCATGAAGGATCCCGTGTACTGAGGATAGGATCCTGCTGGCTGAAAATACGGGCCCGATGTCTGAGTCATTGCTGCTGACTTGAAATGTAATCCTCTCGTCTCTCCTGTGATCTGTACGTCTGGGATCCCTGATGGCTGAGAGGTGGCCATTGGAGTCTCAAAACTCAAGGATTTTGGCATCAGTGGGGAATGATCCTCTGCCGCTTTCTTTTGTCTTTTGAGATCTCCAATTTCCCTGAGGATCCTGTCATTAGTTTCATCCTGCCGCTGCATACGATCCTTCATCTGCAAAATTAAAGCAAACACATCACTAGTACTGGGAGTAGAAGAATTCATAACAGAAGAAGATGGAGGTTTAGAGAAAGAAGGGGTTGGTCTCTTCTCAGCATTTCTCTGGGATCCTGCCGGTGGAGGAGGTAGAGTGGCTTGTGCTGAGGTGACTGCAGACATCGCCGTGGAGGTGTTCTTCAATGATGAAGCCATGTAACTCTTCGAAATGATTTCGAACAAAAGAGTTTCTTTATGAATGAAGCACCAATTGCCCAACGGTGGGCGCCAAACTGTTTTGGTCAAAAATCACACAAGGATAATGTAACCAAACTTTATGTAAATGGGGTATGATGCTTGGTTAGCTATGAAAGTAAAGGATCACTTCTGTGATAAAGATGCAAAGACACAATGATTTATACGAGGAAAAAGCCCTTGATCAATGTATGATCTCCGGCATAAAAAACCTCGGGTGATGGCAACTACCGATCACCAATTTCAATATAATAAAAATGTAGTTACAACTTCGGATGATAATGAGCTGAGTACAAGGATCACTGAGTGTCTAAGAGTTGAGAGTTGTGTCGTATGTTGTGTGTGTCCTTCCGAATGAGGAAGATGGGTATTTATACATGTGTAGGTAACTTATTTTAGGTAGATAGACTACTAATCAGCTCATTACCCCTTTAGAAATAAAGATAATCTAGCCTAAATTGCTGCCCATTAATCAAGCTAAGTTTCCATATCCGGTACAACGTCTATCTCCAATTTAGCTCTTGCCATATTTGTGAAAGCGCGTCCCTGGATCATGATGTGTAGGGCATATCCTGCTAGGTGTTCCTGCAAAACAATTTTGTAATAAGTGAAAGTGACCGTTAGCGTAAGGATCACCATATCGTCCCATGATCCTGATCCTGAAGTCTGGCTGAGGATCACTATCTGTCAAAGAAACAAGGATCACTTGTCAGGATCACGTATAAGGATTATTTATAGTAAAATCCAGCCCCAACACATAGTAAATAGGATGTTGTGTACCTTCGTGATCCTTAACAAGGACATCACTTACAGCGGTTGAGGATACCGCTAGGTATAAGGATAACACATCTCCTTTTCCGGGTTTCATTAATGCTGGTGCTGAGGACATATATTCTTTAAGGGCTTGTAAAGCATTCTCATGCTTTTCAGTCCATTCAAATTTCTTGTTTTTCCTTAGGATATCATAAAATTCTTTACATCTTTCTGAGGATTTTGATATGAACCTGTTTAAAGCTGCTATCCTGCCTGTTAGCCTTTGCACATCCTTAGCATTGGCAGGGGATTTGATATTCACCAATGCTTTAATTTGTTCTGGGCTTGCTTCAATACCCCTCTGAGTTACCATATATCCTAGAAATTTACCTGCTTTAACACCAAAGTGACATTTCGAAGGATTAAGCTTCATGTTATAATTATCAAGGATATCAAATGCTTCCTCCAAGTCCCTTAGGTGATCCTCAGCTTTCTTTGACTTGACTACCATATCATCTATGTATACTTCCATAGTTTGTCCTATTTGATCTTTCAACATCATATTCACCAGCCTTTGATATGTTGCACCTGCATTTCTTAGTCCAAAAGGCATGGCAATATAACAATATAAACCGGTTGGGGTCATAAAGGCTGTATCCTCTTGGTCAGATGGTTCCATCTGAATTTGTTGGAATCCAGATGATGCATCCATAAAGGTCAACAGTTCATGCCCCGCCGTTGCATCCACCATGGAGTCAATGTGGGGTAGTGGGAAAGGATCCTTGGGACATGCCTTATTCAGATCAGTGAAATCGACACATACCCTCCACTTTCCGTTTTTCTTTTGGACAACAACCACATTGGCTAACCATTTTGGATATTTTACTTCTCTGATCATACTTGCTCGAAGTAGTCTCTCTACTTCTTCTTGGATAATGGCATTCCTTTCTGGTGCAAACTTCCTCCTTTTTTGATGGATTGGTTTGATAGACCTGTCAATGCCAAGTTTATGAGTGATAATATCCTTAGATATACCTGTCATATCTTCATGTTTCCATGCAAAGGTAGATTTTCTTCTTTTGAGGAAGGATATTATGTCTTCTTTCAACTCGCCAAGGATCCCTGATCCGATATAGATTTTTGATTCAGGATCACTAGGATCTAAAAGGATTTCTTCCACATCCTGTTCCCTTGCCTCCAAGACACTCCTTGGAGGATACTGTAATAGCTATTGCTCCCTTGGCTTCGAGGTTGGTTTCATGGATGAGGTATAGCAATCCTTAGCCTCTTGCTGGTCACTGTCGATCTTGATTATCCCCCATGGGCTAGGGAGTTTCACACATTGATGGTAGGTGGATGGGACTGCTTTCATATCATGTATCCAGGGCCTGCCAAGGATAACATTGCAACAAGATAAACAGTCAATAACACAAAATTTTTGGTAATTATGTAATCCTTCCACGTAGATTGGGAGTTTGATGTCCCCCAGAGTTTTCTTCGTTTCTCCACTGAATCCCACAAGCACGGAGGATCTTGGTGTGATGTCTGATTCTGGGATACCCATTTTCTTTAGAACATCGAGCTGGATAATGTTTACTGAGCTTCCTCCGTCAATAAGGATCCTGCGGACAAAATGGTTAGAAATAAAGAGAGTAATAACTAAACTATCATGATGAGAATCCTGGATGTTAATGCGATCATCCTCATCAAACGTTATCGTCTTTCCTTCCGAGACACTTGATGTTCGAATAGGTCTTTCTCCATTATCCATTTTTGCTTCCTTTGCACGCCTTTTGGCTGCCGAGAAGGATGTACCACAAATATCTGATCCTCCGGAAATAAAGTTGATCACTTGTGCATTCGCCGGAGGGGCTGGAGCCTTTTCAGGGATCCTTTCAGGATCCTGAGTTTTTTGCTTTTTTCTCCCCAACAATTCTTTCAAATGTCCCTTTCTTAGCAGATATCCAATTTCTTTTCTTAATGCAATGCATTCTTCAGTTAGATGCCCGAAATCCTCGTGGTATGCACACCACTTTGACTTGTCTTTAGTCCCGGATGGTTTGTCATTCTTTCTGGGCCATCTGGCTTTTTCTCCTAGATTCTGCATTGCAAGGATTAGTTCATGATTGTCAACAGAAAAACAATATTCAGAAATTGGAGGATAATCCTCATCATCCTCTTCTTGTCATTTCTATGGTAGGATTTGAATTTATTGCTCCTGAAGGAGGATCCTTGCTTCTCCTGTTTTGAGGATCCTACTTGTCTTTCCTGGATCCTCTTGTCATCCTCTAGCCGGATGAACCTGAGTGCCCGAGTTCTTACTTCATCTAAGTTCCTGCACGGTGTCATAACAAGATCATCATAGAACAATGAATCCTTAAGCAATCCCATTTTGAAGGCCTCAACAGTCGTGGCCATATCTAAGTTGGGAATGTCCAAGGATTCTTTACTGAATTTAGTTATATAATCCCTTAATGATTCATTATGACTTTGAGTTACCCTATATAAATCACTAGTTAATCTTTCAAATTTTCTACTACAAGAGAATTGGTTATTGAATAAATTAACTAAATTAGCAAATGAAGTGATAGAGTAAGGGGGAAGACTTAGCAGCCATTTAAGAGCTGATCCAGTAAGGGTGGATCCAAATCCTTTACATAGGCATGCTTCCTTTAACTTTTCTGGGATTGGATTGATCTCCATCCTCTCCCTGTATTGTGCTATGTGCTCCTCAGGATCCGTTGTACCATCATACAGCTTCATAGTAGGGATATGGAACCTTTTGGGTACCTCTGCATCACAAATTGGTGGTGCAAAACGAGATACCTTATGGCTCCCATCTGCAATCTCCGGGATAGGCTTGACTACCCCTGGAACACTTGAGATCATATCCTTCAGCTTCTGTAACTCCCTGGCCATAGCATGATTGATACCTGTATCCTGCACGAATCCATGGTTAGTGGTAGGATAATTATTTAAGGTGTTACCTCCCATCGGGTTCAAGTTAGGAACATTGGTTGTGAATCCATATTGCTGGGATTCTGGGATAACGGAGGGACCAGTGGAAGCAATGGTCTGCATTGGAATGAAGTCCCCTTGATGGACATCTAGACTTCCTGTTTGCAGACTTTTTAGGGATCCTGGCATCTGGAAGGATCCTGGTATCTGAGACGATCCCGGAACGAAGGAGGATCCTTGAACCTGGGATGATCCTGGAACAAAGGAGGATCCTTGAACCTGGGATGATCCCGGAACGAAGGAGGATCCTTGAACCTGGGATGATCCAGGGACAAAGGAGGATCCTAAGCTCATGAAGGATCCCGAATGCTGGGCGTAGGATCCCGCCGGTTGAAAATATGATCCTGATGCCTGAGTCATTGTTGCTGGGCTGAAATGCACTCCTCTTGATCCACCCATATATTGTATGTCTGGGACCTCTGTTGGCTAAGAAGTAATCATTGGAGTATCAAAATTCAAAGATTTGGGCATTAGTGGGGAATGATCCTCTGCCGTTTTCTTTTGCCTTTTGAGATCTCCGATTTCTCTGAGGATCCTGTCATTAGTTTCATCCTGCTGCTGCATACGATCCCTCATCTGCAAAATCAAAGTAAATATATCACTAGTACTGGGAACAGAAGAAGTTAGAGCAGAAGATGATGGTTTAGAGGATATAGAAGTTGGTCTCTTCTCAGCATTTTTCTGAGATCCAGCTGGTGGTGGAGGCAAAGGTGGAATGCCAGTAGATGAATTGACTGCCGACATCGCTGTGGATGTATTCTTCAATGACGAAGCCATGTAACTTTTTGAAATGATTTCGAACAGAAAGTTTTCTTATGAATGAAGCACCAATTGCCCCACGATGGGCGCCAAACTGTTTTGGTCAAAAATCACACAAGGATAATGCAACCAAACTCTAAGTAAATGGGGAATGATGCTTGGTTTATTGAAAAGGTAAAGGATCACTTCAGAATGAAATATGCAAAGACACAATGATTTATACGAGGAAAAAGCCCTTGATCAATGTATGATCTCCGGCATAAAAAACCTCGGGTGATGGCAACTACCGATCACCAACTTCAATATATCAAAATATGGTTACAACTTCGGATGATAATGAGCTGAGTACAAGGATCACTATCGTAATGTGTGTCTAAGCGTGTGAGAATTGTGTTGTGTCTTCCGGATGGGGAAGAGTGTTATATATACAGGTGTAGGTGGCCTATTTTAGGTAAAAAGACTAATAATCAGCTCATTACCCCTTTAGAAATAAAAGTAAATCTAGCCTAAATTATCGCCCTTAAATCATGCCAAGTTTCCATATCCTTCACAACGTTCATCTCTGATTAAGCATATGCCAAAGTTGTAAAGACGCGTCCCTTGATTGTGATGCTAAGAGCGGATCCTGCTAGATATTCCTGCAAAATGACATTAAGTTCAATGAAAGCAACTGTTAGCATGAGGATCCTATAATGGTCCGTGATCCTGATCCTGGGACTCTGCTGAGGATCACTATCTGCCAAAGAAACAAGGATCACTGGTTAGGATCACATGTAAGGATCATGTATTATAAAAATCCAGCCCTAACAATAAGATAAGTACTTTAACTAATTTAAAAATCCTACATAGAACTACTTTTTAACGAGGATACTTACTTGACATTGTGGCAGATGCGGAGGATACTTCCTGTGAATCTTGAATGGCAACTTGAAAACTTCTGGTCTCAGGATCAAGCTTTTTGAAGGCTAGAACTCTCTCTCTTGCAGCAGGAGTCAACTTGAGATGAGCAACGGATATAGCTGCACAAAAGACAAAGAAGACATTAGTAATCATCATCATAAGGAACAAGTCTGATGGTGATCCTTCCAGGATCCTCTATCCTACCATGAGTAGCCCACTCCTTGGGCAGATCCTCCCCATTAGGGATGGTATCCCTCCTAACAAAGAAGAATCGTCGCTTCCAGTTCGTATCATTTTTGGTAACCTTAAGAACAGGGTGATCCTCCCCAGCTTTCCGTTTCAACAAATATCGACAGGATCCAAACGTTGTGAGATCATACATCTCAGCCAGCTCCGCCATTCCCAAATCAATCCCTTCTTGCTCAATGATCCTTTCCAGGGTATACAAAACCCTCCAGATCATCGGCATGGCTTGAATATAAGACATGCCGGTCAGGGAAAAGAAAGATTGGGTGAAAGCTGGAAAGGGATACGAATATCCTATGGTGAATGGAGTTGCAGGAAAAGCTACCCATGTGTCAGAAACAAAATCGCTTAAAGCAGTGGGAGTGAAAGACTTGAAGATAGCATCCGCCGGAAAACAGTGACGGATCCTATCGATGTGAGCATCGGTGAAGCAGCACCTCTCGGTGGGAGAGTCTTTAATGATCCCTTGACCTTTCAAAGGGCTATTCTTCTTGTGATCCTTGTGAGGAGAATTCCGGAGCAACATATTCGCGGTGGAATGAAAAGAGAAAGAAAAACAGAGAAAGAGAAGGAAAGAAAAGAGAAAGAATACCTGATCGATCTTTCGGACGAGATTATAAAGGGAGTAGCTCTTGAATTTAAATGCAAATTGATCCTAACTCTATCTCCTATTTATAATGATGATCTGCAGGATTGTCACGTCTATGACGTAAGGGTTGCAACGGCTAGTCCGAGTTTAACGGCTAGTTATCCGAGTCGTTCGTTGCAGATAAGATCAAAAGCAAAATATAACTCATTTATTTACAAAATCACTCCTTATATTTTGGGGGCAATTGTTAGGGCTGGATTTTTATAATACATGATCCTTACATGTGATCCTAACCAGTGATCCTTGTTTCTTTGGCAGATAGTGATCCTCAGCAGAGTTCCAGGATCAGGATCACGGACTATCATAGGATCCTCATGATAACAGTTGCTTTCATTGAACTTAATGTCATTTTTGAAGGAATATCTAGCAGGATCCGCTCTTAGCATCACAACCAAGGGACGCGTCTTTACAACTTTGGCATATGCTTAATCAGAGATGAACGTTGTGAAGGATATGGAAACTTGGCATGATTTAAGGGCGATAATTTAGGCTAGATTTACTTTTATTTCTAAAGGGGTAATGAGCTGATTATTAGTTTGTTTACCTAAAATAGGCCACTCACACTTGTATATATAACACTCTTCCCCATTCGGAAGACACACAACACAATTCTCACACGCTTAGACACACATTACGATAGTGATCCTTGTACTCAGCTCATTATCATCCGAAGTTGTAACCATATTTTGATATATTGAAGTTGGTGATCGGTAGTTGCCATCACCCGAGGTTTTTTATGCCGGAGATCATACATTGATCAAAGGCTTTTTCCTCGTATAAATCCTTGTGTCACTTGCATATTTCTTACTAAAGTGATCCTTTACTTTTTCAACAAACCAAGCATCATTCCCCGTTTACTTAGAGTTTGGTTGCATTATCCTTGTGTGATTTTTGACCAAAACAGATGGGACTGCCTTCATATCGTGTATCCAGGGCCTACCAAGGATAACATTGCAGCAAGACAAACAGTCAATAACACAAATTTTTTGATAATTATGTAATCCTTCCACGTAAATTGGGAGTTTGATGTCCCCCAGGGTTTTCTTAGTTTCGCCACTAAATCCCACGAGCACGGAGGATCTTGGTGTGATGTCTGATTCAGGGATACCCATTTTCTTCAGAACATCAAGCTGGATAATGTTTACCGAACTTCCTCCGTCAATAAGGATCCTGCGGATAAAATGGTTAGAAATAAAAAGAGTAATAACTAAACTATCATGATGAGGATCCTGGATGTTAATTCTATCATCCTCATCAAAGGTTATGATTTTTCCTTCCGAGACACTTGATGTTCGAATAGGTCTTTCTCCGTTATCCATTTTAGCTTCCTTTGCATGCCTTTTAGCTGCTGAGAAGGATGTACCACAGATGTCTGATCCTCCAGATATAAAGTTGATCACTTGTGCATCTACTGGAGGAGCTGGAGCTTTCTCAGGGATCCTTTCAGGATCCTGAGTCCTTTGCTTTTTTCTTCCCAACAATTCTTTCAAATGCCCCTTGCTCAGCAGATATCCAATTTCCTTTCGTAATGCGATGCATTCCTCTGTCAAATGCCCAAAATCTTCATGGTATGCACACCACTTTGATTTATCTTTAGTTGCGGCTGTTTTGTCATTTTTTCTGGGCCATCTGGCCTTTTCTCCTAGATTCTGCATTGCAAGGATTAGTTCATGATTATCAACGGAAAAACAGTATTCAGAAATTGGAGGATAATCTTCATCATCCTCTTCTTGGTCTACAGCATGCACATTCTGATTGTCAGTTCTGTTATAGGATTTGAATTTGTTGCTTTTGAAATAGGATCCTTGCTTTTCTTGTTTTGAGGATCCTACTTGTCTCTCCTGGATCCTCTTGTCATCCTCTAGCCGGATGAACCTGAGTGCCCGAGTTCTTACTTCGTCTAGGTTCCTGCATGGTGTCATAACAAGATCATCATAGAACAATGAATCCTTAAGCAATCCCATCTTGAAGGCCTCAACAGCTGTGGCCACATCCAAGTTAGGAATGTCCAAGGATTCTTTACTAAATTTGGTTATATAATCCCTTAATGATTCATTATGACCCTGAGTTATCCTATATAAATCACTAGTCAATCGTTCAAATTTTCTGCTACAAGAAAATTGATTATTGAATAAGTTAACTAAATTAGCAAACGAAGTAATAGAGTAAGGGGGAAGACTTAGCAGCCATTTAAGAGCTGATCCAGTAAGAGTGGATCCAAATCCCTTGCACAGGCATGCTTCCTTTAACCTTTCTGGAATAGGATTGATCTCCATCCTCTCCCTGTATTGTGCTATGTGTTCCTCAGGATCCGTTGTACCATCATACAGCTTCATAGTAGGGATATGGAATCTTTTGGGTATCTCAGCATCACAAATTGGTGGTGCAAAACGAGATACCTTATGGCTTCCATCTGCAATCTCCGGGATAGGTTTGACTACCCCTGGAACACTTGATATCATATCCTTCAGTTTTTGTAGTTCTCTGGCCATAGCATGATTGATACCTGTATCCTGCATGAATCCATGGTTAGTGGTAAGAGAACTATTAAAAGTGTTACCTCCCATCGGGTTCAATTTAGGAACATTGGATGTGAATCCATATTGTTGGGATTCTGGGATGATGGATGGACCAGTGGAAGCAATGGACTGCATCGGAATAAAATCTCCTTGATGGACATCTGGACTTCCTGTTTGCAAATTCTTCAAGGATCCTGGTATCTGAAGGGATCCCTGAATATGGAATGATCCTGGAACTAAGGAGGATCCTTGAACCTGGGATAATACTGGAACGAAGGAGGATCCTTGAACCTGGGATAATCCTGGAACGAAGGAGGATCCTTGAACCTGGGATGATCCTGGAACGAAGGAGGATCCTTGAACCTGGGATGATCCTGGAACGAAGGAGGATCCTGAGTTCATGAAGGATCCCATATGCTGAGTATAGGATCCTGCCGGTTGGAAATATGATCCTGATGCCTGAGTCACTACTGCTGGGCCAAAATGCACTCCTCTTAATCCACCCATATGTTGAACGTCTGGGGCCTCTGATGGCTGTGAAGTAATCATCGGAGTATCAAAATTCAAAGATTTGGGCATCAGTGGGGAATGATCCTCTTCCGTTCTCTTTTGTCTTTTGAGATCTCCGATTTCTCTGAGGATCCTATCATTAGTTTCATCCTGCTGCTGCATACGATCCCTCATCTGCAAAATCAAAGTAAATATATCACTAGTACTGGGAGCAGAAGAAGTTAGAGCAGAAGATGAAGGTTTAGAGAAGATAGGAGTTGGTCTCTTCTCAGCATTTTTCTGAGATCCAGCTGGTGGTGGAGGCAAAGGTGGAATGCCATTAGATGAATTGACTGCAGACATCGCTGTGGAAGTATTCTTCAACGATGAAGCCATGCAACACTTCCGGAATGATCACCAACAGAAAAACTTTCTTATGAATGAAGCACCAATTGCCCCACGGTGGGCGCCAAACTGTTTTGGTCAAAAATCACTTAAAGATAATGCAACCAAACTTTATGTAAAAGGGGAATGATGCTTGGTATGATGAACAAAGTGAAGGATCACTTAAATGTAAAATGCACAAGTGACACAAGGATTTATACGAGGAAAAAGCCCTTGATCAATGAATGATCTCCGGCATAAAAAACCTCGGGTGATGGAAACTACCGATCACCAAACTTCAATATAACAAATAATGGTTACAACTTCGGATGGTAACGAGCTAGGTACAAGGATCACTATAGTATTGTATGCTAAAGCGTGTGAGAAATGTGTGTCCTCTTGCGCATGTTCAAGAGTACTATTTATACAAGTGTGTGTGGTTCTATTTTAGGCAAATCACCTAACTACTAGCTCGTTACCCCTTTAGAAATAGAAGTAAATTTAGCCTAAATAATCGCCCTTGAATTGTGCTGAGTTTCCATATTTGTCATAACGTCCATCTTTGATTATGCATGTGCGAGATTAGCGTGACAGATTCCTTGTTTACGTTGCTAAGATCGGATCCAACTCGTAATTTCTGCAAGATAATATTAAGTCCAAAGAGAACAGTCATTAGTATGAGGATCCTTGGAATGATCCGTGATCCTGATCCTGGAGCTCCTCTGAGGATCACTATCTGCCAAAGAAACAAGGATCACTTGTTAGGATCACATGTTAGGATCACATGTAAGGATCATAGGTCATAAAAATCCAGCCCTAACACTAACTGAAGAGGGTATCTCAGGAGTGTGATTCTAGGGACGGCTAGGCACAATATTTCCCCGGTTATCCTTAGTATAAACAACAGAACTGAAGTTCAAAGCCCTGGGTTGCAAGGGAGTGACAGTATCCTCAGTGGGCCTGCTTGAGCCGGATTTTAAGACTTGTATTTCTCTTAAAATCATTCGATTGGTCTCCTGCTGCTGCCTCATCTGTTCCTGCACACTACCAAACAAGGTCAGAATTTCATCATTAGAGGCCAGAATAGGGGCCGATTCCTGAATACTCCGAGTAGGTATAATATCCTGAGGCTGCGTGGAGGCTTGCATCCTCGGAGGAGGTGGAGGAAGCACCGAACCAATTGTTGTGGAAGTTGTAGCAGAAACAGTAGAAGAGCTCATGCTTGATCTCGTGGCCATTGCAAACAATGTACTAAACAGTTTGGAAAATACAAAACCAAGTAGTGATTTTGCAAAAGTTTTTAGAAAAAATAGCACCACTTGCCCCACGGTGGGTGCCAAATTGTTTTGGTCAAAAATTACCGAGGCAATTAAGTGATCAAATTAGTTAAGTGAGGTAGTGTGCTAAGAGCATGTGTTCAAAAATGTGTTAATTAAGTGGTTTGCGAAAACAATTTCAGGATACGGCTCAGGATATTGAGTTGTATCTACGATCAAACAATGAGCAAAAAAGGTAAAAGGTGACACAGGATGTACGAGGAAAGCCCTTGATCAATCTAGATCGCCGGCACAAAACCTCGGGAGCTGACAATTGCAGCTGCCTTGTTCTTCTTATTGCTTTAACGTCAGGATACAGTGCAGGATATTGATCGGATCACTAGGTGTTACAATGTTTGTTGTGAAAGTGAAAGTTGCGAGATGGAGAAGTGTGAGAGCAGTGAGTGTTCGTGTTATGTCCTATTTGATTTGAGTTATCCATCTATTTATAGTTACAAAATACAAAAAAGAACTCCTACAAATAAGGGATGCTCCTGAATATTCCATTATGAACGTTGTAGACCGAGTAAAGCGGCTTCAACGTCTTTCTTCGAACTACTTAGACCGAGTCTTCCGGAAAGAGAGTCCTCATGAACGTTGCGACCTTGAACTCATATTCCTGCACAGAATTCGTTAGTAATCCTCAGGATACCATTCAGGATGTTACCAATATCCTGAATGTGTAACCCGGGGTATGAACAGATATCATATAGTCAGGATATAGCTCAAAATATTGACTAAGATATAGGCTTAGAATTTCACCCATAACAATAGGTTTGTTACAAAAATACAAAGTGTCGGAGGTTGGTTTTCGTAAATAAATTAATGGATAAATATATATTTAGAATATATATTTTATAATAAGACGCTTATGTGAACATTTATACGAATTGTGAACTAGTTATATTATTTTAGGGTAAAATAATATATCTTAACAAAATACCATGGGAATTACAACTCCAAAACAATACCAAAAATCTCATGGAAGAAATATTTAAGTTACACACTTAATATTGTGAAGCCAAACGATAAAACGTAACTTATGTAATATTCCGGAAAGTCCTCGTACAACTATCCTTTTTGGTAAATATTATTTTGGGAAAACAAAAGAAGTGAAAATATATTATTTTTGGGAAAAAATATATATATTTTGGGAATACATTATTTTTTTGACAAATAAATTATATATATGTTAAGTGAGACTTAAAAATATATTATTTCGGAACTACAATATACATGTATAAATACCCCCATCCTTGGGAAGGAAATACGGAATTAAAATACTTTGAGAAGTATTAATACAAAAATATTGGTTAAACAATTATTCCAAAACCAAATATAATTATTTTAACCAATAATTATAACTTGGAATAATATTCGGAAACGCAACCCAAAACATTAAACTCTAAGCCAAGGCACGGCCCGTTCGTCTAATAGACGTTAGTACACTGTAGGTAGTCGTGATTAGCTGTGGAGATTTGAGTTGACGATACAGAAGACGCACTACAGTGAGTTCATGTGTGACACCTGTGTCACCACGACCATCAAACAAATACCAAACCAATGAAATATTGTATTTCATACTTGGGATTTTGTGTAAATATGTGTATCGTTTGCACATATTAATTCTTGTTCGATTTCGGGCTTTAAATCGCTTTCTGGAAGGTTATACGCGATCTGATGCGTAAATATAACCAGTTTAATGCAACAAACACTCCGGAACAGTGAAATAGGCTTAACATACCTTAAATAACCATTACATAACTTAGAAATAAGTTTTGGATGGTTTGGTATGCCGAAATCAAGTTTATTCGCTTACAGGGACTAAATTCGACAAAATGCGAAAGTATTTCAATTTGTACTGTAACAGACCTTCCGGAACTTGATCATAAGTTAAATATGCCCTAAATATTCTTTACATAGCTTAGAAATAGGCTTTGAAGGGTTCGGTATGCTAAAATAAACTTTATTGATCAATAAAGACTAAAAGCGTCAAAAGTGCATAAGTTTGCATTTTTGCGCATATCTTACGTCCTGAATATATCCGGACATCCAAAAATTTATGTAATCATTAAAATATTTTATTTTAGTGATTGGCATGATAAAATTCCATTCGTCGCTTAATTTGGATCGTTTTTGCGTTCGTTACGACTTCCGTCGTAATTAACCGAATAACGCAACCGTACGGCCAAACGAACCGACATCCGTGATGTCTGTGAGCATATTCTAAGTTCCCTAAACTTTAGTATCATTTTAGAGCCTTGAAATGAGGTTAAAGGGGTTTAAAAGTGCCAAAAAAATCAAGTTTTACAAGTGTAGGGACCATTTTTGAAATTTCTGGCAGATTCAATGAACCTAGTCCATTTTGAAGTGTTAATGGTTTTCACCCATGGTTTTGCAAAACCATGGGATGGTATTCAATGAACATAGTCCACATTAGGGGCTCCCATGGTATTTGAAAACCATGTGCCCACATGTAAGGTCTAGATCAAATCACGTTTTTCGACGAACGATCTTAACGGTTCAAGGAAATTTATAAATACCCCTCACCCATTTCATTCTTCCTCACATTTGAATCTGATTCTACACTCTCTAAGTGGAAGTATATGCTTCCTACCTGAGAGTGAATCGGGTTCGAATCTTGCGAGGACCTTCTGTAAGTATTCTTTCACGTTTTTCATTCGTTTTAGCGTTAAAGTCAAACTGCGTTTGACTTTCTGCATTAACCAGTTTATGGTCAATACGAAGTTCATTTGAACTTCAAAACGTGAGCGTAATCACGATGGTTATAGTCCCTAGTAACTATACCTACTGATTACCACGTTATCTAGGCTCAGTGACGAGTCGTAGTTTCGGCCAAAATACGTTTTCTCGCGTATTTTGTAACCAAACTACTCTAGGGTATTAAAACCGTTTGTTTTAATACCAAACCTGTTTTCTAACTTTACTAAACATGTTCTAGCATGTTTAGCTCGTCGCTTTTAGATTTGTGCTTGTTTAGGGTCGTAAAGGTAAGCGATCTAATCAATCGCTTATGCTTACGAACCCGACCCATTGGTCGATCTTTAGGATCCGACCAAACACATTAGGTGACCATAGTTGTATAGGGAATAACCTTCCGAGGTTATACCTTATGGTCACGACGTTTAGTTAGTTATATGATAGGTAGTTTATATGCCTTAGGTAAATTACCAAAATGCCCTTTTTACGCATAAATTCATTTTAAGTCTATGTAACGAAATTTTTGACATCTAAACTGATTTAACAACAATATTAAACATGTTAAGGCATATCTTGCTTGTCATAGGACTAGTTAGGCATTCCAAACGCGTTTTACGCAAACGACGCGTTAAAGTGGCGTAAGCTACCTAAACGGGTCGTAATGGGTCAAAAGCACTTAGGATAGGTTTCGTTTTAGTACGTAGGCTTTGTTAAACCATATTACATAAGTTCCCATACTTATTTGGTTTACGAACCCTTGTACTACACGATCCTCCGATAGGTCCGTTTATTAATGTAGATACCTATATAGGTGCCGTTTGATTCCGTGATCTTCTAGCTTTGCTTGGTGGTTATCCTAAGACTTCTAAGCACCCTCAAGTGAGTACATAGACCCCTCTTTTACTGTTTTCCAAACATTTTGGGGTGAAACACATGTGCCTACTTGTTACTTTCATGATTTCATGCTTTTATATCGTATACTTGCTATGATTCACTAGTACACTATTAGTACATGATTTTATTATGTTTTTGCTATGTATGCCCATTGTGTGGATACTTAGTGCATCGTTTTACATAACATTTCATGCTATGTATGTTCATCATACTTAGTACATTTTACATCACATGCTATGTATGCCCATTGTGTGCATACTTAGTACATCGTTTTCGTAACATTTCATGCTATGTATGTTCATCATACTTAGTACATTTTACATCACATGCTATGTATGCCCATTGTGTGCATACTTAGTACATCGTTTTACATAACATTTCATGCTATGTATGTTCATTATACTTAGTACATCGTTTTACAAGACATCTTATACTTGGTATCATGCTATGTATGTCCATCCGTCGCATACTTAGTACATTGTTTGTGCATTCTTACCTATGGTTTGGTTGTTACATATTTCACTTGCCATACATGACATTTTGTTTACACAATACTTGATTGACATTTGACAACGGTTTAGACATGGGCAATTTACATTGGTGGTTTATGTGGGTAAGTGATTTGAGTAACGAGACGTGTGTAATGTGATACAAGCATGGTGGATACGCCGCTGGTACTTCCTATATATAAGTGCTTGTATTATATTACATGGCGTAGCGTTATTTAAATCATTCATTTGGATTTATAAATTTTTACACAAATAACATATTTTTCACAAGACATTGTTTTACAAAACAGTTTGTTTTATACAAACCCATTTTTACTTGGTTATTCATTTAACCTTACATCATTCTTTTAACTATACATATCTATCATCGATTTTCAAACGTTTTATAAAAGCAAACACTTAAACTGGATTCATGACAAGTTTTTGGTTAAACATTTTCTTAAACCTAAGTCATGGATCCTATTTTTCATAAAACCTATGTACTCGCCGGAATTTTTATGCTGACGTATTTTCACATGTGTTTCAGGTACAATAGTTGATGATATTTGATGATGATATTGATGCATGCTCACATAGGATTGGACGAGACCTTAGTGACATTAAAAGATGCAAGACTAGTTAATTTTTGATATGTTTCTTTATTGTTAAGACATTGTAACTCATTTAATTCAATAAAACGAAATTTGTTTAATCCATGGTTGTGAAACAATGATTCTGTTACAACACTCCCCGACGTTTCCGCCACGTTTTGTTGTTTTACGTGGTCGGGGTGTGACATCATTGTGACACCTGTGTCACCATGAACACCAAACAAATGCCAAACCTATGAAACATTGTGTTTCATACCTGGGATTTGTATAAATATGTGTATCCTTTGCACATATCAATTCTTGTTCAATTCCGAGCTTTAAATCGCTTTCTGGAAAGTTATATGCGCACTGGTGCGTAAACGTAATCAGTTTTAGCGCAACAAACACACCGGAATAGTGAAATAGGCTTAACATACTTTAAATGACCTTTACATAACTTAGAAATAAGTTTTGGAAGGTTTGGTATGGCAAAAACAAGTTTATTCGATCGCAGGGACTATTTGCGTCAAACTGCGAAACTATACCGATTCGTAAGGTAACGAATAGTCCGGAACTTGATCATAAGTTAAACATACCATATATAACCTAATCATAGCTTAGAAACAAGCTTTGAGTGGTTCGGTGTGCGAAAACATGCTTATGTGATCTTTCAGGGACTAAAAGTGTCAAAAACGGCGTAAGTTTGCATTTTCGCGCATATCTTACGTTCTGACCACATCTGGACATCCAAAATTTTTGTACACACTAAAATATTTTTATTTTAGTGATCGCCATGCAAAAATTCCATTCGTCGCTTAATTTGGATCGATTTTGCGTTTGTTACGACTTCCGTCGTAATTAACCGAACAACGCGATTGTACGATCAAACGAACCGACATCCGAGATATTTTTGAGCATGTTTTGAGTCCCCTATACTTTAACTTCATTTTAGAGCCTTGAAATGAGGTTAACGGGGTTTAAACGCATCGAAAAAGGCTTTAAACACGTGCAGGGACCATTTCTGTCATTTTTTGAAACTTTGCTGAATCAGACACATGGTAGCGTAGCGCGAGCACCTCCTGCCTATGCCGTCGCGCTACGCGAGCATCATATCTGGGCAGAAAGTCTGTTTTCAGCAACAGTTTGCAAATTCAGGGGCTGTTTTGGTAAATTCTTAGTGTGTTGAGCAAGTTATGTGCTCTCCAAGTAATACCAGCTGTCCCTAACACATGTATGGTTGTGATTCATTGCTTAATGGCTAATCAAACCACTTGTAATGATCTTGTTCATCATCAACAACTATAAATAGCTTGGCCAACTTCCTCATTCTTTGCTCATTTCCTTCTCTTCACCTCTCTAATCTGATTTGGGAGCTTTCTAATCTGCTTGGAACTTTATTCTTTGTAGAAAAGATAGCTAGGACCCTTTGTAAGTCTTCTTTCATGCTTGTTCTTTATGTTTAAGCAGAAAGTCAAACAGTTTGGCCAACAGTTTGACTTTCGGTTTTGACCATCAATTGGTCAAGTCAAAGTTCAATTGAACTTTGAAACGTGATTGTAATCACGATAGTTATAATCCTTCGTGATTATAGCCGCTGATTACCACGTTAACTAGTTGTAGTGTCGAGTCAAAGTTTCGGTCAAAAAGCGTTTTAGCACGCATTTTGCAACGGAACTACTTTAGGGTATCAAAACACTTTGTTTTGATACCAAATCAGTAGGTTAAACATGTTTTGACATATCTAACTCGACACTATTAGTTTGTGCTTGTTTAGGGTCGTAAGGTAAGCGGTCTAAACAACCGCTTATACTTCCGAACCCGACCCGTTGGGTCGATCTTTCGGATCCGATCAAGCTTAGTAAGTGATCATAGATTCATAGGGAATAACCACTGAGGTTATAACCTTATGATCACCTAGGATTGGTTAGTCATTTGCTAGTTAGCTTGTATGCCCATAGGAAATGACCAAAATGCCCTTTTGAAGCTAAAATCCGTATTTTGACTATGTGAACATATTTTTGACATATAATCTGAATTAGTAACATGTTTAGAGATAACTGGGCATGTAAGACTTGACATAGCACATAGTTAATCATCCGAACCTAGTTTTACGCAAACGACGCATTATAGTGGCTTATACTACCATAATGGGTCGAAACGGGTCAAAAGCACTTAGGTAAACTTCCAAATCAGAATGCTAGCTCTATTAAATCATACCATATGAGTTGCAATACTCATTTGATTTATAGAACTTCATTCTATCCTATCTCCCGATTTAGGATCCGATTGTTTAACATAGTGATCCATACTAGGTGCCACTTGATTCCTTGATTTCCCGAGCTTTGTTAGGACACTTAATCAAGGATACTTGCAATCTCAAGTGAGTACATAGTCCCCTCTTTTACTGTTTTCAATTGTTTTGGGGTGAAACATATATGCCTATCTGTTATTTTCCTGATTTTAAACTATATGATTACACATGCTTAATACACATTCTTTTGACAAATTAAACAATTACCTATGGTTTAAACACTGATTTTCCAAAACTTATAAAACTAATTGTTGGATTGTACCTATTTTATACATTCACCCAGCCGATTGGTAGTATGATATAGCGCTATAGGACTAGACACCCCATTCCTGTTGTATGGAATGTCAGAAACCAAATTTAAACCAAATAGAAATTGCCTTCGTGGTATTTCTATAGTCTCCAAAGTGTAGTTTGATACACTAAGGCTTTGTTGAATACCAAATCACACTCTCTTTGTATATGTTGATATACTACAAAAGTACAGTTTGATGTGCTCTCAAATGTGATCTACCAAAGTATATTTTGATATACTAAGTACAAAATCCAACATATGTTTTAACATACTTTGTTATTTTAAACTAAAGTATATTTTGATATACTACCCAAAGCATAGTTTGATATGCTACTATTTTCCAAAGTATAGTTTGATATACTACCTACTTTGTTATTTTGAACTAAAGTATATCTTGATATACTATCTAAAGCATAGTTGATATGCTACTTTTAAACCAAAGCATAGTTGATATGCTATTTACAAACCAAAGTATAATTTGATATACTACCAATACTTTTATTCTTAAACCAAAGTATACTTGAGATATACTACCAAAACTATTATTTTAATTACTAAAGTATATTTTGATATACTATCCATTTAACTATTTCAAAACTAAAGTATACTTTGATATACTATTTATACAAACTTTTCAAAACCAAAGTATATTTTTGTCTACACTATAAACCCGTTTTCCAAAACGACACGTTTTCAGAAACAAAACTTTTACATTAGATTCATGGCTATTTTGAAAACATAAAACCTTTTTTTTTCGTATTATCTAAAGCCATGAATCTAATACACAAAAACCTATGTTACTCACAGGCATTTTTATGCTGACGTGTCTATTTTCATATATGTTTCAGGTAATGCTATGTGATGATTGATGATGCACACTACATATAGGATGGACTTGTGCCTTAGCGACTTTAAAACTGAGAAACAATTGATTGTATTTATCTTAGTTATACCAAAAACAATGAGTTCAATAATTCAATAAAACAAAACTATTTGATCCATGGTTGTGAAACAATGATTCTGTTACAACACTCCCCGACGTTTCCGCCACGTTTTGTTGTTTTACGTGGTCGGGGTGTGACAGAAAAGTTGGTATCATAGCCAATGGTTATAGGGAATTAGGTTATTAGTAATGCTTTGACCTAGACTATAACCTTCCTAGGACCCTAACACAAATTAACTTGTGTTTAGTCATAAAACAATACCATCACCTATCCTTAGGTGATAACCACAACGCGAACACAATAACGAATCCGCTTCGAAAATTAATCATCTATCCTTGGATGATTGATTGCTAGGTTTTGAACCCTTTGTTATAAGGTTTGAACCCTTCCAGTTTGATTCGTCTTTAGCTTTGTGCCTTTTGAGTTTTCAAAATCCCGTCAAAGTTTGGGTCTAAATAATGTGAACACGTGCAAACTGGAAGAGTGAATGCCTGTACCCTGAGTTTTCTGTCTAAGGCTAGAGTGTTCGTACAAATCCGCAGTATCGGACCAGTCACTCTTACCTGGGAACTCTTGGGGTGAGTGTTCACTTATAGGCGAGTATGTCTTCAGTGATACATTATGTTGACCCATTTACTTTGATTTGTCACAGTGTCGTTTGTTTGTTTTAAGTAACGAACAAATGGTCACAATCCTTATGCTTTGTCGATATTCTTAACATCTAGTTTTGAATATCCAATAGCATCTCACTCGATTTTCCCTCATATTTCTTTGCTCTTTTAGAATATGCCACCTCGACGTGATCTCGCTCAGGATGCCGCCTTGGCAGCCTTAATCGCTCAGCAATTCGCTGCTGTACTCCCGAACCTTATCACCCAGATAAATCAGGCAAACAATAACAATAATAATGTTCAGTGCACCTTTAAGACATTCAACTCAGCTAAGCCACTCACATTTACTGGGTCTGAAGGGGCCACGGGGCTCCTACAGTGGTTTGAGAGTCTCGAAAGCACGTTTCGTCATGTACAATGCCCAAACGAGCGAAAAGTTGAGTTTGCGTCGAGTGTATTCCAGAAAAGAGCACTCACATGGTGGAATGGCATAATGAGGGATCGAGGTGCCGATGTAGCAATGGCACAAACATGGGAAGAGCTTCGGGCTCTAATGATGAAGGAATTCTGTCCTCGTCATGAGCTTAGGGCTTTGGAACGGGAATTTGATGATCTCAAACAAGACAGCGGTGAACATCGAGCCTACACTGATCGTTACGAGGAATTGAGTCTGTTATGTCCTACCATGGTTACGCCCTTGGATAAGGCGATTGAAAGATACATCGATGGTCTTCCTGACCCAGTTCAGGATATTGTTACTGGCAGTAACCCTACTACCGTCAGACAAGCCATTGAACTATCTGCTACCCTGACTGAGTCTCAAATCAGGAAGGGTAAGCTTTTCCGAAAAGGCGATCCGAAACCATCTGACAAGTCAGCACCAGAAAAACCAAAGGATAAACAGACCGAGTCCTCTAAGAAGTCGAAGAAGCGTAAGGCTTCACAAAACTTCGCAGTAGTCGCTCAGAATGATCAGGTTGCACCAAATCAACCAGCACAGCCTCGTGCTAGGAAGAACTATGTTGGTACTGCACCCTTGTGCAACAAATTCAACCGTCATCATGTGAATCAGACACCGTGTCAGAAGTGTACCCACTGTGGGCGTTTGGGACACTTGGTCAATACATGTCGCCATGTTATCCAAAACCAAAATACTGCAAATCCTGCTGTTGTTCGAGCACAGTTTCCACCTGGATCGTGCTATAACTGTGGTGACCATACTCACTACAGGAACAATTGCCCAAGACTTGTTAATACAAATCCAGCACGTGGACGAGTATTCAACATAAACGAGGCAAATGCAAATGACAACGCAACAGTGAACAATTAGTCTTTTGTATTTCCTTCGTTTGTTATCTTTTGACATTTGAGACAATTCAGTTATTATAAATAAAATGGTTGTTCCAATTTTATTTCCAAAACTGATACGATTTTGTGTATGTGTCGACATACCCCTACAATATCGACACCAAAGAACCATGTTCTTTCCAGAACAAACTACTTGTATGGTTCCTTCATTCTATGATCATTTGTGATCTCCCCAAAAATCCTAAGTACTAGTTTCTTTTAAGAAACAAAGTACGGGTGCAATTCTTAATCAGATACTTGAAGTACCATTTCAAATCTTTGATTTGATAAAGGTGCTATCATAAGTCCTTAATTGGATTCTTTATTTATCCTAATACGAATGTTATAACACGACAGAAACAAATTCCAAATCCTTATAAGATCTTCCTATCTTCATAGTTAGATTCTTGAGGATATTTTAAAGTACTAATTGAAGTCCGTGATTGGATTTCTAGTATACTTCAAATTCACAAACGAGCTAATAATTAAATTAACGAATACACAATTTGGTGATTTCATGTTTATGTGTAACTCCAAAGCTCGTTATCTAAGTCCTGGTGGAATCTTCCGTATTTTCATATGTTAGATTCTCAGAAGGATACTCAAAGTACTATCTTAAATACTTAAGGGGCTTCTATGCAAATAGTAAGAACCTTGGATTCCAAAGTGCTGATTCAAAACGATTATTTGGTTCCGAGTTATAAAGATCCCTTAAATGGTCTATTTAAAAAGATCATACGACGATCTAGATAAGGAGATCATGTGTTGATCTAGTTAAAAAGATCGTTCGTTGATTTAATTAAAAAGATCTTTTGGTGATCTGGTCAAGTCATTTCATGGTTATTCGATTGATTTTACCCTACACATTATGAGATGAACTATGCGGACTGTGCAAGGAATTACGTAATTATGGATGCATATGTAATTATGGAATTCAGTGCACAGAAACCACAGCAAGTTTTGTCATGTGTTAAGACCTATAGTGATAAGAATAACGAGACGGGAACAATGTAAAAAGGGCATGGTGGATACGCCGCTGGTACTTCCTATATATAAGTGTTCCTTATTACATTGCGAAAGTAGCGTTATTTAAATTACTAGAAGTCCTGGACCTTGACCAATTTCATTCTATTTTGGAATCTCCGACTTTGATTTCGAGCACACACAAGTTTCCTATAATAGTCTTCATAGGAAACATCCTCCTATCCGTCGTTCGAAACCCCATGTGTTTGTTACTGAAACATTCTGGCAGTTAACAGATTCGCTAAGAATCCAAACGTGACCCAGAATTCTACTTGGGAAACGAAGGATTCATTTGAAAGCGAAACGATCACAGTTGTCTTCACAAGTTTCCTCTAGAATTAAATTTCGGGACGAAATTTCCTAAAGAGGGGAGACTGTGACACCTGTGTCACCATGAACACCAAAAAAATGCCAAACCTATGAAACATTGTGTTTCATACCTGGGATTTGTATAAATATGTGTATCCTTTGCACATATCAATTCTTGTTCAATTCCGAGCTTTAAATCGCTTTCTGGAAAGTTATATGCGCACTGGTGCGTAAACGTAATCAGTTTTAGCGCAACAAACACACCGGAATAGTGAAATAGGCTTAACATACTTTAAATGACCTTTACATAACTTAGAGATAAGTTTTGGAAGGTTTGGTATGGCAAAAACAAGTTTATTCGATCGCAGGGACTATTTGCGTCAAACTGCGAAACTATACCGATTCGTAAGGTAACGAATAGTCCGGAACTTGATCATAAGTTAAACATACCATATATAACCTAATCATAGCTTAGAAACAAGCTTTGAGTGGTTCGGTGTGCGAAAACATGCTTATGTGATCTTTCAGGGACTAAAAGTGTCAAAAACGGCGTAAGTTTGCATTTTCGCGCATATCTTACGTTCTGACCACATCTGGACATCCAAAATTTTTGTACACACTAAAATATTTTTATTTTAGTGATCGCCATGCAAAAATTCCATTCGTCGCTTAATTTGGATCGATTTTGCGTTCGTTACGTCTTCCGTCGTAATTAACCGAACAACGCGATTGTACGATCAAACGAACCGACATCCGAGATATTTTTGAGCATGTTTTGAGTCCCCTATACTTTAACTTCATTTTAGAGCCTTGAAATGAGGTTAACGGGGTTTAAACGCATCGAAAAAGGCTTTAAACACGTGCAGGGACCATTTCTGTCATTTTTTGAAACTTTGCTGAATCAGACACATGGTAGCGTAGCGCGAGCACCTCCTGCCTATGCCGTCGCGCTACGCGAGCATCATATCTGGGCAGAAAGTCTGTTTTCAGCAACAGTTTGCAAATTCAAGGGCTGTTTTGGTAAATTCTTGGTGTGTTGAGCAAGTTATGTGCTCTCCAAGTAATACCAGCTGTCCCTAACACATGTATGGTTGTGATTCATTGCTTAATGGCTAATCAAACCACTTGTAATGATCTTGTTCATCATCAACAACTATAAATAGCTTGGCCAACTTCCTCATTCTTTGCTCATTTCCTTCTCTTCACCTCTCTAATCTGATTTGGGAGCTTTCTAATCTGCTTGGAACTTTATTCTTTGTAGAAAAGATAGCTAGGACCCTTTGTAAGTCTTCTTTCATGCTTGTTCTTTATGTTTAAGCAGAAAGTCAAACAGTTTGGCCAACAGTTTGACTTTCGGTTTTGACCATCAATTGGTCAAGTCAAAGTTCAATTGAACTTTGAAACGTGATTGTAATCACGATAGTTATAATCCTTCGTGATTATAGCCGCTGATTACCACGTTAACTAGTTGTAGTGTCGAGTCAAAGTTTCGGTCAAAATGCGTTTTAGCACGCATTTTGCAACGGAACTATTTTAGGGTATCAAAACACTTTGTTTTGATACCAAATCAGTAGGTTAAACATGTTTTGACATGTCTAACTCGACACTATTAGTTTGTGCTTGTTTAGGGTCGTAAGGTAAGCGGTCTAAACAACCGCTTATACTTCCGAACCCGACCCGTTGGGTCGATCTTTAGGATCCGATCAAGCTTAGTAAGTGATCATAGATTCATAGGGAATAACCACTGAGGTTATAACCTTATGATCACCTAGGATTGGTTAGTCATTTGCTAGTTAGCTTGTATGCCCATAGGAAATGACCAAAATGCCCTTTTGAAGCTAAAATCCGTATTTTGACTATGTGAACATATTTTTGACATATAATCTGAATTAGTAACATGTTTAGGGATAACTGGGCATGTAAGACTTGACATAGCACATAGTTAACCATCCGAACCTAGTTTTACGCAAACGACGCATTATAGTGGCTTATACTACCATAATGGGTCGAAACGGGTCAAAAGCACTTAGGTAAACTTCCAAATCAGAATGCTAGCTCTATTAAATCATACCATATGAGTTGCAATACTCATTTGATTTATAGAACTTCATTCTATCCTATCTCCCGATTTAGGATCCGATTGTTTAACATAGTGATCCATACTAGGTGCCACTTGATTCCTTGATTTCCCGAGCTTTGTTAGGACACTTAATCAAGGATACTTGCAATCTCAAGTGAGTACATAGTCCCCTCTTTTACTGTTTTCAATTGTTTTGGGGTGAAACATATTTGCCTATCTGTTATTTTCCTGATTTTAAACTATATGATTGCACATGCTTAATACTCATTCTTTTGACAAATTAAACAATTACCTATGGTTTAAACACTGATTTTCCAAAACTTATAAAACTAATTGTTGGATTGTACCTATTTTATACATTCACCCAGCCGATTGGTAGTATGATATAGCGCTATAGGACTAGACACCCCATTCCTGTTGTATGGAATGTAAGAAACCAAATTTAAACCAAATAGAAATTGCCTTCGTGGTATTTCTATAGTCTCCAAAGTGTAGTTTGATACACTAAGGCTTTGTTGAATACCAAATCACACTCTCTTTGTATATGTTGATATACTACAAAAGTACAGTTTGATGTGCTCTCAAATGTGATCTACCAAAGTATATTTTGATATACTAAGTACAAAATCCAACATATGTTTTAACATACTTTGTTATTTTAAACTAAAGTATATTTTGATATACTACCCAAAGCATAGTTTGATATGCTACTATTTTCCAAAGTATAGTTTGATATACTACCTACTTTGTTATTTTGAACTAAAGTATATCTTGATATACTATCTAAAGCATAGTTGATATGCTACTTTTAAACCAAAGCATAGTTGATATGCTATTTACAAACCAAAGTATAATTTGATATACTACCAATACTTTTATTCTTAAACCAAAGTATACTTGAGATATACTACCAAAACTATTATTTTAATTACTAAAGTATATTTTGATATACTATCCATTTAACTATTTCAAAACTAAAGTATACTTTGATATACTATTTATACAAACTTTTCAAAACCAAAGTATATTTTTGTCTATACTATAAACCCGTTTTCCAAAACGACACGTTTTCAGAAACAAAACTTTTACATTAGATTCATGGCTATTTTGAAAACATAAAACCTTTTTTTTTCGTATTATCTAAAGCCATGAGTCTAATACACAAAAACCTATGTTACTCACAGGCATTTTTATGCTGACGTGTCTATTTTCATATATGTTTCAGGTAATGCTATGTGATGATTGATGATGCACACTACATATAGGATGGACTTGTGCCTTAGCGACTTTAAAACTGAGAAACAATTGATTGTATTTATCTTAGTTATACCAAAAACAATGAGTTCAATAATTCAATAAAACAAAACTATTTGATCCATGGTTGTGAAACAATGATTCTGTTACAACACTCCCCGACGTTTCCGCCACGTTTTGTTGTTTTACGTGGTCGGGGTGTGACAATCATGTCCCCCTTTTCTTTTAATTGTTTTCAGTTTTACAACTTCGGGGGTGAAATACATGTTGCATACTGATTACAAACGTTTTATACTTGGTATGATTAGCTAAGGAATGTACTACTAGATCACGTGAATGGGTAGGCTATTGTCTTAAGACCATTAATCCTTGTATAAGGACCGAGGGCATGAGTGATAGATCTATTGGGTGTTGCGAGCCCCACCCATGGGACTGCGAGTGGCTGCATGTGGTGACTATGTCGTTCCGCCGGAGGGGCCGGTACGAAATACGCATACTGGTTTGAGTGCTTCCTAGGCCATGCCACTTATTAACGTATTAGCTACACATTAATTGATATGTTTTTTTCTTATTGCTATATACCAGGGACATACATTTATACAGACACACTTTAAAGGCTTATTCATTCACATACACATGAACTCGCTCAACTTTTGTTGATGTTTTTCAAACTACATGTGTTTCAGGAAATTAAGTATGGATCTAGTGGGCGTTGGAGTTTCAAGTCAAGTTAAATATAAAGATGTCATCCATGGTCTTTGGGTTTGGTCAGTGTGTCTTAATCCTGGACGAGACACGTCTTCCAAACTTTGATTACCACTAATATCTTTTGACGAGTCCTTAGCGAACTTTACACAATTCATATGGTTTGTAAAACTTGAATTTGAAGTCTACGTTTTAGTCAATGTTGTTATGTTTTAAACTCATTTTATGGATGACAAATCTTTGGTTTTATCATATAGTTGTTTGATATGGTTGAATGCAATGATAACAAGAAAGTCACACCATAATCACGCTTCCGCAAAAGTCAGGGTGTGACATTGGGTATAACTCCTGAGCTATTTAATAAAATATATAATGCACTTGTGTTATGTATAGTAACCCAGTTCAACTTTATCCCTACGTCACGAGACAGAAGCCCAATGAACTTAGTCGGGCAGAGTCTTGACATGCGTTATGGAGCCTAGATCAATCGGACAGGGTATCAGTGATCAGGGTTTAAAACACTTAAAACGGGGCAGGGCTTTGGAGTATTATAGGGTCTAATACTTAAAGAAGAAAGAAAAAAAGATGGCGAGAGAGTGTAGGCAAAATGGAAAGAGAAGTTTGAGCAAATTCAAAGTGTCTGGATTGTCTCTATTTATACTGAATTGGTAGCTTTGAGTCCACGCAAACATCCTGATGTGCCCACGTACACAATTCTAATTTAGTTGTTATGTTTTAGTTATATTATTATTTTATTATTATAATTAATTCAGCTGCTTCACTTATTTGGCGCTTATAACTTCTAAAATATTACGTTTTACAAAACAATAAATATGTCATTAGAACGAGAATAATCTTATCTACATTTTGAACCAAGTTTCACTAAAAACGGAGTAAGTCCAAATATAATGTATTTTTATAATTTAATTATTAAATGGTTCCTAGGCCCGTCTAGGTACTTCATATTTCTAACAGTCAACTTACCTGTAATCTACCTGTCTAATAATATAAGCTTTTATATACTTTTATTTTAATAGAAAGGTCACCCATATACAGGCTAATTAATTAGCATAACATTACAGCCAACTATATATAAAATAGTTTTTAAAACTATTTGGGTCGAATAATTATATTAAAAATAAAACTAGTTACTAGTGGTTAATAAATTTAAACAATCTATGATAAAAAATGGATATGTTACACTGATGCATTACCACAGAATAAATGGGGAACATATTTGTTGATTTTAAAACATATGAGAAAGTCTGAAAGTATGAATTTGAGTAAGTTCATTTAGAAGATTGAAGAACATGAATTAGATGTTCAGAAAACTGCTATCATGAATAATCCAAATGCTCAACAAGATGTTAGTCTATACTATAGAGGAAGCAAATTTGAGACTACTCCGAGTCCGAAGATTAAGACTGCTTTCAGTGCTAATGGTACTTCCGAAACAAATGTTAGCACTACAACTCAGAGTGGTGGATATTCTTCATCTTATTCAAGTTTTGATCCAAATTTCACAACACCAAGTTCTCAACGACAAAATTCAAAAAATCTGCAATGCAATGTGACATTAAACATACAAAATGGTCAAAATCTCTCTCCAGATATGGCTAAGCAACACATGGCATCACTTGTTACTATGTTAGAGCCTTATGAAAGCTTAGTTTCTGGAAGAATTGGAAATCCGATGCTCACTAAAGAGGATTATGACCAGATTGATTCTGAAGAACTTGAGTTGATGGACATCAGGTGGTGTTTAGCTAGTGTTTTGAGAAGAGAAGAAAAATTCAAACAAATCACTGGTAGAGATGATCTTCGTGATGCGGCCACATCTCAGTTAGGGTTTGACAAATTAAAGGTTACTTGTTTTCGTTGCAGAGAAAAAGGGCATTTTATACGAGAGTGCACAAACAGAGAAGCAACCGGAAGAGAAGATCCGTTTGGAAACAACGATTATCATCGAAAAGCAATTTATCATCAGGTTGCTCAACAACCGTCATCATCCATTACTATTGAAGATGGAAAGAAGAAAGCTTATCTGGTTAATCAAGATGATGAAAGATTGGCAGAGGGTTTTAGCTGGGAGAAATACATTCCAGCTGATTCAGATAAATCAGCCTTTGTTGCTCAAATCTTGGAAGAAGAGTCAGTCAAATCTAAGCCAAAAAGAACTTCAGATCATCAGAAAGTGATGAAGACACAGATGATGAAGAAGAGTATATTAATACAGCTAGACAAAATTTGGATTCATTTAGTTTTAATTTTTTTCTTGCAGATAAAATCGAGATGTTGAAAGAGAAAAGGGCTGCTTGACTGAATAGAGAATTGGAAGAATTGGAAGCAAGAAGGATTGCTGAAGAAAAGGCAAAAATGGAAGCTGAAAAGGCAAAAGCTGAAGAAAAACCGACACAGAAGGTCGAGATTGATGAAAGTGAAGCTATGATAAAAGTTGAGACAGAACCAAATGTGATTGAGAAGGTGATGGAGAAAATTGTTGAAGTGGATAAAATTGTTGAAGTGGAGAGAATAGTTGAAAATATTATTGAAGTTGAAAAAATCGTCGATGTTGATAAGATAGTTGAAGTTGAAAAAATCGTCGAAGTTGATAAGATTGTCGAACTTGAAATCTTGTTTGAAAGATTTTCTATTTCTGACATACTAGGTCTTTGTGCGTGATGATATCTGGGGTATTATACCAGGACTTCTGCTTTTGCGGAAGCAATAGCCTCGTCCTCGTATAATGCTCTGCACTGCTTTGATTATAAAGCTCACCCTCAGCATAAAAATGATGAAACATTGAAAAATGCTAATCATGTGCTGTTGAAGAAAAGATCCCCAAACGGGACACACCTAAAGACGAGCCATCATCTCTTTTTCTGAACAGAAGTTCTAACCTGAGCTCTCATGGTCTCGCATTTACCCGTTTACATATATCATTAGTGTACATTCACCTGTAAGACTGAATATAGAAGTCTGGATACGGGAGTATATTCTGAGGTGGGACACCCGAATAAGTTTAAGTTCATTAAAACACTAATCTCGTATCTCGAAACAATTGAACTTTGTGTAAAAATTTAAGAGGATCAGTATACTGACAATCTACGTGAATCGTTTAGAACTTAAAATGTTTAAAGCTTAATGGTGTTAGTGATTTGTCTCATAAACTGTTATGATCCTCTTACACAAACTCACAAAAATATTGTATGTAAATATTTCTTTACTGCTTTCCATTAGTGTGTTTTAGTATAAAACATTGAAAATGCAAAAAGATTTTATTTCATCTTATTTTCGACAACTGATTTTGAAAAGCTGATTTTCAAAAATTCCAAGTGCTAAACATGATGGGCAACAGGTTTGGGAAAGTTTGTTTGAAAAAAAGGAAAATAGTATTCTTACAAGTGATCATCAGAGTTTTTAAATGTTAAATCATTTTGAACAATATCTACAAGTGGTTAATAAATTTGTCAAATTTTTAAATTTGTGAAATTTATTTGAGGTAGAGTTTGTGCAGGCAGAAGCAGCCAGGGTTCGATTCCTGAATACTTTCCGCATAAAGCCTGAGCAGAGTTTGAATCAGTTTTCGATCTTAGAACGAGAGCTATGTCAGATTGCGATCCCGGAACAACTTAAGGGGGAGTCTGCTTGCAAAGGGGAGTCTGAAGGCAGTAAAGCCAGTTTCTAATCAAGAGAATTAGAAAGCTCAAGAGCCAGGTTGCGATTCTGAAACTATGAAGAAAAGAAGAGATTGAAGATTTGTAGATCAACATCCAGGGGGAGGTTAGCTGATGATGTTGATAAAGAGAAGAGAGAAGATTGAAGGATGCTTACACTGTCAGATACTTTGGAAGAGCACGAAGACTAATCAAGACTGAAGACTTGTCATGCTGAAGACTCGACACCGAAGACTTCGTCAACATCCAAGGGGGAGTCTGTTGGTACATATGTCTGTCGACTTCGTCTTGTATCGTGTCTTGTATCTAAATAGGATAAACCAGAGCTCGGTAATCAAGAAATTAGGAATTGTGTGTAAACAGTCCAGTTCGCACGAAATGGAAGAGCCAGTTCGTATGAAATGGACATTGTCCATTTCGTACGAAGTGAGCATGCCCATTCCATGCGAATTGGCCTCTCCTATAAATACCTGAACTTGGGTTGTCATTTGTAACTTTGTGATTCCAGAGCCGAAGTGCTGCTGAAGTGTCTCCAGCAAGTAAAATGTTGTTATATCAATATACAAGATAATTAAAGTGTATATCAAGCTGATTCAACATCAATACATTTGTTTCCGCCTCTCATATTGATCAAAGAGTCTTCTGACGACTCGTTTGGTCGTGCAAACGATCCTACAGGGAGCTCCAGTGTTGTTCGTAAATAAAAAGGATGGAACCTTACGGATGTGCATCGATTACAAAGAGTTGAATAAACTCACAGTCAATAATCGGTATCCACTACCGAGGATTGATGACTTATTCGACCAGTTGCAAGGATCGAGCTATTACTCCAAGATTGACCTTCGGTCTGGTTATCATCAGTTGAGAATACAGGAGGAGAGCATACCAAAGACAACGTTCAGAACTCGTTATGGGCACTACGAGTTTCTCGTTATGCCATTTTGACGGACAAACGCTCCTTCGGTTTTCATGGACCTAATGAATCGCGTATGCAAACCATATCTCGATAAATTTGTGTGACACCTGTGTCACTTCAACCATCAAACAAATGCCAAACCATTGAAATATTGTATTTCATACTTGAGATTTGTAAAAAAATCTGTGTATCGTTTGCACATATCAATTCTTGTTCGATTTCAAGCTTTAAATCGCTTTCTGGAAGGTTATACGCGCACTGATGCGTAAGTGTAACCAGTTTAATGCAACGAACACTCCGGAATAGTGAAATAGGCTTAACATACCTTAAATAACCTCCACATAACTTAGAAATAAGTTTTGGATGGTTTGGTGTGTTGAAATCAAGTTTGTTCGATCGTAGGGACTAATTGTTTCAAACTGCAAAACTATACAGATTTGTATAGTAACGAACATTCCGGAACTTGATCATAAGTTAAATATGCCCTAAATATGCTTCACATAGCTTAAAAATAGGCTTTGAGGTGTTTTGTGTGCTAAAATAAACTTTCATGAACAATAGGGACTAAAAGCGTCAAAAAGTGCATAAGTTTGTATTTTCGCGCATATCTTACGTTCTGAATACATCCGGACATCCAAAAATCTTTGTAAGCATTAAAATATTTTATTTTAGTGTTTGGTATGATAAAATTCCATTGGTCGCTTAATTTGGATCGTTTTTGCGTTCGTTAAGACTTCCGTCATAATTAACCGAACAACACAACCGTACGGCCAAATGAACCGACGTCCGAGATATTTTTGAGCATGTTTTAAGTTCCTTATACTTTAACTTCATTTTAGAGCTTTGAAATGGGGTTAACGGGTCTTAAACGTGTCAAAAATGCATCAAATAGCAAGTTTGGGGCTTCAGGGGCCTATTCTGCCAAAATTCAATTTTTGCTGACCTGCAGTGGGTATGAGGTGTACGGACTAGATCGAAGCTCGTTTCCCGATAAACGATCCTAACGGTTCTAGCATTCCTATAAATACCCAACCCATTCACTTGCAAAAACCTACTTGATTTTTCTGAGATTTCTCTAAGTTGAAGTGCTAGCCACTTCATACCTGAGAATACTTGGAAAATCAAAGCTTGCGGGGACCTTTTGTAAATATTTTTTGTTCTTTTCATTCGTTTTTATCGTTAAATTCAAACTGCATTTGACTTTCTGCTTTGACCAGTTTATGGTCAATGCGAAGTTCATTTGAACTTCATAGCGTGAGCGTAATCACGATGGTTATAGTCCCTAGTGACTATACCTACTGATTACCACATTATCTAGGCTCCGTGACGAGTATTTTGTAACCAAACTACTCTAGGGTATCAAAACTGTTTGTTTTGATATCAAAACCTATTTTCTAACTTAACTAAACATGTTTCGACATGTTTAGCTCGTCACTTTTTAGATTAGTGCTTATGTAGAGTCGTAAGTCAAGCGGACTAAACACCCGCTTAGACTTACGAACTAGACCCGTTTGGTCAATCTTTAGGATCCGACCAAACATGTTTAGTGACCATAGTTGTATAGGGAATAACCTTCCAAGGTTATACCTTATGGTTACTTCGTTTAAGTAGTTGTATGATAGGTAGTTTATATGCCTTAGGAAAATTACCAAAATACCCTTTTTATGCATAATTGATGTTTAAGCATATATAACCCAAACTTTTGTCACTTAACTAATTATGCAACATAATTAAACATGTTTAGGCATATAATACTTGTCATAGGACTAGTTAGGCGGTCCGAACGCGTTTTACGCGAACGACACGTTAAAGTAGCGCAAGCTACCTAAACGGGTCATAATGGGTCATAAGCACTTAGGATAGGTTTCATTTTAGTATGTAGGCCTAGTTAAACCATATCATATAAGTTCCCATGCTCATTTGGTTCACGAGACCTCATACTATCCAATCCCCCGATTTAGGTCCGGTTTATTTATGTAGTTATCAACATTAGGTACCGTTTGATTCCGTGCTCCCTCTAGCTTACTTGGTAGTTGTTCAAGACTCCTAAGCACTCTCAAGTGAGTACATAGTCCCCTCTTTTACTGTTTTCAACTATTTTGGGGTGAAACATGTGTACCTATTTGTTATGTTCTTGTTTTCAAAAGTATAATTGATTATACATACTAGTACTTATCTTTATATAAACTTAATGATTATTTATGGTTTAAACTCTAAAATTTTCTCAAAAGATTATAAGATTAATGTTTGGAATAGTACTTATTTGGTTCACCAGTCCGGTTGGTAGTATGATATAGCGCTATAGGATTTGACACCCCATTCCTGTTGTCATGGAATGTCTGAAACCAATTTGTTTCTCCATCCAAATAGGAATTGCCTTTGTGGTATTTTTATAGTCTCAAAGGTGTATTTTAATGCACTAGGTCTGAATGAATTCTTAAATCACATTATTTTTGTATATTAAGTTATACTCCCAAAAGTATAGTTTGATATGCTCTCATATGTGATATTGTACAAAACCAACATATATATTTTGTTAATCATTAAAACATAGTTTAATATGTTATTTTCAAAACCAAAGCATAGTTAATATGTTATTTTCAAACCAAAACATAGTTTAATATGTTATTTATAAATCCAAAGTACACTTTTAATATACTACTGAAAATTATTATTTTTAACAACTAAAGTATATTTAATATACTATTTGCTTAACAATTGGGTTTTGGTTAGTGTTTAGATAACGGGACGGGTGTAATGTGATGAAAACATGGTAGATACACCGCTCGTACTTCATATATATAAGTGTTTTCATCACATTATATACCGTGGCATTATTTAGTACACTTGGGTTAAGGATTTTGGAACTGAAATATATTTTAATATATTACTTATTCGACTTTCTTAAAACCAAAATATATTTTTATATATACTATGAACCTTTTTTCAAAATATTGTTTTTTTCAAACAATATATTTTATACAAACTCATTTTACTTAATTATTTAATTTCCTATGTATTATTTTTTCATGTCATCTGATTTCTTATAAATTTTAGTATGATTTATAAAAGAAAACCTTTTTCAAGGATCATGACTACTTTTCTTAAACATTTTTCTTTAAACTCATTAGTCATGAATCCTAAAAACAATAAAACCTATGTATCTCACAGGCATTTTTATGCTGACGTACCTATTTTTACACATGTTTCAGGTGCTGCTTTATGATGATTGTTGATACATGCTACACTTAGGATGGACTCATGCCTTAGCGACTTTAAAACTTGAAAGATAATATTTGTAATTATCTGATTTGTAATAGAACAAAGATTTCAATGATTCAATAAAACAAAATTATTTTATCCATGGTTGTGAAACAATGATTCTGTTATAACACTCCCCGACGTTTCCGCCACATCTTGTTGTTTTACGTGGTCGGGGTGTGACAGAAAAGTTGGTATCAGAGCCAATGGTTATAGGGAATTAGGTTATTAGTGATGCTTTCACCTAGACTATAACCTTCCTAGGACCCTAACACAAGTTACCTTGTGTTTAGCTTTTAAAACAATACCGTCACTTATCCTTAGGTGACAACCACAATAAGAGCACAATTTTTGAATCCGCTTTGAAAACTAATCATCTATTCTAGGATGATTGATTACTAGGTTTTGAACCCTCTAAGTTTTCAAAATCTCATCAAAGTTTGGTCTAAATAATGTGAACACATGCAAACTGGAAGGGTGGATGCCTGTACCCTGAGTCTTCTGTCTAAGGCTAGAGTGTTCGTACAAATCCGCAGTATCGGACCAGTCACTCTTACCTGGAACTCTTGGGGTGAGTGTCCACTTATAGGCGAGCATGTCTTCGCGATACATTATATTGACCCATTTACTTTGATTAGTCACCGTCTCATTTGTTTGCCTTAGGTAACAAACAAATGATCGCAATTTTATGCATTGTTATTCTGTTTTCATTTCCCTTGTTTCCTCCTATGCCTCCATTTTCTTCATGGTGTCTCTTCATCGCAACAACAATGTCCGAACTAGGTGCTGCAATTGTCTATCAATTAGGTGTCGTACTACCAGAAGGCCGTTGATTTAGCTATCACCGTAACTCGTCTCAGGGATGAAGCCATACAAGGGAACCACTCCTTAGAGCAATCAATGCAACCGTCATCATCCGAATCAGATACTCTATTTCAAATGTACCCACAGTGGACGATGGGGGATATTTGATTAACATGTGCCGCTTTGCAATCCAAAGCAAAGCTGTTACAAATCCTGCTGCTGCTCAACCTCTTGCAAGGAAACCTAATGCCGGTATGTGCTTATGTGCAACAAATGTAATGCACCTCACCAAGCTTACCTGCAGTGTCGTCTGTGTGCATCACGTGGACGACTTGGTCACCTGACAAATGCTTATCAATTCAACCCAAACCAAGGTGGTCTAAACCAACCCTAAGTCAACCCTACTCGTATGATCGACTTAACATACGTAGTACCCAACCTTCAAACTCTGCTTCATATGTCGCTTGGCATATCTAGCACCTCAACCTCATGAACTTTCTACCTTGTGTATCAACTTAAGCACGCCTAGTGCAAGGTGTCGAAACACCTTTTGTTACACAAAATTCCCAAATCCAAAATAGGATCTTTCTATCCTCATAATTAGATCCTAATGGATAATTATCAATCAAATCGGAGCCCTTAATTGAATTATTCGTATGCCTTAATATGTAAATTACGATTCAATAAGGATAAATCCGAATTCCTATTAAGATCTTTCTATCTCCATAGTTAGATTCTTATGTTTAAAGTGCCAAATGAAATCCACGGATTGGATTCCTGGTGTGCTTTAAATACCCGTGTCGAAAGATAACAAATTAAAGATCAAGTTAACTAATTATGTGATTATGTGCTGATGTGTTTTCTTATACGTTTTGTGTTTTTATGTGATCCATCCAAATCCTCGTAGAATCTTCCATAGCTCATATGAGGGATTCATAGTAGGATATCTAAAGGTACTATCTTAAATCCTTAATGGACTTCTACGTTGTAGTAAAGTCCCTTGGGTTTTAAAGTACTATTCTATAATTGGACCCCTTGAGTGATCTAGTTAAACAGATTGATTTGAAAATCTGGTTAGGAATATCATGTGATGATATAATTGAAAAGATCCCTTAAGTGGTCTATTTAAGGAGATCGTACGACGGTCTAGTTAAGAAGATCATGTGTTGATCTAGTTAAAAAGATCGTTGGTTGATCTAGTTAAAAAGATCCTTTGGTGGTCTAGTCAAGTCGCTTCATGATTATTCAATTGATTTTCCCCTACGCATTATGAAATGAACTGTGCGGACTGTGCAAGGAATTACGTAATTATGGAGGCCTACATAATTATGGAATTCAGTGCACAGAAACCACAGGAAGTTTTGTCATGTGTTAAGACCTATAGTGACAAGAGTAATCATACGGGAGAAGTCTTGGACCTTGACCGATGTCATTTTATCTTACACTCCCCAATTCTGATTTCAAGCACAAACAAGTTTCCTATGACAAGTCTTCGTGGGAAACGTTCTCCTGTCCATAGTTTGAAACTCCATGTTTTGCTACTACAAGGACTTCACTTTGAGGGTTGACAATTTCGCTAAGAACCCTATCATGGCCCAGAGTTCTACTTAGGGTTCAAGGGATTCATTCGAAAGCGAAAACATCACAGTTGTCCTCACAAGTTTCTCCTAAAATTAAATTTCGGGACGAAATTTCCTAAAGTAGGGGAGACTGTAACACCTGTGTCACTTCAACCATCAAACAAATTCCAAACCAATGAAATATTGTATTTCATACTTGGGATTTGAAAAAAAATCTGTGTATCGTTTGCACATATCAATTCTTGTTCGATTTCAAGCTTTAAATCCTCTTTCTGGAAGGTTATACGCGCAGTGATGCGTAAGTATAACCAGTTTAATGCAACGAACACTCCAGAATAGTGAAATAGGCTTAACATACCTTAAATAACCTCCACATAACTTAGAAATAAGTTTTGGATGGTTTGGTGTGTTGAAATCAAGTTTGTTCGATCGTAGGGACTAATTGTGTCAGACTGCAAAACTATACAGATTTTTATAGTAACGAACATTCCGGAACTTGATCATAAGTTAAATATGCCCTAAATATCCTTCACATAGCTTAGAAATAGGCTTTGAGGTGTTTTGTGTGCTAAAATAAACTTTCATGATCAATAGGGACTAAAAGCGTCAAAAAGTGCATAAGTTTGCATTTTCGCGCATATCTTACGTTCTGAATACATCCGGACATCCAAAAATCTTTGTAAGCATTAAAATATTTTATTTTAGTGTTTGGTATGATAAAATTCCATTGGTCGCTTAATTTGGATCGTTTTTGCGTTCGTTAAGACTTCCGTCGTAATTAACCGAACAACACAACCGTACGGCCAAACGAACCGACATCCGAGATATTTTTGAGCATGTTTTAAGTTCCCTATACTTTAACTTCATTTTAGAGCTTTGAAATGGGTTTAACGGGTCTTAAACATGTCAAAAATGCATCAAATAGCAAGTTTGTGCTTCAGGGGCCTGTTCTGCCAAAATTCAATTTTTGCTGACCTGCAGGGTCCTTACGGACCGTATGGGTCTCCTCTTGCGGTCCGTAAGCAGGTCCCAGACATCAGAATGTGTTTTCCAGCTTGTTCCAGCTGTTCCACACCTTTGCACCTGGTTTCTTTGATTCTATGTGCTTGTTTTTTATGCCCATGGTTTCTCAAAACAGTGGGTATGAGGTGTACGGACGAGATCGAAGCTCGTTTCCCAATAAACGATCCTAACGGTTCTAGCATTCCTATAAATACCCAACCCATTCACTAGCAAAAACCCACTTGATTTTTCTGAGATTTCTCTAAGTTGAAGTGCTAGCCATTTCATACCTGAGAAAACTTGGAAAATCAAAGCTTGCGGGGACCTTTTGTAAGTATTCTTTCGTTCTTTTCATTCGTTTTTATCGTTAAAGTCAAACTGCCTTTGACTTTCTGCTTTGACCAGTTTATGGTCAATGCGAAGTTCGTTTGAACTTCATAACGTGAGCGTAATCACGATGGTTATAGTCCCTAGTGACTATACCTACTAATTACCACGTTATCTAGGCTCCATGACAAGTCGTAGTTTCGGCCAAAATGCGTATTCTCGCGTATTTTGTAACCAAACAACTCTAGGGTATGAAAACTGTTTGTTTTGATATCAAAACCTGTTTTCTAACTTAATTAAACATGTTTAGCTCGTCACTTTTTAGATTAGTGCTTATGTAGAGTCGTAAGTCAAGCGGACTAAACACCCGCTTAGACTTACGAACTAGACCCGTTTGATCAATCTTTAGGATCCGACCAAACATGTTTAGTGACCATAGTTGTATAGAGAATAACCTTCCGAGGTTATACCTTATGGTTACTTCGTTTAAGTAGTTGTATGATAGGTAGTTTATATGCCTTAGGAAAATTACCAAAATACCCTTTTTATGCATAATTGATGTTTAAGCATATGTAACCCAAAATTTTGTCACTTAACTGATTATGCAACATAATTAAACATGTTTAGGCATATAATACTTGTCATAGGACTAGTTAGGCGGTCCGAACGTATTTTACGCGAACGACACGTTAAAGTAGCGCAAGCTACCTAAATGGGTCATAATGGGTCATAAGCACTTAGGATAGGTTTCATTTTAGTATGTAGGCCTTGTTAAACCATATCATATGAGTTCCCACGCTCATTTGGTTCACGAGACCTCATACTATCCGATCCCCCGATTTAGGTCCGGTTTATTTATGTAGTTATCAATATTAGGTGCCGTTTGATTCCGTGCTCCCTCTAGCTTACTTGGTAGTTGTTCAAGACTCCTAAGCACTCTCAAGTGAGTACATAGTCCCCTCTTTTACTGTTTTAAACTATTTTGGGGTGAAACATGTGTACCTATTTGTTATGTTCTTGTTTTCAAAAGTATAATTGATTATACATACTAGTACTTATCTTTATACAAACTGAATGATTATTTATGGTTTAAACTCTAAAATTTTCTCAAAAGATAATAAAATTAATGTCTGGAATAGTACTTATTTGGTTCACCAGGCCGGTTGGTAGTATGATATAGCGCTATAGGATTTGACACCCCATTCCTGTTGTCATGGAATGTCTGAAACCAATTTGTTTCCCCATCCAAATAGGAATTGCCTTGGTGGTATTTCTATAGTCTCAAAGGTGTATTTTGATGCACTAGGTCTGAATGAATTCTTAAATCACATTATTTTTGTATATTAAGTTATACTCCCAAAAGTATAGTTTGATATGCTCTCATATGTGATATTGTACAAAACCAACATATATATTTTGTTAATCATTAAAACATAGTTTAATATGTTATTTTCAAAACCAAAGCATAGTTAATATGTTATTCTCAAACCAAAACATAGTTTAATATGTTATTTATAAATCCAAAGTATACTTTTAATATACTACTGAAAATTATTATTTTTAACAACTAAAGTATATTTAATGTACTATTTTCTTAACAATTGGGTTTTGGTTAGTGTTTAGATAACGGGACGGGTGTAATGTGATGAAAACATGGTAGATACGCCGCTGGTACTTCTTATATTTAAGTGTTTTCATCACATTATATACCGTGGCGTTATTTAGTACACTTGGGTTAACGATTTTGGAACTGAAATATATTTTAATATATTACTTATTCGACTTTCTTAAAACCAAAGTATTTTTTTATATATAATATGAACCTTTTTTCAAAATATTGTTTTTTTCAAACAATATATTTTATACAAACTCATTTTACTTAATTATTTAATTTCCTATGTATTATTATTTCATGTCATCTGATTTCTTATAAATTTTAGTATGATTTATAAAAGAAAACCTTTTTCAAGGATCATGACAACTTTTCTTAAACATTTTTCTTTAGACTCATAAGTCATGAATCCAAAAAACAATAAAACCTATGTATCTCACAGACATTTTTATGCTGACGTACCTATTTTTACACATGTTTCAGGTGCTGCTTTATGATGATTGTTGATACATGCTACACTTAGGATGGACTCGTGCCTTAGTAACTTTAAAACTTGAAAGATAGTAATTATCTGATTTGTAATAGAACAAAGATTTCAATGATTCAATAAAACAAAATTATTTTATCCATGGTTGTGAAACAATGATTCTGTTATAACACTCCCCGACGTTTCCGCCACGTCTTGTTGTTTTACGTGGTCGGGGTGTGACAATTTGTGATTGTATTTATCGACGATTTCCTGATCTATTTGCGAACGAAGGAAGAGCACGAGCAACATCTAAGAACCATTCTGGAACTATTGAAGAAGGAAAAGCTCTATGCGAAATTCTCAAAGTGCGAATTTTGGATTCGTGAGGTACAGTTCCTTGGTCATGTTGTGAACGAGAATGGTATCCATTTAGATCCGTCAAAGATTGAAGCGATTAAAAATTGGAAAGCGCCCAAAACTCCGATAAAGTACGGTAGTTTCTGGGATTAGCAAGCTATTACCGAAGATTTATTGAGAATTTTTCCAAGATTGCTCAACCGTTAACTTCCCTTAAACAAAAAGACAAGAAGTTTGACTGGTGAGACAAATAGGAAGAAGCGTTCCAACTACTCAAGGATAAACTATGCGATGCACCAATCCTATCACTACATGAAGGTACTGATGATTTTGTGGTATACTGTGACGCTTCGCGTCAAGGTTTGGGTTGCGTGCTCATGCAATGACAAAGGTCATCGCATATGCATCATGACAATTTAAGGTTCATGAGAAAAATTATACCACCCACGACCTAAAGCTAGGCGCGGTGATAATTGCTTTGAAGATATGGCGGCATTATCTGTATGGTACACGGTGTACTAACTTCACAGATCACAAGAGACTGCAACACATATTTAAACAGCAGGAATTAAATATGCGTCAGCGTTGATGGGTTGAGTTACTGAACGATTATGATTGTGAGATTAAGTACCACCCTGGAAAGGCGAACGTGGTAGCAGACACCTTGAGTCGAAATGAACGGGTTAAAACTTTAAGGGTTTGAGCTTTGGAGATGACGATCCGGACGAATCTCACTTCGCGCATTCATGATGCACAACAAGAAGCACTCAAGGTGGAAAGTCTTAAAGCTGAATTTATCCGGGGAATTGAGAAACAATTGGTAGCAAACGAAGAGGGAACATTATACTTCATGAGACGCATTTGGGTTCCGCTCTTTGGCGGTGTTCGAGAGATAATCTTTGATGAAGCCCACAGGTCAAGATACTCGATCCACCCAGGATCAGACAAAATGTATCAAGACTTGAAGGAATACTATTGGTGGCAAAATCTAAAGAACGACGTTGCTACTTACATTGGAAAGTGCCTAACCTACGCTAAGGTTAAGGCTAAGTATCAGAAACCATCAGGTCTACTGCAACAACCAGAAATACACGTCTGGAAGTGGGAACAAATATCGATGGACTTCATAACGAAATTACCTAGGATCCCTAGAGGGAATGATATGATTTGGGTAATAGTTGATCGATTAACAAAGTCTGCACACTTTCTACCGATACAGGAAAAAGATAGCACTGGAAAGCTTGCCGAATCTTAAAGAGATCGTGGCACGTCATGGAGTGCCTATTTCGATAATTTCAGACAAAGATGGACGTTTTGTATCAAGGATCAGGGAATCCTTCCAAGAGGCCTTTGGATCTCAATTGGATCTAAGCACGGCCTTCCATCCGCAAACAGACGACCAGAGCGAACGGACCATACAAACTCTTGAAGACATGCTTCGCACGTGTGTAATGGATCTAGGCGGCAGCTGGGATACTCACCTACCCTTGGTCGAGTTTTCCTATAGTAACAGCTATCATAAGAGCATAAAAGCCACACGTTCAAAGCTCTATATGGTCGCAAATGTCGCTCATCCTTGTGTTGGGCAGAAGTCGGAGATAAACAGTTGATTGGTACTGAACTTGTTCAAGAAATGACTGACAAAATCATTTAGATCCGAGATCGTATCAAGGCGGCTCGTGAATCGACAAAAGAGCTACCCTGATCGAAGACGAAAACCTTTAGCCTTCGAGGTGGGAGACAAGGTGTTATTAAAGTCTCACCTTGGAAGGGTGTGGCAAGTTTCGGGAAATGTGGAAAGCTGAATCCACGATACATTGGACCGTTCACGATCTTAGAAAAGATTGGTACCGTAGCGTACAAACATGAGTTACCGGAGGAACTGAATGACGTACATGATACGTTCCATGTGTCAAATCTCAAAAAGAGTCCAACCCAAGAAACAGTTATCATCCCTGAGGATGAGGTACATATCGACGACAAACTCCGATTTACAGAAGAACCTATTGAGGTAATCGACTGGAAAGTCCAGAAGACAAGGAGGAGTCTCATAAAACTGTTTAAAGTATGTTGGAACTCTCGAAACGGGCCCGAGTATACTTGGGAATGCGAGGATCAGTTCAAAGCTAAGTACCCCCACCTGTTCGAGGAAGCTCCTGCGAGAGATAACTCAGCTAAAATTTCGGGACGAAATTCTTTTAACGGGGGGAGACTATTACAACTGGCACAAAACCCACAATTTCCGTACTATTTTATTATTTATTTATTTCATGCAATTATGTGCTTAATCGTCAACATCATATGCTTACTTGCTTTACATATGAATTAATGCATGTTTTATAATTCAATTATCGCATTGTGCATTACATTAAGCGTTGCGTCGAAACGATTAGTAAACTCACTGGTAAGACAGGCTGTGTCGCATCCCCCGACCCCACCCTGGGAGTGGGAGCCGCGAACCAATCAGATGGTATCGGTGTTTATTAATTTGGCAGCAGAAATTACATCAAGATCGTAGTTAGGAAATTATATTACCAGAGTAAAACACCATATTTTATATAAATAAACATATTGGGATAAAACCCAAATTTTCATTACAAACTGATTTATAGGGATAAATCCCATTTTATTGAAATAAAACGCCTTCTTTATTTAGGTAACTTTTATAGCCACTTTTCCAAGCCTTCAGTGCTGTCCAGCTGGCTTCTAATTGGCTTTCACATTGTGTTACCTGAAACGCGTTTTAAAAACATTTTGTCAGTGGGAAATACTGGTGAGTGAATCCCAGTTTAATCAAGAAAGGTTAATTTAATTTAAACAGTATTGAGAGCGATTACAATGTTTATATCTACACAATTACTCATTCAGTACTGTCAATCCTGACTGGTAGGTCATATTACACATTGGCTAACTCTTCGTCCAATGGTAACGTGTCTCACATTTTGTATACAAAACCCCAACATACCGGCAATAATTGTAGAACTGTTTGCAAAAAGGAGATTACTCACAAAAAGTTTTACACAAAAAAAGGATTACTCACATTGTTGTCTTAGGTTTTCTGTAAGGGTTTCATGGGAATTATCTATAAATTACACAAATGCACATGTGTTAGTATAATAACCCATTTTAACATTAGTAATACCCTCCCCAAGACGGCATTCCAACGACTACGTCGGGCAGAACCACGACAGCCGTTACGGAACCCTAGATCAATCGGGCAGAGTATCTAATACACCTCTAGGGGTTATGATACTTACAATGGAGCAGAACCTCATTATTTAGGGGGTATTAGACCCGAGTATAGCTTCTACTATGTGAAAATTCAAGATTAAGAAAAGAAATTGAGCGAGTCGACTGAATTGCCGATGCCCTTCTTATATAGGTCCTGATCTTGACCTTGTCGCGGCCCGCGTAAAACAAGACCAAGGTCTACGCGGCCCGCGTAGTAGGGGGTTAGGCCGTAGGTGATCCGTGTCATGACTAGGTTCAACACGCGTTATGACACGTGTCAACACTGGAGCTCGCCTGGTCTTTAAGTTGTCGCGGCCCGCGTAAGGGTTGAGGGTGGCTTACGCGGACCGCCTCAAACCCAAAATTCCATTTTTTAATTAAATTTAATAATAATTAAGGTATTCAGGGCCTGTTTTCACGTATGGGGTGTTTTTAGGGACATATTGGGATATTTTAAAATATATTAGGGCGTCGGAAAATATTACGAGGGTGTCGGTTTAGGGTTGTTATATCCTCCCCACCTTGTTTTAGAGCTCGTCCTCGAGGTCTACTGGAACAGGTGTGGATATTTCCTTTTCATTTCTGATTCAAGCTCCCATATGTATTCTTGTTCTCTTTTGGAGTCCCGCTTAACTTTGACCAGAACTAATCTTTTGTGCTTGAGATTCTTAATCTTTCTGTCTTCAATCTGTAGAGGCCTTTCTACAAATTTGAGTTGTTCATTTACCTCTATATCCTTAAGAGGTACAATTAGTGATTCATCAGCTAAGCATTTCTTGAGATTTGATACATGAAATACATCATGTATTCCTGCCATTTCCTCTGGCAGTTGTAGCTGATAAGCTACAGGTCCTATTCTTCTAATAATCTCAAAAGGTCCAACATACCTGGGACTTAGCTTTCCCCTCTTGATAAATCTTACTACTCCTTTCCAAGGAGAGACTTTTAACAATACTTTATCTCCTACCTGAAATTCCAATGGTTTGTGTCGGTTATCAGCATAGCTCTTTTGTCGATCACGTGCTGCTTTCAGTCGTTCCTTGACTTGAATGATCTTGTCGGTTGTTTCCTGCACTATCTCAGGTCCAGATAGTCGCTTTTCCCCAATTTCTGCCCAACAGACTGGGGTTCTGCACTTTCGTCCATTAAGTGCTTCGAATGGTGCAGCATTGATACTTGTGTGATAACTGTTATTACAAGAAAATTTAATTAATGGTAAGTGATCGTCCCAATTGCCTCCGAAATCAATTACACAAGCTCTAAGCATATCTTCCATTGTCTGAATTGTCCTTTTGCTTTGTCCATCCGTTTGAGGGTGATAAGTTGTGCTTAGATTTAACTTGGTTCCCATTGCTTTTTGGAAACTTGACCAAAAATGAGAGGTAAAACGGCTATCCCTATCAGAAATAATTGATAAAGGAATTGCATGTAATGAAACAATTTCATTTACATACAATTTGGCTAATTTTTCCATACTGAACGTTTCCTTCATTGGTAGGAAATGAGCTGATTTGGTTAGCATGTCTACAATCACCCAGATTGTATCATTACCTTTTCTTGTTTTGGGTAATTTGGTAACAAAATCCAATGTTATCAATTCCCATTTCCAAACTGGCATTTCTAACTGTTGTAATAATCCTGAGGGTTTCTGATGTTCAGCTTTGACTTGCGAACAGGTTAAACACTTAGAAACGTAAGCTGCTATATCCTTTTTCATTCCTATCCACTAGAAATTCTTTCTTAATTCCTGATACATTTTATCACTTTCATGATGCATTGTATACTTAGACTTATGGGATTCTTCTAATATACGATGGAGTAGGTTTCCTGATTTAGGTATCCACATTCTTTTCTTATGGAATCTCCAAATTCCATCAGTTCCTTGTTCTAATTCCTTAATCATTCCTCTTAATTTTTCAGTATCTTCCTTGATTACTGATTCTTGTGCTTTTCTAATCTGTTCATTTAAATCTACTTGTAGATTTAACTTAAGAGAACGTACCCTTTTTTGGCTTTTCGTGATATTTTCGGCTTATAGCATAAGCCACTACATTGGCTTTTTCTGCATGATACTGGATATTACAATCATAATCACTAAGAATCTCCATCCAGCGTCTTTGTCTCATATTCAACTCTTTTTGTTCAAAAACATACCTTAGACTCTTATGATCAATGAATATGGTAAACTTACTACCGTAAAGGTAATGTCTCCAAATCTTAAGGGCAAAAATTATGGCTCCTAGTTCCAAATCATGGGTTGAATAATTCTCTTCATGATTCTTAAGTTGTCTAGATGCGTAAGCTATAACCTTTTGACGTTGCATTAATACACATCCATAACCTAACTTAGAAGCGTCATAATTGACTACAAAGTCTTCACTTCCTTCTGGTAACGCTAGTATGGGTGCATGGGTTAATTTTTGCTTAAGAATTCTAAAAGCTTCTTCCTGTTTTGGTCCCCATTCAAACTTAACAGATTTACAGGTTAACTTAGTTAAAGGAATGGCTATTCTAGAAAAATCTCGAATAAATCTTCTATAATAACAGGCCAATCCTAAGAAACTTCGAACCTTGGTTGGCGATTCAGGGGTTTTCCATTTGGTAATCGCCTCGATCTTTGTTGGATCCACATGAATTCCTTCATGGATGACTAGATGTCCAAGAAACTGTACCTGTTCTAACCAAAACTCGCACTTTGAAAACTTAGCGTAAAGTTTTTTCCTTTCTTAATAAACTTAGAAGTGCGTGCAAATGCTTTGCATGATCCTCTTTAGTTTTAGAATAGATGAGAATATCATCAATAAAAACAATTATGAATTTATCCAAATATGGCTTACATATTCGGATCATCGTGTCCATAAATGCAGCTGGGGCATTGCTTAAACCAAATGGCATGAAAGTAAATTCATAATGACCATACCTTGTTCTGAACACGGTTTTAGGAATGTCCTCTTCCTGTACCTTTATTTGATGATATCCTGATCTTAAATCGATTTTAGAGAAAAATCGAGCTCCTTGAAGTTGATAAAACAGATCATCAATCCTTGGTAATGGCTAGCGATTCTTAATTGTGACCTTGTTTAATTCACGGTAGTCAATGCACATACACATTGATCCATCCTTCTTTTTGACGAACAGTATCGGCGCTCCCCAAGGTGATGAGCTTGGCTGTATGAATCATTTCTTCAATAATTCGTCTATTTGTTTCTTCAGTTCTTGCATTTCGGTGGGTGCCAAACGATAAGGTGCTTTGGCAATCGGTGCTGTCCCTGGTAGCAGATGGATTCTGAATTCAACTTCTCTGTCTGGTGGTAACCTTGGCAATTCTTCTAGAAATACATTTGAAAACTGAGAAACTACTGGAATGTCTTTTAGTTCTTTTCCTTTAGTGTTAGTGATTGTAGAAATCAAATACACTATAGATCCTTTTCTTATACAACTTGCAGTTTTCATCACAGAGATGAATTTTGTGGTCTAGATGGCTTATCTCATTTAATTGTGATCTTTTCACCCCTTGGTGAATTTACTTGAATTGACTTTTGATCACATAAAATACTGGCTTTATTGGCTATTAACCAATCCATTCCTAATACAATATCAAATCCTGCCAGATTCATTGGGTAAAGGTTTGCAATAAATTTTTGATTTAAAATTTCTATTCTTGCTCCCTTCAAAATTTCAGAAATCCTAACGGTTTCCCCATTTGCTGTCTCTACTAGACATTCTTGTGGGAGTTTAGTTAATGATTGATTTAAAAGTTTGCAAAACGAAGTATTAATAAAACTTTGGTTTGCACCAGAGTCAAATAATACTTTAGCAAAAACATCATTAACTAAAAACGTACAGGCTATCACGTCCGGAATCATCTTGGCTTCATCTGCATTCAGAACAAATGCTCTAGCATTTTTAGTGTTCTTGTTGTTTGTAGCTGGAGCTAATTTTGGACAGTTTGGCTTAATATGACCTTGGTCTCCACAGTTGTAGCATATCATGTTGTTGGCTTTCTTCCTGCAGTCTTCTTCCTTGTGTCCCGATATTTTGCAGAAATTGCAATATATGGAGCATTTTCCAGAATGTTTTCTTTTGCAATGCTTGCAATATGGTGCAGATGTAGAACCTACACTTTTCCCACGGTTGGAATTTCCAGATCGGAACTCTTGGGTAAGTTTTTGAGCTAAGTTTCTCCTCTGATCTTCTTCTCTAGTACGGATTAATTCATCTGTCAAGGTATTCGCTAGTTCTGCGGCTTCTTCTATGGTTTAAGGTCTAGCTGCCTTGACTACATGCCTAATCTCCCCGATTAGTCCCCAGATGTAACGGGAGATCAATACTGGCTCAGGTGATGCAAGGGTTGGTACTATTCTAGCATATTCAAAGAATGTGGTAGTATATCCCTTACTATCTACCCTGGTCATCCTAAGGTTGAGAAACTTATTTGCTATATGTTCCTTTTCATTGGGAGGGCAGAATTTCCTTTCTACCATATTTTTGAATTCCTCCTATTCCATGTTGTATAACCTATCACTTCCTCTTGAATGGAGGATGGTGTTCCACCATTCTAAGGCTGAGTTTTTAAACATGTTGGAAGCAAACATTATCTTATCTTCTTCAGCGCACTTGCTTATTTTTAAAATAGCCTCAGTCTTTTCTATCCAGCGTAGAGTTGCAATGGGTCCTTCATTGCCCGAGAATTCTATTGGTTTACGAGACCAGAATTCTTTGTAAGAACAACCATGAGATATGGTTCTTCTTCTTTTGGGAATGGGCCCTTGAAGTATGGGTCCATTGTTCACGCTGTGTTCAGGTTCAGTTGGTCGCTTACTGCTATGCTTACTTTTATTATCAGCTTCTTTAACAGTTTGAATAATAAATGGCATTGCATCTATGATTCCTTGTGCCCCTATGTGTTGGATAGCACTATTATCCACTTGGTTTCCATTGTTATTGTTGTTTGGATTCTCATTATTTGGGTTATTGTCATTCTGGATATTATCGTTCTGGTTTTCCTGATTCACTTCGTTGTCCATCTGAATTTTAAACATTTACCACATATTAATTGTGACAACCCGAGTTTTCAAGGTCTTTCCTCGCAACTGTGTACTCGTAATTCGTTATGTGGCATTATGTGCACCTTGTATTTATTTATAATTTATAGTATTGTGTATGTGATGTGTTACTACTTGAAGGATTAGGGTTAACTGTTTATTAAATTGTTATGTGCCTAGGAGTGAATAAGTTTAATAAACTTAACTGTTTACAAATGAAATCACACACGACGAAACATTAGAGTTTCGTCATAAGTCACCTCCACGAAACCTTAGGGGTTTTCGCCACCCTCATCACGACGAAACTCCGGGTTTCGCCGGCCCAGTCTTTCGCCGAAGCCCATTAAGGGCCCAGTACCCTAATGTGGGTATATTTACGAGAAACAGCTTCACTCGTCACACCTTTAGCAGAATTGAAAAACCCTAGAACCTCTCTACCTCCCTGCGGCAACCATCACCCCTCACCATCATCTTTTTAGGAAATCTTGTGCTTCATCTCAACCGGTTAGTATATGACTAGTCGATTAAATCTGTTTGTATCTTGTATGATTGCTATGTGTGATGAATCTGATGACTATTGTGTTATACTTGTTAGAGTTGTAGATGCTAATGATTTCCTTGCATGAGAATTGGTGATTATTGATTCATGACTATTGTAATCTCTTGTGATTATAGGTTGTTAGAATACATATATGCGCGTTGATATGATTAGGGTTTCAAGATTCATAGTTGGAACTATTGCCTTATTGGTTTGAATAGGGTGTTGTAGATTGTTGATCAACGAGTTAGGTTGTTAATATTGATGAATCTGATGGTTTTGATTTCATGTGATGACTATCATATGTGTTGGATTGATTTGATGAATGATTGGAGGACATTTGCAAACAATTTGTTTTGACGGCAGTTAGGGTTTCTGTATAATTATCTGTTGACGCAACGTAACTTATGTTTCTGACGAAACCTGCATGGCGACGAAACTTGGGAGTTTCGTCAGCTTAAGACACGATGAAGCCTGGGGGGTTTCGCCAAGGGTAATAACGACGAAACCTTAGGGTTTCGTCAAATGAGAATCATGACGAAACAGGGAGTTTCGTCAAGTGGTTAAACTGCACAGTAAACTCAGTTAAGTCTGTTAAGGGTAAACTAGGTTAGTTATGTATTGTCATGAACCAAATATGTGATGTATGACTTGCATGGACTTGTACAACTGCTATGTGCTATGATTGTACCTATACGTGAACTGTGTGGATGCAAACTGATTGTGTGTGTGCATATACTAGGCTTTGACTGATTTTATTGGAAATGAGTAATTAATCAAACCGAGGTGAGTTCACACTTTCTACAAGGCATGAGATTCCCGGTGGTTTGGGAATGGGTTAATAAACTAAAACGGAACCTACATATCCTCCTTGGGTAGAATATGTACGGCCATCCTCCTTGGGTAGGATGCCACTATAAATTCTGCGTATTCTCCTTGGGTAGAACTACGTACGTTTGTCCTCCTTGGGTAGGACAACAACCTTACAACTTACTAGACAAAACTCTATCATGAAGTCCCTCACTTTATATCGACTTAATCGTCGAGGCCGATGGCGAGCAGGTCATTAGTTAATAGCGCTATTAGGTTTGACAAACCTCACACCGTGTCGTTCGAACGGGCGTGTACTAATGGATCATGGCAAACTGTCAATGATGATAGACATTGACGTAGGGCACAACTATTGTTCGTCAGTCGTCGATCTGGTAACGGTCTAGTGGTTCACATGGGGAAGCCCCCCCCCCCACTGATTATGGTTATGGTTTGGGAAACAAAAGTTACTGGTTAACTCATGGTATACGAAACAACTTATGATTTCAAGACAAACTGGTAAAACTAAACATCCAACTGTGAACTCGCTCAACTTTGTTGTTGATTCGTTGTTACATGCCTTGCAGGTCGTTAGGTGCTTATGGAGCCTGCACAGGGAGGAGCGGTCGTTGTGGGATTATGGATTTTTATGTCCCGTACTTAAACATTTGAACTTTAAACTATGTTTTGGTTATTTAAACATTGCTATGCTTCCGCTGATTTCTTAAATATGTTTGGCTTACTTTGAAACACCAATTATATTGCGTTGGTTTTATTTATTTATTTGTATTGTTCAATATGATTGGTGGCTGGATCCTAGTCAGTCACGCCTCCAAGCGGTGGTACTCCGCATGTGGATTTTGGGGGTGTGACAGATTGGTATCAAAGCAATTGGTTATAGTGAACGTGGTTTTAAAAAGGGGAAAAGCTTTTTGTAAAACCAGACTATAACCTATACAGTGCTCAACGATCCACAACGACGCTTCGCTCCACGTGTAAGGCTCAACATTCTAGGTGATATGGTATATGTTTATATTGCCTACTTGCTAGTTACATAGAACTTTGCTCATGGTATGCTTAGATGAATGTAACAACTGTTGTTTGAAAACACATGTGTGCTTACTCTCTTATGTCATCGCACATTCGCGAACCTCTCTCACCCATGTTTCCTTTGATATGAAGATCATGAGTGGACGCGTTAACCTAACTCAAGCCCAGCTAACGGCTTTAATCAATGAACAAGTAACTGCAGCGCTCGCAGTCGCTCAGGCAGGAGGTATAACCTGCCATTGCAACTTACTCTAGGATCTTTAGATCCTACTCTCGTAAACCAACACTTGTGCTTAACTTTGTCTCTTCTTACACACATGACAGGCCAACATGCTCAGCCTCCTGCATGTACTTTCGAAACTTTTATGGATTGCCGACCTACTACTTTTAACGGCACTGAAGGAGCTATAGGCCTCCTCCACTGGGTGAAATAGGCTACTGGTACTCTTGAAGGTGTAGCGCTCACGTGGTGGAACGCTCAGGTACAAATGTTGGGAATAGTTGCGGGTAATGCCACCCCATGGAATGACTTCAAGGATTTGATCAAGGAGGAATACTGCAACCGTGATGACATCCACAAGTTGGAAGTGGAGTTCTACAACCTAAAGATGACGGGGTCAGAAATTGAAGCATATACAAAAAGATCGAACGAGCTGGCTATCTTGTGTCCTACTATGGTAGACCCTCCTATCAAGCGTATTGAGGTGTACCTCAAAGGTTTAGTGCCAGAGATCCAGATTCATGTGACAGCAGCAAACCTCGCCACTATCCAGCAAGTTATTCGTTTGGCTCATCATCTTACCGAGCAGGCAGTCGAGCAGAACAGGCTGCCCAAGCGTATTGGTGCTACTTCTACAGTTACTACAACTTCTGATGCCCCCAGCGACAACAAGCGCAAATGGGATGGAGTCTCAAGCAAGGGTTCGATATCAGCTCAGTCTCAGTCTCAGCAGCGAAAGACTGATGATTACCAGAGTCCTGGTCAGCAATCTTCTGGTAGTCAAGGGCAGGGTGGATACCGAGGAAACCACCCCAAGTGCAACCGATGCAACAGGCATCACAGTGGGCAGTGCAACAAGGGTCGTTGTCTGAGGTGTAATAAGTTTGGGCATGAAGCAAAGGATTGCAGGGGCGCACGACCTGTGAATCAGAATCGTCAACAGCAACAGCCACCAGCACCACAGAATCAGCCACAACAACAGCAGGGTAAAGGGGATGCTTTCAGTGTGGTGCTGAAGGTCACTTCAAGAGGAACTGCCCCCAGTTGAACCAGAATCAGAATAACAACAACAATCAGGGAAACGGAAACAACAATGGGGGTAATAACGGGGGAAACAATGGAAACAATGGCGCCCGGGGCCATGCGTTCGTGATTAGTCAGGGCGATGCTAGGAATGACCCCAACGTCGTAATGGGTAAGTTTCTACTGGACGACTTTTATGTTAATGTTTTATTTGATTCGGGTGCCGATACCAGTTATGTCCTTAAAAGTTAGTCAAATGTTATAGCGTGTCCCAACACTTTTGAACACCAAGCACATGGTAGAGCTAGCAAATGGTAAAAGTTTACAGGCCACACATGTAGTTAAGGGTTGTAATCTTATCTTAGCTGGTCAGACCTTCTCTATCGACCTTATTCCTATCGTTCTGGGTAGCTTCAACATTGTTATTGGTATGGATTGGCTATCTCGACATCGAGCAGAGATCCTTTGCAAGGAGAAGATCGTTCGTATTCCTCGTTCAAATGGGGAACCTTTAGTGATCCATGGTGACAAGAGTGGTGCTGTGGTGGGCATCATTTCTTTTCTCAAGGCCCAGAAGTGTTTGTGAAAGGGCCACACTGCTATTTAGCCCTCGTTACTGACACCTCAAAGAAAGAAAAGAAGATAGAAGATATCCCGATTGTACGTGACTATCCCGAGGCATTCCCTGAGGAATTACCTGGTCTTCCACCCCACCGTCAGGTTAAATTTCAAATCGAGCTAGCTCCTGGAGCAGCGCCAATAGCTCGTGCACCGTATCGCTTAGCCCCATCAGAATTGGAAGAATTATCTGCGCAACTGCAAGAGCTCTTGGATAAGGGTTTTATTCGTCCTAGCTCTTCGCCTAGCTCTAGTATTATTTGTGAAGAAGAAAGACGGTACCTTCAGAATGTGTATTGACTACCGCGAACTCAACAAGGTGACTGTGAAGAATCGCTATCCACTTCCACGCATTGATGACTTGTTCGATCAGCTGCAAGGATCGAGCTACTACTCGAAGATTGACCTGAGGTCAGGCTACCACCAACTGAGAGTTCAAGACGAAGATATTTCTAAGACGGCGTTTAGAACTCGTTATGGGCATTACGAGTTTCTAGTTATGCCTTTCGGATTGACGAATGCACCTGCAGTCTTCATGGATCTTATGAACAGAGTGTGCAAGCCCTATCTGGATAAGTTTGTTATTGTATTCATTGACGACATCCTGATCTAATCTAGGAGTCAGGAGGAGCACGAGCATCATCTACGACTTATTTTGGAACTCCTCCGAACAGAACAGTTGTACGCTAAGTTTTCAAAAATGCGACTTTTGGCTTCGCGAAGTCCACTCTCTAGGCCATGTGGTAAACAAGGATGGGATTCATGTTAATCCATCCAAGGTAGACTCGATCAATAACTGGCCTGCACCCCGTACACCGACAGAAATTCGCCAATTCTTGGGTTTGGCAGGCTACTACAGAAGGTTCATCAAGGATTTCTCCAAGATTGCACAACCTCTCACTTCACTAACTCAGAAAGGCGTCACCTATCGTTGGGGCAATGCACAAGAATCTGCATTTCAGCACTTAAAGGATAGACTTTGCAGCGCACCAATTCTTTCATCGTCTGAAGGCACAGATGATTTTGTGGTTTATTGGGACGCGTCAATTCAGGGTCTTGGCTGTGTGTTGATGCAACGGGATAAAGTCATTGCTTATGCATCGCGCCAACTTAAAGTTCACGAAAGGAGTTACACTACACACGATCTGGAGCTGGGAGTTGTTGTTTTCACACTTAAGATATGGATACATTACCTGTACGGTACCAAGTGCACCATTTACACCGATCACAGGAGTCTCGAGCATATCTTCAAACAGAAGGAATTAAACATGCGTCAACGTCGATGGGTCGAGCTCTTGAATGATTACAAATGCGCGACCAAGTACCATCCGGGAAAGGCCAATGTTGTGGTCGATGCCCTCAGTCGAAAGGATACTACGCCTAAGCGCGTGCGAGCATTACAACTCACCATCCAATCTAGTCTTCCTACTCAGATACGAGAAGCTCGGGTTGAAGCATTCAAAGCAGAGAACATCAGGCCGGAGTCCCTACGAGGATCAAGGAAACGATTAGAACAAAGGGAAGACGGCGCTTACTATGTAACGGGGCGTATTTGGGTCCCACTTTATGGAAACCTACGCGAGCTAGTGATGGATGAAGCACATAACTCTCGTTACTCAGTACATCCTGGTTCGGATAAGATGTACCACGACATAAAGACTACATACTGGTGGCTTAGTATGAAAGCACACATAGCAACTTACGTCAGCAAATGTTTGACTTGTGCGAGAGTCAAGACTGAATATCAGAAACCATCAGGTCTACTCCAACAACCAAAGATACCACAATGGAAATGGGAGCAAATTTCCATGGATTTTGTTACTGGCCTGCCTAGATCTCAACGTGGAAATGACACTATTTGGGTGATAGTGGATCGATTAACTAAATTTGCACACTTCTTGGCTATCAAAGAAACGGATAAGTTCTCTACTTTAGCGGACGTTTACTTAAAGGAAGTGGTTTCGAGGCACGGGGTGCCAACCTCCATTATTTCCGATCGTGATGCGCGTTTTACTTCTGAACTGTGGCAAGCAATGCACAAGTCCTTTGGCTCACGTTTAGATATGAGCACCGCTTATCATCCATAGACGGATGGGCAGTCCGAACGCACCATCCAAACCGTTGAAGACATGCTTAGGGCATGTGTGATTGATTTTGGTAACGGCTGGGAAAAACATCTTCCGTTGGTGGAGTTTTCGTATAATAACAGTTACCACACCAGCATTCAAGCCGCTCCGTTTGAGGCATTGTACGGACGTAAATGCCGATCACCTCTTTGCTGGGCAGAAGTTGGTGACAGCCAGATCACGGGTCCAGAACTTGTAGTAGACACAACGGAAAGGATTGCACAGATAAGACAACGAATGGCGGCAGCTCGTGATCGTCAGAAAAGCTACGCTGATAAGCGTAGGAAACCACTCGAGTTCCAGGTTGGAGATCGGGTGCTACTCTAGGTCTCACCTTGGAAAGGGGTAGTTCGTTTCGGCAAACGAGGCAAACTCAATCCGCGTTATGTCGGACCGTTCGAAATCATTGAGAAAATAGGCAAGGTGGCCTACAAAGTAAACCTACCCGCTGAACTCAGTGGAGTTCACAACGTATTTCATGTGTCAAATCTAAAGAAATGTCTGTCAGATAAGACCCTCATAGTTCCTTTGAAGGAGCTCACGATCGACGATCAGTTGCGATTCCTCGAGGAACCGGTTGAAATCACAGATCGAGACGTTAAGATTCTCAAGCGCACCAGAATACCTTTTGTTCGAGTTCGTTGGAACTCCCGTCGTGGCCCAGAGTTCACCTGGGAACGAGAAGACCAAATGAAACTCAAGTATCCCCAGTTGTTCGGGAACAGTGCAACGAATACTAAGGGCTGAAGCTACTACAGAATTTCGGGACGAAATTCCAAACCAATGGGGGAATGATGTGACACCCTAGGAAAACCAGGAAACCACGTAACATAACTAGCTTCCTCAGTAACTATGTACTAAATTTCGGGACGAAATTTCTTTCAAGTTGGGGATAATGTGACAACCCGAGTTTTCAAGGTCTTTCCTCGCAACTGTGTACTCGTAATTCGTTATGTGGCATTATGTGCACCTTGTATTTATTTATAATTTATAGTATTGTGTATGTGATGTGTTACTACTTGAAGGATTAGGGTTAACTGTTTATTAAATTGTTATGTGCCTAGGCGTGAATAAGTTTAATAAACTTAACTGTTTACAAATGAAACCACACACGAAGAAACATTAGAGTTTCGTCATAAGTCACCTCCACGAAACCTTAGGGGTTTTCGCCACCCTCATCACGACGAAACTCCGGGTTTCGCCAGCCCAGTCTTTCGCCGAAGCCCATTAAGGGCCCAGTACCCTAATGTGGGTATATTTACGAGAAACGGCTTCACTCGTCACACCTTTAGCAGAATTGAAAAACCCTAGAACCTCTCTACCTCCGTGCGGCAACCATCACCCCTCACCATCATCGTTTTAGGAAATCTTGTGCTTCATCTCAACCGGTTAGTATATGACTAGTCGATTAAATCTGTTTGTATCTTGTATGATTGCTATGTGTGATGAATCTGATGACTATTGTGTTATACTTGAAAGAGTTATAGATGCTAATGATTTCCTTGCATGAGAATTGGTGATGATTGATTCATGACAATTGTAATCTCTTGTGATTATAGGTTGTTAGAATACATATATACGCGTTGATATGATTAGGGTTTCAAGATTCATAGTTGGAACTATTGCCTTATTGGTTTGAATAGGGTGTTGTAGATTGTTGATCAACGAGTTAGGTTGTTAATATTGATGAATCTGATGGTTTTGATTTCATGTAATGGCTATCATATATGTTGGATTGATTTGATGAATGATTGGAGGACGTTTGCAAACAATTTGTTTTGACGACAGTTAGGGTTTCTGTATAATTATCTGTTGACATGACGTAACTTATGTTTCTGACGAAACCTGCATGGCGACGAAACTTGGGAGTTTCATCAGCTTAAGACACGACGAAACCTGGGGGGGTTTCGCCAAGGGTAATAACGACGAAACCTTAGGGTTTCGTCAAATGAGAATCATGACGAAACAGGGAGTTTCGTCAAGTGGTTAAACTGCACGGTAAACTCAGTTAAGTCTGTTAAGGGTAAACTAGGTTAGTTATGTGTTACCATGAACCAAATATGTGATGTATGACTTGCATGGACTTGTACAACTGCTATGTGCTATGATTGTACCTATACGTGAACTGTGTGGATGCAAACTGATTATGTACGTGCATATATTAGGCTTTGACTGGTTTTATTGGAAACGAGTAATTAATCAAACCGAGCAAACCGAGGTGAGTTCACACTTTTTACAAGGCATGGGATTCACGGTGGTTTAGGAATGGGTTAATAAACTAAAATGGAACTTACATATCCTCCTTGGGTAGGATATGTACGGCCATCCTCCTTGGGTAGGATGCCACTATAAATTCTGCGTATTCTCCTTGGGTAGAACTACGTACGTTCGTCCTCCTTGGGTAGGACAACAACCTTACAATTTACTAGACAAAACTCTATCATGAAGTCCCTCACTTTATATCGACTTAATCGCCGAGGCCGATGGCGAGCGGGTCATTAGTTAATAGCGCTATTAGGTTTGACAAACCTCACACCGTGTCGTTCGAACGGGCGTATACTAATGGATCATGGCAAACTATCAATGATGATAGACATTGACGTAGGGCACAACTATTGTTCGTCAGTCGTCGATATGGTAACGGTCTAGTGGTTCACATGGGGAAGCCCCCCCCCCCCACTGATTATGGTTATGGTTTGGGAAACAAAAGTTACTGGTTAACTCGTGGTATACGAAACAACTTATGATTTCAAGACAAACTGGTAAAACTAAACATCCAACTGTGAACTCGCTCAACTTTGTTGTTGACTCGTTGTTACATGCCTTGCAGGTCGTTAGGTGCTTATGGAGCTTGCACAGGGAGGAGCGGTCGTTGTGGGATTATGGATTGTTATGTCCCGTACTTAAACATTTGAACTTTAAACTATGTTTTGGTTATTTAAACATCGCTATGCTTCCGCTGATTTCTTAAACATGTTTGGCTTACTTTGAAACACCAATTATATTGCGTTGGTTTTACTTATTTATTTGTATTGTTCAATATGATTGGTGGCTGGATCCTGGTTAGTCACGCCTCCAAGCGGTGGTACTCCGCATGTGGATTTTGGGGGTGTGACATTAATATCACAAAATAATATTTAATACAACCAATCACACAACACACAAGTTGATCAAAAATGTTGAGCATTGTGACTTTTACTCTTTCTTATAGTATGCATCTATTGCACACCAGTACTGAAATTAAAATTACAATATCGACTGAAATTTAAAGTTACACTACTAGTAGTAGGCATCCATAGTTTTTTTTTCAAACACACATATTATATATTATATTATATATTATTATATTATATTTTTATTATTATAATCTTCTCCACCATCACTTCTACGGATATGGATTCATCCAGAAATCCATATTGCGTTCGTCGTACTTCCAGACGAGTCGCTCTCCCACCTGCCTCATCCTTTCACTATTCTCTAAGATTTCCTCACCAAATGTCCTAAGCTCTTGTACATTTTCTGTACTCATTGGGAGTGCAGGTTCTAGGACTGGGTTCGGAATCTGGGGTGCGGGTTCCTGGTATGGAGGTATAGGGGCCTGGTATGGGTAAGGTGTAACAACTGTCACTAAAATCAATAATTAGGACGATAATTAGTCAATAAGAAAACCCTAATTGAGACACCCAAGTAATTCTGCATTAGCCCTAAAATTTTCAGAACAATTGGAATCAGGATCAGGGCCCCTAAAACTCAAAGGGGACAAACCCTAGTTGAATAATTATCTAAATTATACGTTGCTTAAAGCTGATTGGCCAAAATAGTTGATTCATGCAAGCTAGTCCCGAGCCTAGGCAGCCTATAATTAGACTGCTTAGCTTACGGACCGTAAGGGATCAGGCATACGGTCCGTAAGGGAGTCCCAAAAATTAGTATAAATAGCAGACCTTGGGACTTGAACAATGAAATGAAAACGACGTAAGAATTCTGTCTGTACGTCGAGTTAGCAGAGAATAATCACAAATAAAACACACACGATCACGAGGTGCTGCTGCAATCAGGGTAATAACTCGATCGCTATTACGATTCAACATCCGATCGATTATACTATCCAACGATTGTCTGAGTGCTGCTCAAATTGAGCTAATACTTTGTTATTCATTGTGATTTCGACTTGAATGTTTGAGTGCTGTTCGTATTCGGACTATGCTCTGTCATTCGTTGTGAATCCATTGAATTATTAAGTATTGCACTTATTAATTGTTGTGAGGGTTTAATCTCGTGAATTAACGTAACTGCTGAATTAGTTACTAACCCGTTTGTGTGTGCATTGTTAATTAAATTAGGTTAATCACAGGCAAATCAGTAAGGCTTAAACTCTGCTCGTAAAATCTGCAAATGAGTCATTCTCTTTTTATCAACTGTTTTACAAAACTCCAAATTATTTTCAAAGTTATAATTACAGGGATTAAGTCTATGTAATCACCAAATTACAGCCGGTATGTGGGGTTTTGTATACATTACTTATTTCCCGTCACACTTGGACAACGAGTTAGCCAAGGGGTGATCTGACCACAGTCACAGACACCATTTGGACAACGAGATAGCCAATGGGTAGTCGAGTGACAAGTATTGTGGGTAGTTGGTTTGATATCAGAAACATTGTAATTCCCCTTAATACTGTAATTTATAACAAGTGTGTCATTTTTAGTAAACTGAATGATTCACTCAGTATTTCCCCGCTGACAAAACCTTTTTCAAACATGTTTCAGGTGATCTGTTGTGAGCAAGGAAAAGTGCCGTGGAGCACTCTCAGCTTAGAAAAGTGACTCAATGTAAATAAATAAAAGAAACATGTTTTGAAAAATAAAGATTTCCCTGAGAAATCACATTATTGTAAATTACGGGAATTTATCCCTAAATTATGAAACGGGCAGTTTAAATTATTAAAAGATCCTGTTTTAAAAGTCTTCCGCTGTCGCCTAAATTAAATACCATGGGATTTCTGTCCCGCGGCTCCTGAAACGGGTCAAACCGGGTCGGGGGCCGTGACAGAAATAAGGTGGTATCAGAGCCACTGTTTTAAGCTTACTGATTAAGCTCACTGTTCTAATTGATTTAAGCCTATTGAAAAACAATTAGGAAAATTTTATTTGTCATTCTGTGAATATATGTGCATTAACTTATTAATTGTTGAAATTACAGTATGGGTAAACAAAAGATTTCTGCTATCTACCGCAAATTAGATAGTACACCTAAGGAACAAGGAACCTCTTCCTCCAATTCTCCCACCAAGTTAGAGGAAGGAATCTTTGTCCGTAAGGCAAATTATGAAAACCCGCTTACCCCGGAGAAAAGGAATTTGATTATTAGGAAGGGTCAAGAGAAAAAGAAACCCCAAACCAAGAGAGTGAGGTTTAACCCAGAGATTCAGGAAATTAGCAATAATCCACCAGGGGAAAATAACCTAGATGAAAAATGGGCAAATATGTATCTGCTCGCTACCGTAGCAGAAAATGCAAATCTTTAAACTCTAAATCTAGAAATAAGTACTTCCCAGTAAATAAATAAATAAATCTGAGTGTGTTCTGTTTGCTGTTATGTTGTACAAATTAGTGTGCAATAAAAATGTTTATTTGTTAAACTTTGTTCCAAAGTTTTAACTTAGTATTTTTGTGCATTTTGCATATATGCTACACAGCATGAGTGAGCTATCCGAGGCGTTTCAGAACCTCAACCTCTATCCTGTGCCAATTGAAGTCTCCCACAACTTCACTGGTTACATTGCTGACATAGAGGAACCTCTGGAATTCCAAGCTCCACCGCTGGAAAAAGCAAAACCTAAAAAGAGGAGAAGATATGTAGGGTGGCAAAAAGTGCGCAGAAGGAAACCTGCAACTAGGAGACTCCCTAAAATAGAAAATCCTGTTAGTGTGAGCAAGGGAAAGGAAATAGAAACCGGAGAAAGTTCCAAACCAGTAGGGACAGAAATAGGGATAGACCTAAAGCAAAAGGGAATAGAGATCGGAGAAAGCTCTAAACAGCCAGAGGAGATCACATTCCAGGACGAAATAGACCGTCTACTGGCCAATTGTGACGTCATAGAGCCTGTCAACAATAATCTCTTCTCCTATCCTGCTACAGCCCAATTCCCAATAAATCTAGAACCAGTTATTCCAGACCCACTAGTTCACACCCGACCAATAGGCCAAATGGAAGAATGGTGGACCAATGATTGGCAATTCCAGAATATAGTCAATAGTCCCTATAGTTTTCTCCCACAGTTTGATCCAGAACCTGTCCCCAATCTGCCAATGAGCTATGAAAACCTGGCCGAGCTTCATCAGTTTGGTGAAGAACTGATAGGCACTGGGAATAGGATCAGGGAAATTGGGGAGCAGATTTCCTGGAAGTATGACGAAAGGGAACGTCACTACTGAACTGCCAGTAATCCAAGAATAGTGGGGAGGGTTTGGAAAAGTTTGTTTGTATTATAACTAATACAGTAAAACTAACTCTGTAAAATGGGCAATAAAGCAATGTAAGATAGACAGTGTGTGTTGAAGCAGGTATAATATATAAAACAGAACAGAAGTCGAGAGAATCGAAAATTTTGGTTATAGATATGTGTTGTGAGGATTTATGTGTTTATGTTTAATTGCTTTATTATATTTAACTAGCAATTATTTGACACTAATAAATTACACTTATACCAATTAGCAGATGGAAAACGCTAGTAATGAACCAGTTAATGAAGAAAATCAATCTGATCAAAATCAGGAAAACCAATACATGACTAGACAAGGTATTGAAAATATCATCACTCAAGGGATAGCCAATGCTATTCCAGAAATCATGGCTGCTGCTAGGAAACCTGTTGAATCACAACAAATCATTCCTAGTAAACGTACTCAGGAAGATAATTTTAGCCATAGTGTAAATGGAGGCGGCAATCATGATAATCATGATAACAATCCGCAACAGGCCCCACTCCCTAAGAAAATGAAAGCCGCAACGCCTGGTTGCACTTACAAGGAATTTCTTGCCTGTAAACCAGCAGAATTTACAGGTAATGAAGGGGCAACTGCAACACTGCGATGGTTAGAAAAAACCGAAGCAGTAATTGCAATAAGTAAATGTGCTGAAGAAGATCAAGTGATGTATGCGTCAAACCTGTTCAAAGAAGGAGCGCTAGAATGGTGGAACACAGTGCTACAAGCAAAAGGAAGGAGGGTGGCCTATGCAATGAATTGGGAAGAATTTAAGAATCTTGTAGAAAGAAAATTCTGCCCCGAATACGAAAAGGAACAAATGGCAAACAAGTTCCTGAGTCATCGTATGATAGGCGTCGACTGTCGGGGATATACTTCGACATTCTTCGAATATGCGAGAGTAGTACCTAACTTGGCTTCGCCAGAACCGGTACTCATTTCCCATTATATTTGGGGATTAATCGGAGAAATCCGTAACATCGTTAAAGCTGCGAGACCACGCACTATTGACGATGCTGTAGAGTTAGCTAACACCTTAACCGATGAACTGGTGCGCACAAGAGAAGAAGATCGAAAGAAAGAATTGGCTCAAAAGATTACCCAAGGATTTCGTATGGGTAATAATAACCGCTTCAAAAGAAGAGGAACAAGGCAATCCTAATCACCTCCTGTCTGCAGAAATTGCAATAAGAAACACTATGGGCAATGCAATATAGTTTGCAACTTTTGCAAGGCAAGAGGACATCGTGAGGAGGATTGTAGGAAAAAGACCAGAATTTGCTATAACTGCGGAGAAACAGGGCATATCAAACCCGACTGCCCTAAGCTAGTCAGAACCGCAGATAATAAAGGCAAACAAGCTGAAGGGACAACCAAGAAAAATGCTCGCGCATTCCAGCTAACCACTCAAGAAGCCGAACTCATTCCAGACGTGATAGCGGATACATTCTTAGTGCATAACGTCTATGCAAAAGTATTATTTGACTCTGGTGCAAACCAAAGTTTTATTAATACTGCATTCTGCCAAGCTCCTAACCTACCTTTAACTACCCTTAGGCAGATTTTTACAGTTGAAACGGCAGATGGAAATTCTGTCAACATAGACAAAGTATTGCAAGAAGGAAAGATAGAACTGTTAGGCCATAAGTTTTCTGCAAACCTGTTACCTATGAATTTAGCCGGATTCGATGTAGTATTAGGAATGGATTGGTTAGTCGCCAACCATGCTCGAATCCTGTGTGATAAGAATTCCGTAGAAACCCGTACCCCCACAAGAGAAGTAATCTTAATTACAGGAGATAGACCTCGGAAGCCATTAAAATTCATTTCAGTAATGAAATTGGCTAGTTATTCAAGGAAACAAGAAATGGTGTATATGATTTCTGTAATCATTAACACTAAAAGTAAGGAACTCCAGGACATTCCTATAGTTTTAGAATACCCAGATGTCTTTCCAGAAGAATTACCTGGGTTACCACCGGATAGGGAAGTAGAGTTTAGAATTCATCTAATTCCAGGTACTACACCAATAGCTAAGGCACCTTATCGATTAGCACCTACTGAAATGCTAGAATTGAAAAAGCAATTAGATGAATTACTAAGCAAAGGATTTATACAACCTAGTTCATCCCCTTGGGGTGCACCAGTGTTGTTTGTGAAAAAGAAAGATGGGTCGATGAGAATGTGTATCGATTATAGGGAATTGAATAAGGTTACAATTAAGAATCGATACCCACTACCTAGGATTGATGATCTTTTTGATCAATTGCAAGGAGCTAGGTATTTCTCTAAGATAGACTTAAGATCTGAATATCACCAGCTGAAAGTGCAAGAGGAGGACATACCTAAAACTGCTTTCAGAACTAGGTATGGTCATTATGAGTTTACAGTCATGCCCTTCGGATTAACAAATGCTCCAGCCGCATTTATGGACATGATGAATAGAATCTGTAAACCATACTTGGATAAATTTGTAATCGTGTTCATTGACGATATACTCATTTATTCCAAAAGTCAGGAAGAACATTGTGAGCACCTGCATGCACTCTTAACCTTGTTAAGAAAGGAAAAGCTTTATGCCAAATTCTCGAAGTGTGAATTCTGGCTGCAGGAAGTACAATTTTTAGGTCATATGGTGAATCACGAAGGAATTCACATAGATCCTGCTAAAATAGAAGCAATCACCAAATGGAAGGTCCCACGAACGGCTATGGAAGTTAGAAGTTTTCTAGGATTAGCTGGATATTATAGACGATTTATTAAAGATTTCTCTAAGATAGCTGTACCTTTGACTAAGCTAACCTGTAAAGCTATTAAGTTCGAATGGGGAACTAGACAAGAGGAAGTTTTTAAGATTCTAAAGCACAAATTGACGAACGCTCCAATCTTAGCTTTACCCGAAGGAACCGAAGATTTTGAAGTATACTGTGATGCTTCAAAATTAGGATATGGATGTGTGTTAATGCAACGCAAAAAGGTAATTGCGTATGCCTCTAGACAGTTGAAAAAGCACGAGGAAAATTATACAACTCATGACCAAGAGTTAGGAGCCATAATTTTTGCCCTTAAGATTTGGAGACATTATCTGTACGGAAGTAAGTTTACTATCTATACAGATCATAAAAGTTTAAGGTATATATTTGGGCAAAAAGAGTTAAACATGAGGCAAAGAAGGTGGATGGAAATCCTAAGTGATTACGACTGTGATATTCAATATCACGAAGGGAAAGCGAACGTAGTAGCAGATGCCTTAAGTCGTAAGTATCATGAAAAGCAAAAACAAGTCCGTGCCCTGAGGTTAAATCTACAATTAGATTTGATGGAACAATTAAAGAAAGTTCAAGGAACGGCAATCAAGGACGATGCAGAAGGAATGAAAGGTTACCTAAAGGAACTAGAACAAGGAAAGGATGGAATTTGGAGATTCCACAAGAAACGAATTTGGGTACCTAAGCAGGGAGAATTAAGAAATAAAATTCTAGAAGAAGCACATAAATCTAGGTATACTGTACATCCAGGAAACAATAAGATGTACCAAGATTTAAGAAATAATTTCTGGTGGATCGGAATGAAAAAGGACATAGCTGAATATGTAACCAAGTGTCTTACTTGTTCGCAAGTTAAGGCAGAACACCAGAAACCTTCAGGACTACTACAACAGTTAGAAATGCCTGTATGGAAATGGGAACTCATAACAATGGACTTTGTTATTAAGTTACCTAAAACCAGAAAAGGTAATGATGCTATTTGGGTAATTGTGGATCGATTAACCAAATCAGCACATTTTCTACCAATGAAGGAAACCTTTAGCATGGAAAGGTTAGCCAAGTTGTATGTAGATGAAGTAGTATCCTTACATGGAGTCCCACTCTCCATTGTATCAGATAGAGATAGTCGTTTCACTTCCCGTTTCTGGACGAGTTTCCAGGAGGCAATGGGAACTCGACTCAATTTAAGTACTGCATATCATCCTCAAACTGACGGACAAAGTGAAAGGACAATACAAACAATGGAAGACATGCTCTGAGCATGTGTAATTGATTTTGGTGGTAATTGGGATAGCCATTTACCATTAATTGAATTCTCCTATAACAATAGTTATCATTCGAGCATCGAAGCTGCTCCATTTGAAGCACTGTATGGACGCAAGTGCAGAACTCCCGTATGTTGGGAAAAAATAGGAGAAAGTCAATTATCAGGTCCAGAGATTGTGCAAGAAACTACTGACAAGATATCGCAAATCAAGGAAAGACTGAAGACTGCTAGAGATCGTCAGAAGAGCTATGCAGACAATCGCCGCAAGCCGTTAGAATTCCAAGTCGGAGACAAAGTACTATTAAAAGTATCTCCTTGGAAAGGAGTAATACGATTTGGTAAGAAAGGAAAACTGAGTCCAAGATATGTTGGACCATTCCTAGTGATCCAACGAACAGGACCAGTAGCTTATCGTTTACAACTACCAGAAGAATTAGCTGGAGTACATGATGTGTTTCATGTATCCAATCTCAAGAAATGTCTATCAGACGAATCCCTGGTAGTACCTCTTCAAGATATAGAGGTAAATGAAAAACTGAAATTCGTAGAGAAACCCCTACAAATAGAAGATCGGAAGATCAACTTTCTCAAACACAAACGACTAGTGCTGGTGAAAGTCAAATGGGAATCCAGGAGAGGACTAGAGTAAACTTGGGAACTGGAATTAGAAATGCAGCGAAAGTACCCTCATCTATTTCAGTAAATCTCGAGGACGAGATTTTTCTTAAGGTGGGGAGGATGTAACAACTGTCACTAAAATCAATAATTAGGACGATAATTAGTCAATAAGAAAACCCTAATTGAGACACCCAAGTAATTCTGCATTAGCCCTAAAATTTTCAGAACAATTGGAATCAGGATCAGGGCCCCTAAAACTCAAAGGGGGCAAACCCTAGTTGAATAATTATCTAAATTATACGTTGCTTAAAGCTGATTGGCCAAAATAGTTGATTCATGCAAGCTAGTCCCGAGCCTAGGCAGCCTATAATTAGACTGCTTAGCTTACGGACCGTAAGGGATCAGGCATACGGTCCGTAAGGGAGTCCCAAAAATTAGTATAAATAGCCGACCTTGGGACTTGAACAACGAAATGAAACGACATAAGAATTCTGTCTGTACATCGAGTTAGCAGAGAATAATCACAAATAAAACACACACGATCACGAGGTGCTGCTGCAATCAGGGTAATAACTTGATCGCTATTACGATTCAACATCCGATCGATTATACTATCTAACGATTGTCTGAGTGCTGCTCAAATTGAGCTAATACTTTGTTATTCATTGTGATTTCGACTTAAATGTTTGAGTGCTGTTCGAATTCGGACTATGCTCTGTCATTCGTTGTGAATCCATTGAATTATTAAGTATTGCACTTATTAATTGTTGTGAGGGTTTAAACTCGTGAATTGACGTAACTGCTGAATTAGTTACTAGCCCGTTTGTGTGTGCATTGTTAATTAAATTAGGTTAATCACAGGAAAAATCAGTAAGGCTTAAACTCTGCTCATAAAATCTGCAAAGTGAGTCATTCTCTTTTTATCAACTGTTTTACAAAACTCCAAATTATTTTCAAAGTTATAATTACAGGGATTAAGTCTATGTATTCACCAAATTACAGCCGGTATGTGGGGTTTTGTATACATTACTTATTTCCCGTCACACTTGGACAACGAGTTAGCCAAGGGGTGATCTGACCACAGTCACAGACACCATTTGGACAACGAGATAGCCAATGGGTAGTCGAGTGACAAGTACTGTGGGTAGTTGGTTTGATATCAGAAACATTGTAATTCCCCTTAATACTGTAATTTATAACAAGTGTGTCATTTTTAGTAAACTGAATGATTCACTCAGTATTTCCCCGCTGACAAAACCTTTTTCAAACATGTTTCAGGTGATCTGTTGTGAGCAAGGAAAAGTGCCATGGAGCACTCTCAGCTTAGAAAAGTGGCTCAATGTAAATAAATAAAAGAAACATGTTTTGAAAAATAAAGATTTCCCTGAGAAATCACATTATTGTAAATTACGGGAATTTATCCCTAAATTATGAAACGGGCAGTTTAAATTATTAAAAGATCCTGTTTTAAAAGTCTTCCGCTGTCGCCTAAATTAAATACCACGGGATTTCTATCCCGCGGCTCCTGAAACGGGTCAAACCGGGTCGGGGGCCGTGACATAAGGATTCTCTAAAACCTCCCTAATGAATGCATCGTTATCGTAATAGGGATCTAGAGGGTCCAAACCTGGGTAGGCTCCTAGATTGGGCATGGGTAAATCTTCATGGATGGGGTAACGTTGCACATAGTCCCTATTATCGTCCCACCATGGGTCGTAATTTGGGTTTGAGGGATTGGGTGCTGGTACCCTAGGTATCTCCTCCGGGTTAAAATCATGCATTTCAACTTGATTTTCAGGGTTTTCAATCTCCATGGGTTGGTTAGCGAACAGTGGTAGGGGTTGAGGTGCTAACATTTGTTCCGATTTAGGGTCAGCTGTAGTGGTTGCCAAGATATGGAAATTGGCTAGGCTTCTATTAAGCATATCTTGGGTATGGGCATCGGTTTCTCTTTTAGCTGCTGCTGCTAGCACTCTCTGTTCTTGCAACTTTTTCATACGTTTCCTACGCTCGTGCGCTCCCCTACTGAAATATCCCCTCTTTTTCTGAGGAAATGGCTCTTTAGATTGAACCTTAAACACGAATATTCCTTCTTCCGTATCAGCAGAGTACCCCTAGAGGGCAGGCTGAGAAGAGGCACCTTTGCTTCTAGGCGAACCAGGCAATTGACGGTACGCGTCAGATGGTCCTTGGTCGCTCATACTGTAAACTAACAAATAGTCAGATAACACATAACAATAAAACACAATTATGCACGTAGTTCCGTAATTTATTTCCTAACACTTTGAATTTTGGTGTCAGCAGAACACTTCTGTGGCTGAATCAGTGGCTTAGCTCTGATACCACCTTCTGTCACAGCCCCCGACCTACCCTGGGAGCGGGAGCCGCGAACCAATCAGATGGTATCGGTGTTTATTAATTTGGCAGCGGAAATTACATCAGGATCGTAGTTAGGAAATTATATTACTAGAGTAAAACACCATATTTTATATAAATAAACATATTGGGATAAAACCCAAATTTTATTACAAACTGATTTATAGGGATAAATCCCATTTTATTGTAATAAAACGCCTTCTTTATTTAGGTAACTTTTATAGCCACTTTTCCAAGCCTTCAGTGTTCTCCAGCTGGCTTCTAATTAGCTTTCACATTGTGTTACCTGAAACGCGTTTTGAAAACATTTTGTCAGTGGGAAATACTGGTGAGTGAATCCCAGTTTAATCAAGAAAGGTTAATTTAATTTAAACAGTATTGAGAACGATTACAATGTTTATATCTACACAATTACTCATTCAGTACTGTTAATCCTGACGGGTGGGTCATATTACACATTGGCTAACTCTTCGTCCAATGGTAACGTGTCTCACATTTTGTATACAAAACCCCCAACATACCGGCAGTAATTGTAGAATTACAAAGACTCAATCACTGCTAAATTGCATTGTAAAATGTTTAAGGTTTTGTAAAAACTGTTTGCAAAAAGGAGATTACTCACAAAAAGGTTTACACAAAAAGAGGATTACTCACATTGCTGTCTTAGGTTTTCTGTAAGGGTTTCCTGGGAATTATCTATAAATTACACAAATGCACACGTGTTAGTATAATAACCCATTTTAACATTAGTAATACCCTCCCCGAGACGGCATTCCAACGACTACGTCGGGCAGAACCACGACAGCCGTTACAGAACCCTAGATCAATCGGGCAGAATATCTAATACGTCTCCAGGGGTTATGATACTTTAGGGGGTATTAGACCCGAGTATAGCTTCTACTATGTGAAAATTCGAGATTAAGAAAAGAAATTGAGCGAGTCGACTGAACTGCCGATGCCCTTCTTATATAGGGCATGATCTTGACCTTGTCGCGGCCCGCGTAAAACAAAACCAAGGTCTACGCGGCTCGCGTAGTAGGGGGTTAGGCCGTAGTGATCCGGGTCATGACTAGGTTCAACACGCGTTATGACAGGTGTCAACACCGGAGCTCGCCTCGTCTTTAAGTTGTCGCGGCCCGCGTAAGGGTTGAGGGTCGCTTACGCGGCCCGCCTCATACCCAAAATTCCATTTTTTAATTAAATTTAATAATAATTAAGGTATTGAGGGCCCGTTTTCACGTATGGGGTGTTTTTAAGGACATATTGGGATATTTTAAAATATATTAGGGCGTCGGAAAATATTACGAGGGTGTCGGTTTAGGGTTGTTATAGGCTGTGACAGCACAGCTTCAACATACAGTTAAACGATAGATTTAGGGCCTAGATGTAGGTCCAACATCAAAAATACATTAAAACACAAGTGTAGGAACAAGGGTTAATATAAACACTTTTCGGAAGCTAAAACAAGCACTAAGAAGTACCCAAACACACTTTAAATGCAGATTTCTGCAGAAATCAGCAAAATTCAGCAATAAAACAACATTTTAACACTAAAATAACATGCAAAATTTATGTTTTAGTGCCCAGAATAACTAGTAAAGTGTTGGAAATGAAAATTGTCACAAAAGGTACTTCATACCTTGTAAAAATGCACTATTTAGCACTTTAACGAACCGATAACCGAACGAATAACCGAACACTGCCCAAAACACCAAAATAGACTAGAAGCATTGTTTTTATGATCTAAAGTTAGTTATGGTGATAAAACACCTTAAAAATCATAAGAACACATAAACATACATAACTTCATCTTAAAACTTCTAACTTACACTTAAAACCTTTAACTTCCAAAATTTTACATTTTACCCCTCCCCCTCCTAACTCCAACCGGCCCCAAGTGGCCCCACACCCACTTTCCATTATAATATTGATCTTGTGCATTCTTGATATGGAACACTAAATCTATTGGACAAAGGTATGTTGGAAGATTATAAATAGAAACCATAAGATCATATTTCTTATCATCTTCTCATTTCAAACTACATCTCCTTCCTATTCTCTCTACACCTTACGACCACCACCACCTCACCATACATCCACCATTTTCACTTCAAATCAAGGTAATCTAAGGTTATACAAAGGTGCACAAGGATAATCTAAGAAGGTTTGGAGCAAAAGAAGTGACAGGACCACCTTGTGGAGCCTTTAACCACGCATCTTCATTATTCTTCATTTTCTTCTTGTTTTTGTCACTTCCCTAGCCACTAGAGCTAGTAGTAAGCCTTCTAAACACTATTTTATTTCATGTTATTAGTATGTACAAGTCACACCATCAAAGAACCTAAACTTTAAAAGATGGTAACATAAAGATCTAACATAATCTAAGTGAAAACAAGTTGTTTTGAAGTTGTTTGATGCATGTGATGAAGTTGTGAATGTTGAATCTTGTGTTTTTAGTTAGATCCATCATGTGAAAGCTTGTTAGAAGCTTAGATGTAACAAGTTTAAGCATGGATCTTTAAAGATCCATGCTTAAACTTGAAGATGAATTTGAAAAGTCTTTATGTAAACTTGAAAAATGGTTTTAAAGCATATTTTCATGATCTTGAAGTAACTAAGTGTATGGATGATTAACTTATGAAGCTAAGTTTTATAAAAAAAGTTCATGAAAAATTCATCAAGAAGCTTATTCTTGAAAGAACCAAGTATGTTAAGTATAGATTTACAAGACTACATGTTTTTACAAAATAATCAAGTTCACCGTAGGATTTTACATGATGAAATTAGTGTATGTAACTTGTGGTATTGTTGGAAATTGATTTTTGGTGATGAAACGAAAATAAACACATGTTTTAAGAACATGGGAAACCTCCATTTTTAGGGGAAACTATGTCAAAATTTTTATAAAATTTTAACACTTAGACAAATATAAGATTCGCTGAAACTTATTCCCCACAAATTCACCTAAAAATATTTACCAAGGTTTCCTAGTTTTTGTACAAAATATCAAGTCAAGAAATAAGGATTTCTTCAAGATTAAAATCAATAATAAGTATGTATATTTTTAGGGAAAATATATGTTGGTGCATACGTCTGTCGACTTCGTCTTGTATCGAGTCTTGTATTGTAATAGATAGATCAGGGCACGTAAAACAAGAAATGGGATTTATAGGTAATCCCGCACGGAATAGTATTTCCGCTTGGAATGGTAATTCCGCTCGAAACCCTGATTCCGCTTGAGACATAATTCCGTTTGGAATTAAATTCCGCAAAGAATTAAGTTCCGCTTGGGCCCTTCATGCGGAATTAATGGCCTATAAATACCCTGATGTGCATGTTCATTTGTAACGAGATTAGTTCCGACGGTGAAGCTCTGTCGAAGTGTCTACAGCATTGTAAACGATCTAATATCAATCAAAAGATAGTTTAAAGTGAATTCTTGTGCATTCCAGCTGAAATAACATCGATACATCTGTTTCCGCCTTTTGTATTGGTGAAGAACTCTTTTGATCGACTCGTTTGGGTCTGAAAACGATCCTACAAGTGGTATCAGAGCTCAGGAGGAAGAGTTCTTACCATTTCAGCTGCGATTTCTGTTTTCTACACCTTCTTTTCTCAATTAAACTTGATTTCACGGTTAAAATGGGTTGATTTTCAAATATAGTGTGCGTAATAGTGTTTTAACAAACCCTTGAGAGTTTCAGACATAAATACGGCTTAAATCAGTTCGAAAACTTAATTCTGTTTGAAAAGTTGATATTATTTCATTCGAACATTGCTGTAATTTCGCACGGAATTAGCTGTTAATTTCATTTGAATCTGTAATTCCGTGTGAAAACCTCATACGGAATTATATTTCGTTTCAAAGGAGCCTAATTTCGTTTGAAAGAAAATTTAATTCCACATGGAATTAAATTCCGTTTGAATATTTCGAACGAAATTACTAATTTCTTTTGAATCTGATTCCGTTTCAAAGGTAATTCCGTGTGTGAAGGTAATTTCATGTGAAACTTCAAGGTAATTCCGTTTCAGAAGGTAATTTCGCTTGGAAAGAGGTATTCCGTTTGAAGGGTAATTTCGTGTCAACAGGAATTTTGTTTGAATCTGACTGATTTGAGACTTTTGAAAACTGAAAATATGGAGAACGAGTTTTATAATGCCTTTGCTAGTCCAATGACTCTTACTCAAAGTACATTGCTTGAAAATGAGACGGGGACGACACAAAAACCACCTAAGCTTTTGGATATTGATGACTATAATGGTTGGTCCGAACGTTTTGGTAACTGGGTTGAAGCATATCATATAGATGCTTGGGAACATGCTGAATTTCAATATGCTAGACCACTCAAGAACAATGATGAGAAAATACCAATAAGAGAAATGAATCCTGATGAGAAAAAGAGATATAAAGATGAGAAATTGATGGTTAGTTTGTTACAGCAAGCGATTAAAGAAGACATCTTGATTCTACTTCAACACAACGGAAGTGCATATTCGATTTGGAAAGAATTAGAAGCAAAGTTTCTTGGTAGTGATGATATGCTCAAGAACAAAAAATCACTTATGAAGAAAGAATTTGATCTATTTCGTGGTTTGAGAACAGAGAACACCAAGCAGATTATTGAAAGATATTGCAACTTGGTGAAAAACATAACGAGATAGGGCATCAACAAAGATAAAGATGAGTTGATTGAGAAACTAGCTGATGCATTGCCACATGATGTTTGGGGAACGTATTTGATGATGTTGAGGAATAATAGAAAGGAATATAAAGATCTAACCCTGAGTGAGTTTATTAAACATCTTGAAGCTCAAGAGATGGAACAAAGAAAGATTGCTAGAATGAAAAACTATGATGGAGAACAAGACATTGGGTTGTACTTCAAAGGTGGTGTTAGTGACAAAACAAATTTTTCTCCAAAAGTTGAGACTTCTTACAATGCAAAAAGTTCCTCTGAAAGTTCATCTCAGGGATTAAACAGCAAAACTGGATTTACTTCATTCCCAACATTTGATCCGCATTTTTCTACAACAAAGAGTGGCAAAGTTCTTCAATGCAACATTGCTTTAAATCTTGAGAATGATCAGAATTACTCCGAGGAAGTTGCTAAAAGCCATATGCCTTTGTTAGTAACTGTGCTTGAATCTTATGGCAGTTTAGTTGCAGGGAGGATCGGGAATCCAATGCTTACAAAAGAGGATTACGATCAAGTTGATGCTGAGGAGATGGAGTTGATGGATATAAAGTGGTGCTTGGCTAGTGTGTTGAGACGAGCTGAAAAGTTTAAGAGGCCTCCTAAAAAGATCTACTAAATTCATCGAGTTGTTCCAAAGAATCAAAACGGCCTCAAATCACAGGCAGAGATAATTTTCGCGATGCAAATGTTTAAACTTTAGGAGTTGATAAGTCTAAAGTTACTTGTTTTCGTTGCAGGGAGAAAAGGCATTTCAAGAGGGAGTGCACTAATCGTGAAGCAAGTGGAGCTCAAAATCCCTTTGGAAACAATGACTACTATCGAAAAGCGATATATCATCAAGTTGCTCAACAGCCATATCAACAACAACAGCCACAAACCTGTCATGGTAGGAAAGAAATTGAAAATCCAAAGAAAGCTTGTATTGGTAATCAAGATGATGGAAGTTCTTCAAAAGGATTCAGTTGGGATAAATACATTCTAAATGATAGTAAAGCATGCTTGGTAGATCAAGAGGATGAAAAATTGCCCGAAGGTTTCAGTTGGGACAATTATTGCCCAGACAAAGAATTTCTGGCTAAAGGTTTTGTTGCTCATGTTATTAATGATTATACTGATGAATATTGGGCAGAAAAATGCATACAAGTTGAAAGAGCTGAAGCTGAGAAAAGGAAGAAATATGAAGAGGAAGAAGAAAAGAAACAAGCTGAAGCTGAAAAAAAGAAAAAGGTTGAAGAAAGAGTTCAAGTGAGAGTAGTAAAAGAAGTTCCAGAATTTGAAATTAAAACAGATGTTGATACTGTCAAGGTTTTTGAGAAGTGTATGAATTGTGAATCTTTGATAAAGCAAAACAATGAATTTCTACACAATATAAAAAGGCTGAAAGAATCATATGATGTTTTGAACAGAGAGATGAATAAATACAACAAGTCGAGCAGTGAACAGGCTGTAGCAATGAATACACTCAAAGGGGCTTACATAAGGCAGCTTGATAATGTCATTTATTACACTGAAAAATGTGTTGAACTTGAGTTGAAACTGGAAACTCAGAAAATCGAAACCAAGAGAGTAAATGATTTGTTAAAAAGTTACTCATGTTCTACTTTTGTTGTTGACAGGATTTATCCCATCGTGGAAGGAATGAAGACGTTTGAAGAAGAGAAGACTTCGGAAGAGAAGAAGTCTGAAATGAAAGGAGATGATGAAGTGAAGATTTCTGGTAAGAAACCAAGTGTTATCTATAATAGATGTCCACCCCCGGTTGAAAATGGATATTCTCCTCGTAATCCAAATTCTGAAAGAGTTAAAAAGGCAACAAACTTAAAGTGGGAGTCTGGGTCGTCAGATAACTTGCCAGAAAATATTGATGTTACGTTCACATCGTCCGACACTGATCATGAGTCCGAGTTAATAAAGAAAGTTGTCGATCAGGTGTTGGAAAAGGATGAAATGGAGGAGTCCAAATCTGAGTCAAAGTCTGAGTCCGACACATCAAAGTCAACAGTCAAAAAGGATAAACGGGTTTATGATAAAGAATTTTTGCTATCAAAATCTAATTTGAATGACGAACCGATCAAAGTAGCATATACTTTGAAAGATTCTGACAAATTATTTCCTGATGAGTTTTTTCCAATAAGAAGTGTTAAAATTGAAATGATTAAAAAGGTTTTCAAAATCACAGAAATTAATCTTTCTGAAATAAAAGATTTAAATCTTTCTGGAAAACCTAAACATTATACTTCAAGAGATCAACAGAGAATAAATAAGAAAATGGGTTACAATTATGGTTATAGTTTTCAAAAGAAACCAAACCATAATGGTAATTTCAAAAAGAAAGGTCTTGGATTTAATCAACCGAAAAATTATAAAAATGAAAAAGTTTATAAACCAAAAACTATGTTTGTTTCAGGAAAATCATCAGAAGCTGATAAAGAACAAACATTCAGAAAGCAAACGAACAAAGAATTCCTTGCCAAGAAGCAAGAAGAAATGAAGAAGAGTGTTGCTCAAAAGAAGATAGAAACGAGAACTTGTTTTCAGTGCAAAATTGTTGGTCATATTGTTAGGAATTTTCCGAAAGCATTCAAACCAAAACAGGAAGTTTCTGAGAAACTAAAAGAAAAAATTGTTGAGAAAACTGAACCACCAACGAACAGATTTAAAGTTTTTGAAAATTCAACTTTTGAGGTTGGTGAATGTTTGAAAAATGTTTTCAAAAGAAAAGAGAAACTTAACAACCAAAAATGGGTTGTTAAGCAATCAAGAGACAGTTCTGGTAATGAATCTGATTCCACAAAATCAGAGGACCCACAAGTTGTTCAAAAAGAGGAGAAGCAAGTTCCGCCAGTGGATGATGAAAATTTTCCACCACTGAAAGCTGAGAATTTGAAATCTAAAATGGGTAAAATTAAGATTTCAAATCAATTCTTTCCTAAAAAGAAAGAATTGGATGTTGAAAAAGCCTTTAACCCCACAGTGAAAATATTTTTGGAAAAATGATTGAGGGGAAAGCTAAAGGGGTAAAAGATTTTTATCAAACAAAAAGGAAAGTTGAAACCCCAAATGAGACAGAATAAGTCACACCCAAGGATGGTCAGGCTTGGGTGTCGATATTCTTCGTTGAATAGAAACCTGACTTGCCGGAGCTCCCAAGTTGGTAATCACGGAGCATGAATCGGCATCATTTTCGAAAATGTTTTTTGAAAATATAAAATAGAAAAGTGTGACTTGCCGGAACTCCCAGGTGGGTAAGTGTGGAGTAGGAATCGGCATCTTGAGAATTCAACCAACAAGTGGTAATTGGTTGAAAAGCATTTCTACAAGTGATTGGTTGTTGATCTTACAAGTGGTTAATCAAAGTCATTAAGTTGAACTTGATTTAACTATCATTCAAATGATTTGGAAAACAATGTGTTGACTAGAACCCCAACTTACAAGTGGTAAAATAAACAAAACTTATTTTCCGGAAAAACCATTTTGATTAAAACAAACTTAAGTGTTTTGAAATCATAATGGGAAAATAGTTTGTTGTCAGGGTGAGTTCTGATTGTTTATGCCTAATGGATGACGATTTGATGCAATTCATATCAGTTTGTCACATTCATGTACAGTTTGGTTTCAAATTTTCCCAGAAAATCAAAATTGAGACATATTTTGTTTTTAGGGGGAGTAAAAGTTTTAGAAAATTTCGAAAATTTGAAAAATACAAAAACAAAACCAAACAAAAGCCAAAAACATTAAAAAATTCAAAAATGAGTTTGGTTGTATAAAAGAGGGTGAATAGGGTGAAACTTAAGTATCATTAATCAACGTATACATTTAGACCGGGGAGCGGAAGGTTAGATCTAATGGGTTTCAGGCAACCTCACTCTTGGCCTACTTCTACCAAAGAGTGCTTTTGTCTCTCAGTCGATCTCGACAAAAATGCCTAGGTTTGGATGCTTCCTACGTCGTGACATATGTTGGTGGCCTTGCAAACCATTAGCGATCTCGTATTCCTTACATTTACAGAACACAGTTTACAAATACGTTTTACAAATTGCATACCATGTTTTCATACAACTGTGCTCAAACATTCTATACAAAACTGCATGAATTCACACCAACTTATGTTGACGATTTTCAAAACTTACATGTATTTCACGGAACTAAGTGGATGTATGCGCGGTCTTTTGCTCAAGGATGTCGTTTATGTTTTCAAGTTGTTATGTGTCGATGCTCCATTGCCACTTTTGTAGGATTGGTTTGTTATATCCCGCCTCCTTGCGGAGATATAACGATTAAAACCTTGATCTTTGCTTTTGAAATGAAGTTGTAAACTTTTTAAACAATTATCTTATGTTGTGATGTAACTTTAAACTTAACTTTTGTATGAATGGTTAAACTATGAATGGAAAAATGGAGTTATTTTATATTCATGTAGTATGTTTACTTAACGTATGCAATGAGAACCTTTCAGATCACACCTCGTGCTTCCGCCTTTGAAAGGGGTGTGACACGGTGGATACGGTGATGAGCCTCCAAACACACCACTATATGATGATTATCAACCATCTAACCTGGTAAATCCATTTCAAAATCAGGTTAAAATTATTATTATTGCTAAAATGTAACACCCTAAAAATATAAACCCTTATATTATAAAGTTCAAAGAATAGATAAACAAGAGTTTACCAACTAGGAATTTAACCTAGTTAAATTCCAAGTCTTGAATTAATGCATGTTATGGTTAAAATAATTAAAACTAGAGAAAATCATAGTTAAAGGGGCTAAACTTGACAAAACCAAAAGTAAATTACTAGTTGTGACCAAAAACAAACCAAACACACCAAAATTGGTGTGTCTGGTCGATCAAGAGAGGAGGGGGCGACAGGGGTTCTCCAAAACCCTAGGTTTCACACCAAAATCCCTTCAATTGAAGCCCCAAATCAGTTCCAAATCGAGCTCTAATCACATATAAGTAAACACCTCGTCGTAAGGATCAAAAGGTATGTGAAATTCAGTAATTTTGTTACATCACAAATTCTAGGTTAATTGTGAAACATGAGAAATTCAGCTTGATTGTTGATGCATGGCTGAAATTAGAAGGAGTATGAGGTTTAGGATCAAACCCTAGATGATTTCTTGACATAACCTTGTATGATACTTGTAGGGTTACATAATCACCATTGTAGGTGATTAGAGAACTTTAAGAAGCTTGTTTAATGCTGAAATTATAACTCTTGTTTTGCATAATCTGAAAATTAGAAAATAAGTTCTGAAAAGATGATGTCAAGATGCATGCAAAAATTACTAATATAGTGAAATTAGATGTTGAATCGCAAGTCATGAACTTGTTTTTGAATGTAGAAAAATCTGACCCACTAGGTGTTTGTTGAAATGCCTAAGTGAGGATTAAATGTGAAATTTGGATAAAAACGCAGATTTGATAATGGTCCATAATTGATGTGAAAATGGTCATGAAAATGATTCTAAACATGTTAAAAAACTGAATTTTCTAGGCAAAGAGTCCGGTTCCTCTAGCGGGCAAGCCGGAGGGGATTCACGAGGAAAAGGCGCGCTCTAAAGGTATGAAATTTATCGTTTCATTACATTATACATATTGTTAGCTTTATGCGTTGTTTAAAAGGAAAGAAAGCATGATGACCAAGAATTTCCATTATGTCGTGAATTTGGCTATTGCCTTAAACAAGTTATAAACATGAAATTGAGCGTCCGTAAGGTGTTTAATCTCAGCACCTAAACGGGTCAAACAAGTTTTGGTAATAAACACGAAGCATGACTCTATTATATTGTGCGAATATTACATGAGGTGTAGGCCGTGTAGCGAACACCATAGACAAATTTAAAAGCCTTGTACTTATTATAGGAGTTAAGTTTTGGATTGGATGCATGATAATAGTACAAACAATCAATTAGAAGTCTTGTAATTTAGCGTGTTTGTTAATTTCCGTAAACAAGCCCGATTAAGATATAGCTGAGTAATGTGATAAACGAAATACAAGTGTGGAAAAATTAGCCCAGTCGCTTAACACGTTATGCGAAGTTAAGCTGTTTCGAAGCCTAAAAGATTCAGCAAAAACTGCATTTGAAACAAGGGAGTTTTGTGCAGGGCTTACCGTAAATTACGGTAGTACCGTAATTTACGGTGGCCTGCAACTCTGTTACGGTGGATTCCTACTGTGTTACGGTAGGTTCCCAAATGTCCAGAAACCACCGTAACTTACGGTATCACCGTAAGTTACGGTGGAACCCTGTTTGAATAAAATTGTTTTGTTCATTTTCTGGATCAAGTGTTCGGACCTGATTCGAATACGTAAATGTCCAAGAATGATAACACTAATGCTTGTTTAAAATGTTAGTTTTCAGGTACTCAAGTGATGGATGATGATCAAGCATAACTATACGAACCGAACACTCTAGCAAACGCTTCCGCATATGATCTTTTGTTCTAAAAACTATGTAAACAATTGTAGTTACCGTCTTGAATGTGGTTTTGTAACAATTATACATGTATGAAGCGTCTCGACATGGTTAAAACGTTAAAAGTTTTTGTAAAGTCTAAATATTTGGCATTAAATGCATGTCTTTTTGTCCTGATTCTAGTATTATTATAATCCGAGTGTTACAAGTTGGTAATCAGAGCTTAAGGTTGCCAATAAGTGTTCGGTTCAAGCTTGATCAACATCCGGTAAGAGTAATTGCTTAAGTAAAATTTAAGGAGTATAGAAATAATTCACGAACAAATATGCATGGAAAAGAGTGTGTAAACACACTCAAACACAAGAAAAGCATGAAACAAGAATAATAGAATCAAGAGTGTGTAAGCACACTCAAACACAAGAAAGGCATGAAACAAGAATGATTGAGTCAAGTTACGAACTTGATCAAATCAAAACAAGTAAAACATGTATTACAAATGAAATGTTTAACAATGTATGTAAACATTTCAGTATCAAAGATGGCAAGCGGAGGTGATGGTGATGCGGTGCCAAGAGTCACCGAACAAATGAGAATAGTGATTGCCGAAGAGGTTGGAAAGGCGATCAAAAACAGTTTGTCGAACTTCATTGATAAAATCCAAAATACGGTTTTATCAGTGGTAGAAGAGAGAATCAAGAAGCTAGAAGATAATTCAAATCTAGCAAAGGAAAAATCTGGGGAACGAAAACCTTGTTCATACAAGGAATTCATAGCTTGTAAACCACCTATATATAATGGGGAGGTTGATCCAATCGTGTGTCAGCGATGGATAGGCGATATCGAGGGAGTATTCGAGAGAACCCATTGTGATGAGAATGACTACGTAGCTTATGGTACGGGTCAGTTAAGAGGTCAAGCGAAAGACTGGTGGGATAATAAAAAGAAGGAGATTGGAAACGAAGCGGCCAAGGCCATGACGTGGGAGGAGTTTAAGACGCCGTTTCTTAAACACCATAGTCCCAAAGCGGTTATATAAAAGATCAAGGAAGAGTTCATGCAACTCAGACACAAGGGTGAATCCATAGACAAGATCACGGGGATGTTTATGGACAAAATGAAGTTCTGTGACGATCTGATAACGAACGAAGAGCAAAAAGTTTATTACTACCATAACATGCTAAGCGCAGAATATAGGGAGTTCATAACCCCTTCAAAGTATGAGACCCTTACCGAGATTGTCAATGCCGCTCGGGAAAGGGAGATTGAGCTGAAAAAGAGTATAGAGCGGGGTGAACGAAGGGCACAAGACATAAATCCAAGCCCTACCAAGAAAGCAAGAACGAATGAAACGACGAAGAAATCAGATGCAAAGGGCGGTACACCAAGTTGCAAAATCTGCGGCAAGAATCATAAGGGTGAATGTCGCTTCAAAGATAAGCCTTGTCCTATATGTCGAAAAACGGGACATATGGCAATATCATGCCCGGAAAAAGTGACCGTTTGTTACAACTGTTACCGAACGGGTCACAAAAGATCGGAGTGCCCAGAATTGGCAGGAAAGAAAGAAGGGCAAGACTCAAAAGGTGAAGCCCCAAAAGCCAAAGCAAGATCTTTTCAATTGACCGCTGCTGAAGCAAAGGTCGAACCTGACGTGGTCTCAGGTACATTCACTATAAATTCAATTCCCGCACGTGTGTTATTTGATACTGGTGCGAATAAATCCTTTGTTTCATATGGGTTTATTCGACACCCTTCATTTGTTCTAACAAAATTACCTATGCCTTTAGAAGTAGAGATAGGTAATAATAAAAGCTTTATTGTCTGTGATGTATGTGAAAACTGTACGATGAATATTGATGACGAGGAATACACAATAGACTTGATCCCGATGTCGATGGGAGAATTTCAAGTGGTAGTGGGAATGGATTGGCTATCCCGTTACCACGCAAAGGTGGTTTGTTTCCGAAAGGAAATAAAGCTAACGTCTCCTAGCGGAAAACAAGTTACGATATATGGAGAAAAAGGAGGTAACCCAGTGATATGCACAATGCTAGAAGCTCATAAGCTCATGAAACATGGATGCAAGGCCTTTATGGTATATGCAAGCGAAACGGAAAAAGAACTCCTCAAAATTGGGGATGTACCAGTCGTGCGAGATTATGAAGACGTGTTCCCGGAAGAACTACCGGGGATACCGCCAGAACGGGAGGTAGAGATCGGAATCGAATTGATTCCGGGCGCAAAACCCGTGGCCAAGGCGCCATACCGGCTTGCACCGTCAGAGTTACAAGAATTGATGTCTCAAATTCAGGAATTTCTTGACAAGGGGTTTATCCGACCGATTGTGTCTCCGTGGGGCGCACCAGTCTTATTCGTGAAGAAGAAGGATGGCAGTATGCGCATGTGTATCGATTACCGAGAGTTAAACAAACTCACGGTGAAGAATCGATACCCGCTCCCAAGAATTGATGATTTATTTGACCAACTACAAGGAGCAAGTTGGTTTTCCAAAATTGATCTCCGATCCGGTTATCACCAATTGAAAGTCAAGGAGGAGGACGTACCCAAGACGGCTTTCCGTACGAGGTACGGGCATTATGAATTTCTCGTAATGCCTTTCGGATTGACCAATGCGCCCGCGGCTTTCATGGACCTCATGAACCGGGTTTGCAAACCCATGCTAGATAAGTCGGTAATTGTATTTATCGATGACATTTTGATATATTCAAAGAGCGAGGCCGAGCACGTGTGTCATTTGCGGGAAATATTAGACACCCTCAGACGAGAGAAGTTGTATGCAAAATTCACGAAGTGTGCCTTCTGGCTACGGGAGGTACAGTTTCTTGGGCATCTTATTAGTGCTGATGGAGTACTAGTAGACCCGTCCAAGATAGAAGCTGTGTCGAAATGGAGCCCTCCAAGAAATCCCTCTGAAATCCGAAGCTTTTTAGGGCTTGCGGGATATTATCGGAGATTCATACAGGATTTCTCCAAAATTGCCTTACCATTGACCAAATTAACTCGTAAGGAGGAAAAGTTCGTGTGGGGCATTAAGCAAGAAGAAGCTTTCCAAACACTCAAGGAAAAATTGACCCACGCTCCGGTACTGACATTACCGGAAGGGACCGAAGACATGGTGGTTTACTCAGACGCTTCTCAATTGGGGCTCGGATGCGTGTTAATGCAACGAGGCAAGGTCATCGCCTACGCCTCGAGGCAATTGAAGATTCATAAAAATAAATATCCGGTTCACGACTTGGAATTGGCAGCGGTGGTGTTTGCCTTAAAGATATGGAGACATTACTTGTACGGAGTAAAGTTTACAATCTTTACCGACCATAAAAGCTTGAAATATTTCTTCGACCAGAAGGAATTAAACATGCGGCAAAGGCGGTGGTTAGAAACCGTCAAGGACTTTGATTGCGAAATACATTACCACCCCGGTAAGGCCAATGTAGTTGCCGATGCGCTGAGTCGCAAAACAGATTATACCCCGATACGGGTACGACCAATGCAACTGGTTGTGACTTCAAGTTTACTAGAACGAATTCGAGAAGCACAGAATGAAGCTGTAAAGGCGGAAAACTGGAAAAAGGAAAGAATTATCGGCCAAGTTAAGGACCTTGAGATGGGCAGTCACGGCCTAAAGACTCGTTTTAATAGAATCTGGGTTCCTAACACATGTGGGGTTAAGAAGCTTCTACTTGATGAAGCTCATAAATCCCGTTATTCCATTCACCCGGGAGCGACCAAAATGTATCATGACTTGAAGCAAAACTATTGGTGGCCCGGAATGAAGCGGGACACTGTGAAATACGTGGAAAAGTGTTTGACATGCCTACAAGTCAACGCGGAACACCAAAAGCCGTATGGTAAACTCCAACCGTTAGAAATTCCGGTTTGGAAATGGGAGCAAATTACGATGGACCTATTGACCAAACTGCCTAAAACAAGTCGTGGTTTTGATGCTATTTGGGTAGTCGTGGATAGGTTAACTAAAAGCGCTCACTTTATTCCCATTCGTGAGACTTATACATCTGAGAAAATGTCGGAGGTTTACACCAATGAAATCATAGCAAGGCATGGGGTACCGCTATCCATTGTGTCAGACAGAGATACCCGGTTTACTTCGAAATTCTGGCGTGAACTCCAAGAACAGATGGGAACTAAATTGTTCCTTAGCACTGCTTATCATCCACAAACGGATGGGCAGAGCGAAAGAACAATACAAACATTGGGTGATATGCTGCGGGCTTGCATTATTGATTTTGGGGGTAGTTGGGATGTCCATTTACCCTTGGTCGAATTCGCATATAACAATAGCTATCACGCGAGCATTAAAATGGCCCCGTATGAGCTGTTATATGGCAGAAAGTGTCGGACTCCGGTATGTTGGGGAGAAGTGGGTCCGCGGGGGCTAGCATCAACTGATATAATCCGAGCTACAAATGCGAAAATCGACATAGTTCGGGCACACTTGAAAGCGGCTCATGACCGGCAAAAGGCATACGCAGATAAAAGAACTAGGCCAATTGAGTTTCAGGTTGGCGATATGGTCATGCTAAGGGTTTCCCCATGGAAGGGTATTATTAGATTCAGAAAAAGGGGAAAGTTAAGCCCGAGATTCATTGGGCCATTTAGAATCATTGAACGGGTTGGTAAGGTATCTTATCGACTTGAATTACCCGAGGAGTTGAGTGGGATTCATAACACATTCCACGTATCACATCTCCGAAAATGTTTGGCCGACGAGACCGCTCATGTCCACTACGATGATATCGAGGTAGATAACAGTCTCAACTATGCAGTGAAACCGATTGCGATTTTAGATCGTAAAGAGAAAAGCTTGAGGAACAAAGTGATAAATCAAGTCAAGGTCAAATGGGACCACAGAAAAGGGTCAGACACTACTTGGGAACCCGAAGAGGAGATGCGGCGTCTCTACCCTACATTATTTGGTACGTAATACGGTTTCGGGGACGAAACCCTTTTAAGGGGGGTGGACTTGTAACACCCCAAAAATATAAACCCTTATATTATAAAGTTCAAAGAATAGATAAACAAGAGTTTACCAACTAGGAATTTAACCTAGTTAAATTCCAAGTCTTGAATTAATGCATGTTATGGTTAAAATAATTAAAACTAGAGAAAATCATAGTTAAAGGGGCTAAACTTGACAAAACCAAAAGTAAATTACTAGTTGTGACCAAAAACAAACCAAACACACCAAAATTGGTGTGTCTGGTCGATCAAGAGAGGAGGGGGCGACAGGGGTTCTCCAAAACCCTAGGTTTCACACCAAAATCCCTTCAATTGAAGCCCCAAATCAGTTCCAAATCGAGCTCTAATCACATATAAGTTAACACCTCGTCGTAAGGATCAAAAGGTATGTGAAATTCAGTAATTTTGTTACATCACAAATTCTAGGTTAATTGTGAAACATGAGAAATTCAGCTTGATTGTTGATGCATGGCTGAAATTAGAAGGAGTATGAGGTTTAGGATCAAACCCTAGATGATTTCTTGACATAACCTTGTATGATACTTGTAGGGTTACATAATCACCAATGTAGGTGATTAGAGAACTTTAAGAAGCTTGTTTAATGCTGAAATTATAACTCTTGTTTTGCATAATCTGAAAATTAGGAAATAAGTTCTGAAAAGATGATGTCAAGATGCATGCAAAAATTACTAATATAGTGAAATTAGATGTTGAATCGCAAGTCATGAACTTGTTTTTGAATGTAGAAAAATCTGACCCACTAGGTGTTTGTTGAAATGCCTAAGTGAGGATTAAATGTGAAATTTGGATAAAAACGCAGATTTGATAATGGTCCATAATTGATGTGAAAATGGTCATGAAAATGATTCTAAACATGTTAAAAAACTGAATTTTCTAGGCAAAGAGTCCGGTTCCTCTAGCGGGCAAGCCGGAGGGGATTCACGAGGAAAAGGCGCGCTCTAAAGGTATGAAATTTATCGTTTCATTACATTATACATATTGTTAGCTTTATGCGTTGTTTAAAAGGAAAGAAAGCATGATGACCAAGAATTTCCATTATGTCGTGAATTTGGCTATTGCCTTAAACAAGTTATAAACATGAAATTGAGCGTCCGTAAGGTGTTTAATCTCAGCACCTAAACGGGTCAAACAAGTTTTGGTAATAAACACGAAGCATGACTCTATTATATTGTGCGAATATTACATGAGGTGTAGGCCGTGTAGCGAACACCATAGACAAATTTAAAAGCCTTGTACTTATTATAGGAGTTAAGTTTTGGATTGGATGCATGATAATAGTACAAACAATCAATTAGAAGTCTTGTAATTTAGCGTGTTTGTTAATTTCCGTAAACAAGCCCGATTAAGATATAGCTGAGTAATGTGATAAACGAAATACAAGTGTGGAAAAATTAGCCCAGTCGCTTAACACGTTATGCGAAGTTAAGCTGTTTCGAAGCCTAAAAGATTCAGCAAAAACTGCATTTGAAACAAGGGAGTTTTGTGCAGGGCTTACCGTAAATTACGGTAGTACCGTAATTTACGGTGGCCTGCAACTCTGTTACGGTGGATTCCTACTGTGTTACGGTAGGTTCCCAAATGTCCAGAAGCCACCGTAACTTACGGTATCACCGTAAGTTACGGTGGAACCCTGTTTGAATAAAATTGTTTTGTTCATTTTCTGGATCAAGTGTTCGGACCTGATTCGAATACGTAAATGTCCAAGAATGATAACACTAATGCTTGTTTAAAATGTTAGTTTTCAGGTACTCAAGTGATGGATGATGATCAAGCATAACTATACGAACCGAACACTCTAGCAAACGCTTCCGCATATGATCTTTTGTTCTAAAAACTATGTAAACAATTGTAGTTACCGTCTTGAATGTGGTTTTGTAACAATTATACATGTATGAAGTGTCTCGACATGGTTAAAACGTTAAAAGTTTTTGTAAAGTCTAAATATTTGGCATTAAATGCATGTCTTTTTGTCCTGATTCTAGTATTATTATAATCCGAGTGTTACATAAAATATTTTTATTATTATTGTTGTTAAAATATTATTATCATTATTGTTATTGTTATTATTATTGTCAAAAATATACTTATTATTATTATTGTTAAAATACTATCATTATTATTGTTGTTAAAAATATAAGTATTATTACTATTATTGTTAAAATACTATTATTATTATTATTGTTGTTGTTGTTGTTGTTGTTGCTGTTGCTGTTGATGTTGCTGTTGTTGTTGCTGTTGTTGTTGTTGTTGCTGTTGTTGTTGTTGTTGTTGTTAAAAAAATAAGTATTATTATTGTTGTCAAAACAACCTGCAACCATCACCATAGCAACCCACCTCCATATCCACCTCTACCCACACCCACCTCTGCCACCTAAACCTAAAAATATGCATAACAAAGAGGCAATCACTAAACATGAACCTTGAAAGCCTCTATTCAAACTGCAAAAGTAAAAGCAACAATGTATTAATGTGCAGCCTCCATGGTGTGTCTAGACCCCATAAACATTTTAATCCTTATGCTTCACATGTTACCCTATCTCCGTGCAGACCCCACGATTTATCGAAACCCCAAGACATTGGGCAAGCTGCTGTAACTCTGACATGTCAGCGGCTGGCACCGGGGCCCTATTACACTTCCACTTATAGTGGACCACACCTGCAATAACCTGGATCCTACGGCCACAAGACGCCTATTTTTCCCAGTCGCATACAAACCTAGATAGGCGGCATGGAACGGGTCAGACCCAATTCCGCACTCACCCCAAAACAATATCCTGGAGCCTGACCCAAAAACCCTTTTATGACCTAATTGGGACCTTTTCTGTGTCTCTCTCTGATCTATCTCTAGTCGTTTCTCTCTCTAAATGTGATGGATGGTGGTATCTGGGATGGAGGAGGGAGTTAAGGTGGCGAAGATGTTGATGCTGGTGGAGTGGCAGGCGGTGGCGGGTGGTGGTAAGTGGTGGAGGCAGGTGATGGTGAGTGAGTGCGTGGGTGTGTGAGAGAGAGAGAGACATACAAGGGCTTAAAAGGGTGAATAAGAAGGTTGGTGGGTCCAACGTTTAATTTTAATATATCTATTTTTACTTTTAGTTTTTTAATTTAATATAAACTAAGGGAATTTTGGTCATTTTACATGGAGTTAACAGTGAAACTTAACGGACATCCACTCTAGGGACTATCCGAGTAACAAACTGTCAAACCATAGGGAGCGCCGGTGTAATTCCAATAGTTGAGGACCATATGTGTTATTTTACAAAACCACAGGGACTATCTGGGCATTTTACTCATTTTCTATATTACTTTTACTTTTAGACTGATTATAGTTTTTATCTATTAAATTATTTACTAATTGTAAAAATAAATTTGGATATGTCACGGTTTTACTCAAGTCTTATTTAAGACATGACTTTTTCGTGATTGCGAATATACCATCACAAATGTTTTTATCTACATTTCGTCACGAGAGTTTTTTATCTACATTTCCATTGTTTCACTCGAGTTAAATATATGACGTGACGTACCGCCACAACGTGCGGAATAGTTTATGAGTATCAATTTTAAATAACTTGTCATATAATTTGTAAAATCTATAGTTTATTAGAAGTTGACTCGTGACATCAAATATTTAATATGTGAGACAGATTGTACATAAATGTTGTAAATTGAATGCATACAATATAATTTTGAATTTTGAATACATATAATTATATCCATCACTTGTGGTCTAGTGGTTGGAAAGACTTGAAATCTCCTTGGATACTCAAGTTCAATCCCCACTAGTGTCATATTTGGTGATAAAGACAATGAAGGCTAGTTCTCCCAGACCTTAGGTCAAGAGTTCGAGCCCGAGCCAGCGCGGGTTTTTAGTCCACCAGCGCAAGCCCCTGCCACTGACAGTGGGTGGTATGGTTTCCTGGGGAACGCCGTTAGCCAAACTTTGACGCCAGCATGGGTCCGGTTAAAACAACATAGTCTGACCTGAGTGGGGTTAAGGCCCTCTGTTTAGGAGGGTGTGAGATCTCTCTGTCAACTGTTAAAGATTCTCACCGTTCAAAAATATACATATAATTTTAAATACTAAGTAAATAAAAAAAAAGTTATATCTTTAAAGACACGTGTATTGCACATTTTGAATATAATATAATTAGTTAACACATACAATCGTCAAGATATGTATTTTTTTAAATTAATTTTGATGTACTATTAACTTATTATACAATTTACTTGTTTTTTTATTTATTATATGTTAAATTGTTAAATAAAATTGTCAATCAAAACGATTGTTCTTTGTTCATGTAATATCATTACAATGACAAACAATTATACGTCTATTTCATAAATGCCAAATATATTACTAATCAAGCATGAAACATCATTTGATTAAGAACGTCTAACTTTAGTTTTATTGGTTTGTGTTCATTTCAAAACTTTAAATAATTACGGAACTTTTTGAACTCCTAATAAACAATCATTTTATTTATATATTTTTACATTTAACATTATTTCAAGGAACTTTTGTCATTTGTTTTATGTATCTTTTGATTGTATATGTGTTAAGAGCAGTTTTATCATTTTTTTATATGTAATTTAGTTATTACACGTATATATAATTTGATTATTACAAATATGTAAATTTATGGTTACATATATGAATCATAAAAATACATATAACAAATGATAAAATGACCTTTACATAATGTTTAATTTCAAAACTCTAAATAATTACAGAACTTTTTGAACTTCTAATAAACAATCATTTTATTTATATATTTTTATATTTAACATTATTTAAAGGAACTTTTGTCATTTGTTTTATGTATCTTTTGATTGTATATGTGTTAAGAGCAGTTTTATCATTTCTTGATCATAAAAATACATATAACAAATGATAAAATGACCTTTACGTAATGTTTAATGCATAATGAAATAAAATGATTGTTTATTAAAAATTCTGAAAGTTTTGTAATTATTTAAAGTTCTGAAATAAACTCAACCCTTTATTATAAAAAATTATAGATTATAGATTGTTAAAGTATGAACATAAACTATTTTATTATTGGTTATTTTATGTATTTTATTGTTACTTTATTTTCAATTATATTTTTGCACCCCATAAAATAATGCTATTATTGGCGTTCTAATAATGATAAGATAATACAATATTTAGTTATTTTTGTACAGCTTTTTTATTTTAGTTTTATATCAAATACTTATGGATGTATAAACTGATTATTATTGGGTATACTTTATTTAAAAAAGAAAAATGCAATTTGCGTCCCTGTGGTATGTGCCAAACATCAACCTGAGCCCCTAAATTCATTTTTTGGTTTTTTGAGCCCCTGACCTTATAAATTCATAACAGTTTGAGTCCTTCTGTCACACTACCGTTTGTTTGACTGTTTGAGCCAGGGGTAAGACCGTCTTTTGGATTTATTTCCCTTCTAAAAACCCCAAAATTCAGTATTAAGCCCTAATTTAGTCCCGCCAAAAACAAAGACAGTTGATTGTGCTAGAGAGAAACCCCAAATCGACGGTGTTCACATGGCGACTTCGTCCTCAAGGTGAATACTACGATCCTGAAGATATATATGGTAAGTTGATTGTGTCTTCCTCCTCAGGGGTATAGTCTGTTTTCCGTTTGTTGAGAATGAGTTTGATGTTTTGATCATTTGTGTTAACAGGGAATGAACCCAGACTATATTCGATAAAGATTAACCATGGAGGTGAGTTTACTGATTATCCAGGGAGTATGTCAACGGTAAGGTTAGTTACATTGACTGGGTTGAGTTTGAAAAGTTAAGTGTTGCTGTTCTTCGTGAAATGCTGAAAGATATAGGTTACTCTATAGATGATGTGTTCAATTATTTTGTTAAAGATCCTAATGTGTGTTTGGATTTTGGTCTTAGACACTTTACTGATGATGATGAGTTAGAGTATGTTTATGACCAACTTAGAAAAGGATGCAAGTTAGTAGATTTGTATGTTGAAATAGGAGACTCTAGAATCAAGGATTCAACTGCAATGAGCCTGGCTTTACTAGATAATGTGGGTGAAGATAATGTGGTTGAGGGTGAGTTAGAAAGTAGCGAGGCAGTTTCTGAGGGTGAGTTACAAAGTAGTGATAAAGAGAACAATGATGAAGACGATCCAGATTACACATTTGATCAGGAACCAGATAATCAGTGTTTGATTATGAAGTAGATATGAGTCAGTTCAAGGAATGTGTTGACTTTGATCCTGATGAAGTCAATGAGACAATTAAGGATGCTAGAAATGAGAATACTGAAGATGAACTTAGGCAGGAAGATATAACTTGTGATCATGAGGATTTTAGTGATAAAGATGATATCTGTACACTGCTGGACAAGGTTGCGAAGAAGGTAAGGAAGAAGAGAAAAATTACAGGTAATGTTAGTGACTCATACCTCCCATTTTCAATTGGTCAATTAATACCAGATAAACAACAGTTGAATGACAAGGTTAAGACATATGCTGTTAAGAGTAGAAGGCAGATTTATATATTAAAAAATGATAAGTTGAGGTTCAGAGTTATTTGACTTGGGACTAATCCTACTTTGGGTTCTGGTGAGGGGCAGAATAGTAAATTTAGAGGGCTAGGGTTAAAACAAGATAAAAGGCACATGAAGCCCACTTGTCCTTGGGCAGTTCAGATCTCCAAGAGAACTGAAAAGGAATCTTGGTGTGTGAAAACCATTACCTCACAACATCATTGCCTCCAAACAAGAGAAGTGGCCAGTACACCATGTCTCAGATAGCGAATGAGATCCAACCCATGATCGAGTCAAATCCTGACATGCCTTTGCCAACCATACAGGATATGCTTGTGAAGAACCATCAGGTGAATGTTTCAATCCAGAAAGTGTTTAGGGCTAAAAGAATTGCTACAACAAGGATCATTGGAGATTATAGAGAGCAGTATGGTATCCTAAGGTCTTATTGTGAAGCACTGTTGAGGGCAAATCCAGGTAGCACAATTAAAATACATTGTGAACCCTGTGCTAACCCTTGTCTTCCTACTAGGCAATTCAAGAGATGTTATGTTTGTTTTGCTTCGATTATGAGAGGGTTCAAGATGTGTGGTAGAGAAATATTGGCACTAGATGGATGTTTTATGAAAGGTCCATTTCCTGGACAGATTCTTACTGCAGTTGGTGTACACGGCAACATCGGTATATATCCTGTAGCATATGCTTTAGTGGAGGCTGAAACTTTTAAATCTTGGGAATGGTTTTTGGAATTACTCAAAGATGATCTTGGCTTAGCAGACAGTACCAACTTCACCTTCATCTCAGATAGGCAAAAGGTATGGCATTTTATCATTTAAATGTTTATGGCATTTTATCATATCTAACTTACATTGTCTGAGGCAGGGACTACTGCCTGCATTATCCAAAGTGTTCCCAGACTCTAAACACAGCTTCTGTTTAAGACATATCCACCAGAATCTGAAGAAGGATTGGCCTGGTGATGTGTACAAAAACTTCTTGTACGGAGTAGCATGCAAGACATCAATGCCATATTTTGAAAAGTTAACGGAAGAAATGAAGATTGCAGAGCCTGGTTTCCATGAAAAGCTATCAAATATCCCAGCAAGCAGTTGGTCAAAAGCACACTTTCCAGGTAGGGCCAAATGTGACATATTGTTGAATAATATATGTGAAGTGTTCAATAGGCAGTTGATAGGAGCCAGAGACAAACCTGTAATCACATGTTTAGAGTTCATAAGAGTGTACATGACCAAAAGAATTGTGAATGGAAAGAAGATTCAAGCTAAAGCTCATGGTCCATTAACTCCTCATGCTCAAGAAGTGTTTAATAAGATCAAAGAAGAAGCCTCACAACTCAGTGTTTTATTGGTGGATGCAGTAGAGGTATGTGTATTGCAGTTTGACCAAATAAGACCCTTTACTAGTTGTATTGCACTTTGACCATTTCAATGTTGGATACTGATTTTGTCTAGGTGAATAGCTCAAGATCCCAGTGTGTTGTTAATATGAAGAACGGAACATGCACCTATAGAAAGTGGGATTTAATTAGTATGCCATGTAAACATGCAGTGGCTGCTATTAATGATATGGCCAGGAATGATATTAGGATAGGGGTGCCCGAAGAATTGGTTGATGAAGTGTATTGGTTATCCATATGGAAGAAGGTTTATGAGAATGTGATTAATCCAATTCCCGGGCCTGAGAATTGGATACCCTCACAATGTCCCACCAAACTTCTGCCTCCCAAACACCATAAGCAGGTTAGTGGTTTTTAATAGGTAATCTCATTTATAACAGTTTACCTTTTCTATTTTTAATTGTGGTATAATGACTGTTGGTGCAAATGTCTGTCAACTTCGTCTTGTATCGAGTCTTGTAATTAGATAGGATAAACCAGAGCTCGGTAGTCAAGAAAATAGAGTTTTAGTGTTCTTTGACCAGTCCACATGAACTGGCAAAGCCAGTTCATACGAAGTGACCACTTCGTGTGAAGTGACAAAGCCAGTCCATGTGAACTGGCAACATCTATAAATAGGAGCTCTTGGTCATTCATTTGTAAGGTTCGAGATTTCAGAGCCGAGGTGCTGCCAAATTGTCAACTGATCTGTAATCATGGTTGCAAAAGTCTCTAGGCGCTCCCTAGTCGGTCGACCGGGGAGTTGAGAGTACTCGGCCTAGGCGGACTGTACTCGGGGAGTACTCGGACATGTTAAATTAAAAAGTAATTAGTTTTTGGAAACTAAATATATGTCAAAGAACATAAATTTACTAATATCTATAACAAAATACGTGAAAATGATATTCATTCTTTAATATGATAGGCATAGAAATTATATTTTATTATTGTTTAAGTCAAACACGGCCCGAGTTGACCTACTAGATATGATTTTGGCCTAGGTTGACCGCGATTGACCGATTCCGATTAATTAGGCGGGATCAAAGAAAGTCGCCTCGGCAGCCTGCCTTGTAGCGACTACTCGGGGAGTACTCGGCCTTGGAAACCTTGTTTTATAACCATGTCTGTAATGCTTTGAAATCAATAAATAAGTGATTATAAACGTGAATCAAGCTGTAATCAAGTTCGTATCATTGATTCCGCCTTTGATATGGATTAAAACTCTTCTGGTCGACTCATTCAGTTCGTACAACGATCCTACAAGTGGTATCAGAGCTCAGGAGGAAGAGTTCATACCAATTCAGCTTGTTTTCACCATAAAATCTGACTTCTACTCATTCTTCTTCACGTTTTTCAAAATTCACGGAGTTTTCATGGTTAAAATGGATTGAATTTTTGATATAACATGCGAAACTGTGTTTTAAACAATCCTTGAAAGAATTAGACCCTAAATCGAGCTAAAACTTGGTCAATTTGACAAATATGTTCAGATCGCTTGACATGCAGCCACTTCACACGAACTGAAGATCCCAGTTCACACGAATTGCCTTTTATCCTTCTAGTTCACATGAAGTGGGATAAGTTCAAGTCGTTTGAAAGCTGATCAGTCCACACGAAGTGGACTTAATCAGTTCGTTTGAAATTGTGCTCAGTTAGTATGAAGTGAAAGATTGTCAGATCATTTGAAAGTTATCCCAGTCCATACGAAATGAGTTAGAAGTGGTCCAGGTCATGTCTTTGTGAATCAGGTCGTTTGAATTTGAACCGGGTCATAGCAGTTCGCACGGTTTGACAACTTGAACCTCAATTCGCACAGAATATCCACCAGTTCGAGTACCAGTCTGTTTTAGTTAATTGATAAGTGTTTGAACTAATCTTGTGTATTTGTGATTCAGGTGATATTCGAAGTGGTAAACAAGAAACGTCATGGCTGAAGAGTTCTACAACATGTTTTACAAGGCATTTACATCCGAGTCTTCTGAAACCTCGATTGTTACACCAAAAACCATAAAAAAAGCGATCAATGAAAACATTAAACATGATAACTTCTACGAAACACATTCAAAACCACCAACGCTCGAAAGTATTGAAGACTACACTTGGTGGAAAGAACGTTTCATCAACTGGGCAAAAGCTTATGCGCATGAAAGTTGGTTCTGTTTGGAATTTGGTTATAATAGGCCGGTCGATGATAAAGGAGAAGAAATCCCGCTCAAAAGCTTAAACAAAGATGACAAATCCGAATTCGCAGCTGAACAGAGAATGATTGCTTTAATCCAATCATCAATTAGAAATGACATGTTTACTTTACTTCAACATGACGGGTCATCAAAATCTGTTTGGGAAGCTTTACGGGTTAAAGCTAAGGGGGGGGTAAACAAATCAAGAAAAATAAAATTGCTTTATTAAACAAAGAATTTGATTTGTTTGATAGCTTGAAAGGTGAATCAGTTTGAAAAATGATAGAAAGATTTGGTCATTTAAAAATTGAACTCGATCATTTTGGAATTGTTAAAACTCGAGAAGAATATCAATAAAATCATAGAAGCGTTACCACGAGCTGATCAGTGGCAAAGGTTTGTGTTCATTTTGAAAAATGATGTGTTATATGATACAATTTCTCTTGATGTCTTGATAGAAAAAATAGAAAGTCATGAGCTTAAGCTACAAAAGCAAGGCAAGATGAGCAGTTCTTCACATCAACAAAATGTGGGTCTTTACTATAAAAGTAACATACCTTCAGTAAAAGTTGGTGAATCACCAAAGACAGCATTTAGTGGTGAGAAGACAAAAGAACCTCAGACAAGCTCATCAAGCTACAATCTGGGATATCATTCATCTTCTTCAAAAACAAATTTTGATGAATCAGAGGAGATACTGTGTAACATTGCTCTTAAATTGAAGAATTCTCCTGCTATGAGCATCAATTCTGCTAAACAGCAAATGAGCTTCCTTGCATCTGTTCTGGAATCATATGAAGGTCTAGTAGCTGGCAAAATTGGAAATTCTGAATTGACCAAAGAAGACTACGACCAGATTGATCCGGAAGAAATGGAACTCATAGACATTCGCTGGTGTTTGGCAAGTTGCATCCGCAGAGCTCAGAGATACATGGAGATTACTGGGAAACAGACCATCGGTGGACCATCAACTAAGCTGGGATTTGACAAATCCAAAATGGCCTGTTTCAAATGTAAGCAAAAAGGTCATTTCAAGAGAGAATGCAACAACTCTGCAGTTGATGGAAATGAACATCCTTTCAGAGATGATTATTACCGAAAGGCGATCAACCACCGAAGCAAAGAAGAGCCGAAAATGATCGAAAAAAATCCCAAAGAGAAGTCAAGAGCATATGCAGTAATCCATGATGATGAAGGGTATGATTGGAGTTAGATTCTTCCAGAAGAAGATCGTGTTGATAATCGATGTACAGCTCATGGCAAAACTATATCAAAGAGCAAACATCATGTTTTTGTTGCTGAAATCAAAGAGTAAACAAGAGAAGAGATTCTGAAGGAAAAAACATACAGAGAAAGAAACATTGCTGGAAACAGAATTGATGAAATGCAAGAAGAGTATGAAAATGTTGTAAGCAATAAAAGATGGGACAAGAAGCGAGAGTGTTATGTCAATAGAGATGGTGAACCTGTTGTTCCCAAGAGGGATATAATTCATGATGATGTTCTTTTAGTAATTCCTCGATCCGGCGAATATTATTCAAATGCTGCAAAAGATAAAACATATGCAAAAAGGCTGGAAAAAATCATAAGACATGCCATTACATCAAGTTTGAAGAAGAGGGATGAAGAAAGAATGAAGAAGAATGTTGAAAATCTAGTTGATAATTTGAAGAAAGTCGCTGAGGAAGTCAAAGTTGAAGTTGTTAAAGGGGAAGATGTGAAGTTAGAAAAGGTTGAAGAAGTTGTTACTGAAAAACAACAGGATGTTGAAGAAGAAATAAAGAAAAAAGAAGAAGGAGAAGTGAAGGATGAGATTTTGGAAGTTGCTGGTGATGTTGGTGATGATGCTGGTGTTGGTGAAAAAGAAAAGCAGAAAGATGCTGATCAGACTGGTGCAGCAGAGAACAACGGAGTGCCAATCACTAAGGTAACATATAATTCTGAAACTCTAAATGAAACAGTTGAACAGTGCAAGAAATGAATGGAACCATGCAGTGCTTGTACTGAAAAAGATGAAAAATTCAAAACAAGAAATCTAGAGTTTAATAAAATCGAAGAAGTTTTCAAAAATAAATGCAAAGAAGTGTTAGAAAATGAAAAAGTTTTGAAAGATAATGATGAAAAGCTTTCAGAAAAATGTAAAAAAATTAGAAAAAGAAAATGAAGTTTTGAAAGAAAATGTTTTGAAAATGAAAGAAGAATGTTCTCAAAAAGAAAATGTTTGTAAAGAAATGAAAAAAGAATATGATTCAATAAAATTGGCATATCACATTACAAAAGAGTCATATGAAAATGTGAAGAGTCAAATGAAACTTGTTCAATCCAGACTGAGATACTGTTCTGAAACAACTGATACGCTTAAGCGACAGTATGAAATAAAGCAACAAGTTGTAAATTCTTATATTGAGGATGTTGCTAAGCTAAAGCGTCAGATTGCTGATTTAGAACAGGATAACAACAAGTTAAAAAGTTATCATGCGTCATCATATGTGCTTGAAAGAATTTTCAACATAAAACCGGGTGATGATGATTCTGAGAAAAACAAAAACGGCATTGGTGTTGGTGCATATTTGTGACAACAGCTTAGATTTGGTCTTTGGATATCTTGTAATTAGTTAAACGATAAACGGTTAGCGGGTTTAGCTTTGTAATAGTTAGTTGTAATGTTTGGGCTAACTAAACCCAAAGGATTGGGTGATGGGGGGCGAATTGGGCCTGTCCAATTCGCAGCCCAAGAGTGTAAACCTAGCCCACTTGTAAACCTTGTGTTATATAAACAAGGTTAGACATTAGGGTTTAGGTTAATCAGCCAAAACAGTTACTAGAGAGAATTCGTGAGAGCTTATACTGCTTGGACGAAATTAGGGTTGGTTAGGGTTTTGATTGATTGTAATTCGTGAAGATTGATAATCAATAGAAAACCCAGTTTGAAAGTGAATTGTTGTTTCTGTTCATCTACTTGTTTTCTGTTTATTCTGATCAAGAGGATTCCGCACTCTTGATTGGAAAGACGATTCTGTGAAGATCCATATACATCAAGGGGACCTACAATTGGTATCAGAGCATTAGGCTCTTGATTGCTCGGTTCAGAATTGTTTGCTGCAGAAACAGGGAGTAAAATTTCGAAATTTTTGAAACCTGATAATTAGGGTTTTTAAAATTTTCAAAAATTTTTGTGTGTTTGATTTTGATTTTCGAATTTTGTTGGCTGTTTTGATATTCTGGTTTGTTTGATTGCTGTTTTGCAGGTTTTAGGGTTTGCAGGACTGTTTTTGGTTGATTGTTTGAAGGTTTTTGGCTGGAAACACTTGAAGATTCGAAGATTGTTCTTCGTGTTCTTCGCGTTCTTCGTTCTGTTTCTTGTTGATTTTCGAAAATCACTGATAATTTGCTTGTTTTGATTTTGCAGAAAGTTGTTAGGAAAATCAGAAAATCATCAAAAATTTCGATCAGATTGAGTTTCCTTAGTTACTGGCGAAATTGACTAACGAAATTGACTGACTGGCGAAATTGACTGATCTGCGAATTTAACCAGCAAAATTACCGGCGAAGTTAAATACAAAGGCGACTTTAGTAACCATGTTATTTTCCACAGCGAAATTATCACGGTTTTCGGCGAATTTACTGGTCGTCGTAATAGCGAAGTCGACCAGCGAATTTGTGAACTTGACAGCGAAATAGACCAGCATAATTACCAGCAAATTTAAGTGACCCAGCAAATTTAACAGCATAACCTAGCGAACTTACCAGTTGACCAGCGAAATTATCATTTAACCAGCGAATTTAGCAGCAAAATTAAGAGGTGGAATTTCAGTTGGCAAGCGTCGGAAAATTTTTAGTGTATTGCAAATAGAAATTGATCTGTAGCTCGTTTGACAGAACTGTTTGCACCGTTGAACTCGTGTGATTTTTAGGACAAAAAAAAAAAAAACCACCTAAGATTCGTCTTTTCGAGACGATTCTTGGATTCGTCTTTTCGAGACGATTCTAACGGTGTAATTTGGTAACCACTGTTTTCGGACGACTTTTGTACGGTTTTCTCAGTCTGTTAACATTAAAATGTCAAACATGTCTACTTTGAACGAGTTGTTGAAGATGGAGCATGAGGTTGGTACTACCAACAAACCACCTAAGATGATGAAGGTGGAGAATTATCTGACATGGAAGGATCGTTTTCAGTCCTTCATTGAATATCAGGATACGCGCATGTGGATATGCATCGAAGATGGGTACGTGAATCCTACACACGACTTTGAGGGCAGACCACGTAGAACTGAATATGTGAACATGCAAGATAACGATAAAAAGATGTATGAGGCTGAAAAGAGAGCCTTGGCTGCAATCAAAATGTCGTTACCTGATAGCATCAAACATACCTTCAAGAAGTACACTAACTCAAAGGATATGTGGGATGCTTTGGAGAAAAGATACGCTGGAAATGCTGATGTCAAGAAGAACAAGGTTGATCTACTGAAGAAGCAGTTCGCTGTTTTCAAGTACATGAAGCATGAGTCACTTGAAGACGTCATCACTCGTTACTACCATCTGATGTCAGAAATGGACAATTATGAGATCGATTGCTATTCTGAAGTAGAGAAGAATGACAAGCTGCTAGATGCTTTGCCTACTAAATGGGATATCTACACTCTAATGATCAAGGGTGAAGCTGATTATGAAACAAAAGAGCTTGAAGAGGTAGTAGGAAAGTTGAGAGCTTATGAGCTCAGCATGAAGAAGAAAGATACTGGATATGATCAGGTTCAAGATCCGGCTGTTTACAATGGGCTTACATCTTCTTCATCTCACAATGCTTCTAGCGACTCTGCTACTGCGTTTTTATCATGTGAGAATGAGCAGGTTATGGTGAATCAGGATGGTGATGTGTGTTTTGTTGCTGCTTCAGGAGGATCATCAGGAGTTAAGAAAACATCAGCTTCTAAGCTGAGTACTACTGCTAAGTCAATGCCAATGAGTGTGAAGTCTGCTGAAGAGCATCTGGCTCTACTTGCTTCGTTTGTTGCTTCCTATGAAAACTATATTCAGGGAAAGATTTCTGATCCTGCTACTTTAGATGAAGACTATGATCAGATTGACCCTGATGATCTTGAAGAGATGGATTTGCAATGGCAAATGGCCATGATTTCTAGGCATGTGAAAAGGTTCATGAACAGAACATGAAGAAAGTTTGTGGGAAGGAGTGTTGGTTTCGACAAGACCAAAGTGAGGTGCTTTAATTGTCAAAGTTATGGGCACTTTGCTAGGGAATGTCAGAAACAAAAGCAAGATAATTCGAGCCAGAGTTCAAACAACAGGAATGCATCAAACAACTCTAGCTCAAAGGCGTTGATCTCTACTGCAAGAGAGGGTTCATATGATTGGAGCATTCACTTAGAAAATGATGGGGATGTCACTCAAGCATTCATGGCAGAGATTACTCCAGTCGATGATGGTGAAGCTAAAGTAGATGATGCAGAAGTGAAAGTGGATGCTGAGGTGAAGGTAGAGAATAGAGCTGAAGAAAAGAAGGTTGATCAGACAACAGGTGCTGAAGATGAAAAACAAAAGTCTGAATATGAAAAAGAAGCTGAGGAAAAGGATGCTAAGTATAAACAATTGGAAGCTCAGCTTGCAGCTCTAATGGCCAACCTTGACAAACAAACAGGAGAGGTAAAGTCTAATTCTGTGTGTTTAAAATGTCGTGAACTACAGGGTGAGGTTGACAGGTTGTCTGCACAAAACAAAAGTTTGGTAAGCGAGATGTCTAACATTAAAGAATCAAACTTTTTTGCTAAAAGAAATGAAACGTCATACTTGAAGAAAATAAAAGGTTATGAAAGTGAAATTGAAGCCGTAACCTACAAATTAAATGAAAAACTTCAAGTCATAGACTTAGCTCATGACATGATGGCTGAGAAAACAAAAGAGATTTCTGATAAAAACAAAGAGTTGTCAGATGCTCAACTCAAAATTGTTGAACTTGAAAAGAAATTGGGTCAATTCAGGGATTCTACTTTTGTTATGAAACATATGATGGGTGGGTTAAAGAAGAGTAATGACAAGACTAGTGTGGGATTCCAAGGCTATAATGAAGTCCCACCTCCTCTCAGTCATGATTATTCATTCCTACCTGATGAAGATGAGCTAACAAAGTTTATGTCAACAGCACCAAGTAGTTCCACAGCAAGTCGAGGTGATGAGTCTGAGAGAGGTGATGCTAAGAGGGATAATAACAGCAAACTAGTTTTGAAAAAGAACACTTCACAACCTAAGAATAAAAATTCGACTTTTGCTAAAAAGATAAATTTTGTTCAAGGAAGTGACATGAAAAATGAGACAGCTGTTATTGAAAATGAATCGAACGTAGAGTTTGCTAAAAATAAAAACAAAGAAAATTCTGAAATTAAGCAAACTGAACCAGATTCTTCTAAAGCATCATCATCAAAGCCTGAATCTAGTTCAAAGGCTTCAGATAAGAATTCTTCGAAAAGGATGTCGTGCTTCAAATGTCACACCAAAGGGCATGTAGCTAGCTGCTGTCCTAACAAAAAGAATGAAGCACAAGTGAATGAGAGGAAGAGAGAGAAGTCACCAGAGAAAAGTGGTGATAAGCAGGAGAGAGAGTCCAACTCTCCAAAGAAATCTGCTCCTAAGCAACTAGAGACAGTTGCTGTTGGTGTGGATAAGGCTGAAAAAGGAACTCCACAAGTTCCTCGTTTTCAAAGAAATCAACCTAGATTTCAGCCTAGATCTCCACCAGGCAGATTTGAGAGACCTAGAAGCAGTTCACCAAGAATGAACAACCAAAATACAAATAATTTCAGAAGTCAAGGTCAATATCAAAATCGATACCAAAATAATGGTGGTCGAAATTTTTATAACAATGGCTTTAGAAATTATAATAATAATGCTTCTTGGAATCAAAATCAAAATTTTCAAAGGTCAAATAGTCCAAACACACATAGGAACCCTCAGGACCAAAGACCTAGTGGAAATCAAAATCAAATTCCAACTGGTCTGAGATCCAAGACTCCAGTTAGGAGTAATGGATATTGGATGGATGTTCCGGTGGTTGGTGAATTTGGACGACCCAAGACCATTAAGGCTTGGGTCCCCCAATCTAACTAATCTTTTGGTTGGTGTGTGCAGGAGCTGCTAAGGAGGATTATCAACTTGTGGTATGTTGATAGTGGCTGCTCCAGGCACATGACGGGGGATGCGAGGTTGTTGACTGAATTTGAAGAATATGATGGAGGACAAGTAAATTTTGCGGGTGCGAAAGGTGGTAGAATTACTGGACGAGGAAAGGTGACCAATGGGAAGATCACGCTGGACAAAGTGAACTATGTGGAGCAGCTTAAACACAATCTTATGAGTGTGTCACAAGTCTGCGACAAGGGTCACTCGGTCCATTTTACCAAGACTGAAGCATTAGTGTTGAAACCAGGTTTGGAGATACCGGACGATTGGATAGTGATGCGAGCGCCAAGGAGAAATGACACTTATGTCATGGACATGGGTGCTAAGGATCCAACTGCAGTGGTGGCGTGTTTACTATCAAAAGCATCTGAAGCTGAATCGATGTTGTGGCACAGACGCATGGCCCATATTCACTATCGCAAAATGAACTATCTTGTTAAAAATGAGCTAGTGAAAGGGGTTCCATTGCGGAGGTTTCAAGTGGAAGACAAATGTCTTCCATGTCAAAAGGGAAAACAACACAAGAAACCTCACAAATCAAAAACAGTAAATTCCATAGATGCCCCTTACGAATTACTTCACATGGATTTATTCGGTCCAGTGAACGTGAGGAGCATAGGTGGAAAGTACTATTGTTTAGTTGTCACTGATGATTACTCACGTTATTCATGGGTTTTCTTTTTAGGTACAAAAGATGAGACAGCAGAGATGTTGATAGATCTTTTTACAAAATTGGAAAACGTCCATGATGCAAAGATTAAGAGGATAAGGAGTGATAATGGCACGGAGTTCAAGAATCGTATTCTGGATCTCTACTGTCTTCGCAAGGGAATTGAACATCAATATTCTGCTCCTTATACGCCTCAACAGAATGGAGTTGCTGAGAGGAAAAACAGGACGTTGATTGAAGCCGCTAGGACAATGCTTTCAGATTCTAAGCTACCAGTTCTTTTCTGGGGAGAAGCTGTGAATACAGCTTGCTATGTTCTAAACAAAGTTTTGACTGTTAAACGTTTTAACAAAACTTGTCATGAATTAATGTTTAACAAGAAACCAAACTTAGAAGGCTTTGAACCATTTGGATTACCCTGCACCATTGTGCGAAATAAAGATAAACAAAAATTCGGTGAGGTGGCTGACGAGGGCTACTTTCTAGGTTACGTACCTGGCGCACCGAATAAAAGGGTTTTTAATCTAAAAACTGGTAAAATTGAGGTTGTGTTTAATGTAGAAATTACTTCTTACAAACCTCAACAGTCAACGAGTGGACCAGCTATATTATATGATTATGAAAGTGTTTTTAAATCATTTAATATTCCTGAGTTTTCCAATGCAGGTGAGTCTCAGCTGATTCAAACAGTGATAAATGGAGATGATGAAGGCGAGTTCATGCCTAGATCAAATGTTGATATGACAGATGCTCCGGAAACTTCCCAAGATGCTGCTGATACTGATTCAAGTGATGGTGAACCCGAACCGAATCAGGGGGAGGATTTCATTAATCCGTTTGCAAATCAGAACATTCAGGGGGAGGTTGGATCAAACCTGGGTGACAATCTAGTAGTCGATGCGGTTGCTACTACACGAGCAAATAGGGATCATCCAGTTGACATGATACTTGGAGATCCTACTGCAGGTGTTCAGACGAGAAGAAGCATAGCAGCGAATACTGGTTTATTTGTGTCGATTGAGAAGACTGGGATTGTGAACGAATGCTTGTATAGTTGCTTTATTTCCCAAGAGGAGCCGAAGAACATTCATATGGCTCTTAAAGACAATTCATGGGTTGAAGCTATGCAAGAGGAATTGGCCCAGTTTGCTAAGTTGAAAGTTTGGGAGTTGGTTGATCTTCCTAAAGGTGAAAGAGAGATTGGCACTAAATGGGTATTTAGGTGCAAGAAAGATGAAAGAGGTATAGTCACGCGAAACAAGGCTCGATTGGTGGTCAAAGGTTTTAATCAGCAAGAAGGGATAGATTACAATGAGGTGTTTGCACCAGTGGCAAGGTTGGAGGCAATTCGTTTGTTTCTGGCTTTCGCAACTTTCAAGGGCTTCAAAGTTTACCAACTAGATGTGAAGAGTGCGTTTCTTTACGGGAAAGTCCAAGAAGTGGTGTATGTCTCACAACCAGATGGGTTCGTTGATCCAGATTATCCAGATCGAGTATACAAACTTGATAAGGCTTTGTATGGGTTACATCAAGCTCCCAGGGCGTGGTACGAGACACTGTCTACACATCTGATAAAGAATGGTTTTGAAAGAGGTCAGATTGACAGTACACTGTTCATCAAGAGGAAGAAGGAAGATTTTCTGCTGGTACAGGTGTACGTGGATGATATCATCTTTGGGTCATCTGATGAAAGCATGTGTAAAGAGTTCGAGCAGGTGATGAAGAGCAAGTTCGAAATGAGTGCTATGGGTGAGCTGTCTTACTTTCTGGGATTACAAGTTGAACAGAAGGCGGATGGGATGTTTATTCATCAAACAAAGTATGTGTATGACATTTTGAGTCGGTTCAAAATGAATGATTGCACTACTTCCAACACACCCATATGTGAAAATCACAATCTTGGCCCAGATCACGAAAGTACTGAAGATGTTGATCCTACTCAATATAGGGCAATGATTGGTTCTCTGATGTACTTGACTGCTTCAAGACCTGACATCATGTTTGCCGTATGCTTGTGTGCCAGATATCAGGCGAATCCTAAAGAGTCACACATGAAAGCAGTGAAGCGGATTCTTCGTTACTTGAAGGGGAAACCTAAACTTGGGTTGTGGTATCCAGCTGATAGTGATCTGACGTTTGTTGCTTACACTGACTCAGACTTTGGAGGATGCAAGTCGAACAGAAAGTCTACAACAGGTGGTTGTCAGTTCTTAGGAGGCAGGATTGTATCTTGGCAATGCAAGAAGCAATCTTGTGTATCTACATCTACATGTGAAGCTGAATATATTGCTGCTGGAAGCTGCTGCTCTCAGGTTCTCTGGATACAACAGCAAATGCGCGATTACGGTTTGGATTTCACTCGTACTCCTATTATGATAGACAATAATGCCACTATTTCAATAACTAATAATCCCGTGAATCACAGTCGCACAAAACATATTGACATACGTCATCATTTTATACGAGATTGTGCTGAAAAGAGACTAATTGAATTACATCGAGTCGACACAGAGGATAACCTGGCAGATCTTTATACTAAAGCATTTGACAGGGCTCGCTTTGAACATTTAGTCGAACTCAACGAGATGAGGAATCCTGAATAACTGGTTTTTCATAAGAATTTTTGTAAATAGTTTACTGTTTTCTTAAAAGTAAAAAACACAAAAAAAAATTGAAAAATCAAAAACATAAAAAAAATAGAAAATCAAAAATGAGATTTCACTGTGTGAAAAAGAAGAAATGATAGTACATCAGCAAGTTAGACTGTCACACTGAAATTGAACCTAAATTGCTTAAGTGTGATAGCAGCTTCATCATATGATGTACCAGTAGGCAAAAACATGAAATAATCAACTTACCAATGTGATATAAACTTAAATGAACTGAATATGAGTGGGGAACATATCAGTGATGTATGGTTTAATGACCTTAATTCTTGCGTTGATAGATTGCCAAGATCTGAAGTTTTGGGTCTTTATACTGTTGTTTTATCTAGGGATATCTTGGTTGTCTGTCTGTTAGAACTAAAATTGTACATGACCCCAGGAAAGATAGTCACTTGGAATTAGCTCATTTCTATTTGAATGTCTGTATATTTCCCGATACACACAATTTTGATCTGATTCTGAAATCTTCTCTGAAAAAAGTCGTGTACCTCCTCTGCTGCATCCAGATATATGCTGACCTGGAGGTGCTAGGCAACGACAGCTTCTGCTGCATCCAGATACATGCTGACCTAGCTGTACGTTGTCGCGCTATAGATCTAATACACCCGAAAGAGGCCCTCAAGTGCCCAAAAGAAACCCAAGAAACCTATATCAAACTGAGAAAATCTCATTTGATTTGTATATTATACCATTTCTACTAAAGATCTATTCTGTTCTCTTCTCAACCTATTCCCAGTTAAGATTTCAGAAATCTGGATTGGACTTGTGAAATATGTGGTAGGGAAGATACTTGCATGATAGAGTGTGCTGTTTATATTTCCAGGATTTGATTAGTATTTATTTGGGTGTTCATAGTTAAGCAATCAAAACATGATAAAACAGTTTATATGCAGACCTAGACGCAGTCAGGATATCTTAAAGGATGCCATCAGTATACTCACCTACTACGATGAATTTTTGTGAATACCTTGATTGTGGGGGTATATCCTGTTGTGGGACACACTATATATCAGTAAATAAAATTACCTTAATGTATCATATGGTAATGGTACTTGAAATGTTCATGCATTTTGTTTAAGTGGACAAACATACTGGTAATCGTCTTGAACTGCTTTTCACGAAAAATTAAATAAAGAATTATATGATTGTGTGAAACAGTTTGATTGTGCTGATATGATCTTCTTACCAGTGATTCTCACAAAAATAGAGTGTTTATTGCTTTTGTTATTTACTTGCTTTCAGAAAATATAAAAAATCCAAAAATAGTGTCATTTTCTGTTTAAAATTCTTCACGTACGGAAAACTGTTATTCTTGGAGGAATTGTTACTGATAGGGGGAGACGGTGTTAGTAAGTGAGCTCAAAATTTTCAATCAGGCAGGTTCTTGTGTGTTGAACAAAAAGTTTTGCGTGTTGGTGATGAAATTGAAAAGGCTTAATCTGTGATACAGTTTAACTAATCTCTTGAAAAATAATAATTTATTTAACTTATGTTGAAAAATTCTTATGGTTTCTCGAGATGTTTGTTTTATAGTATACAGATTGAAGCAGTTTGTTGCTGAGAAGTTGCTGAGAAGATGAGAGTTTGATTGGATGCAAGGTAGAACCTCCTTTCTATATTGCAGACAAGATTGAAGAGTTTGAAGATTGTTGTGCAAATGCTAAACTGGAGTTTACTCAAGTGCTAACGTGTTGAAGATTTGGTGATTGGAGTCTGTTGCTGACAGAAGCTGTTGAAGCTGAAGCTATCCAAAGACCAAAGACAGTGCAAGATTACTTAAAGATTGCAAGAAGACCGAAGACAAAGTTTTGACTCAAGACAAATTTTTTATGAAGCTATTGTCAAGGGGGAGTTTGTTGGTGCATATTTGTGACAACAGCTTAGATTTGGTCTTTGGATATCTTGTAATTAGTTAAACGATAAACGGTTAGCGGGTTTAGCTTTGTAATAGTTAGTTGTAATGTTTGGGCTAACTAAACCCAAAGGATTGGGTGATGGGGGGCGAATTGGGCCTGTCCAATTCGCAGCCCAAGAGTGTAAACCTAGCCCACTTGTAAACTTTGTGTTATATAAACAAGGTTAGACATTAGGGTTTAGGTTAATCAGCCAAAACAGTTACTAGAGAGAATTCGTGAGAGCTTATACTGCTTGGACGAAATTAGGGTTGGTTAGGGTTTTGATTGATTGTAATTCGTGAAGATTGATAATCAATAGAAAACCCAGTTTGAAAGTGAATTGTTGTTTCTGTTCATCTACTTGTTTTCTGTTTATTCTGATCAAGAGGATTCCACACTCTTGATTGGAAAGACGATTCTGTGAAGATCCATATACATCAAGGGGACCTACAATTGGTTCTGAGTATCATCAAGTTCCTCCACCGGAAAAGTTTGCATTTTATGATGATGAAAAGGTCGAAAAAGCTTTCAACATAGTAGATCAATTGCCAGATAACATTGTGTAACCTATTCCAAATCTGATGATTCTAGTGATTCAGAGGTGGTAGGTAAAGTCGTTGAAAGTGTGTTGAAAGAAGAGTCGGTTGAAATAGGTAAATCTGAATCACATGATGAAAATGAAGGTAGTTTTCATGAAGAATATCTGAAAAACTCAAAATCTGAGAAAATTTTGAATGAAGATTCAAAAGGATTGGTTTATACCATGATTGGATCGGACAAATTATTCTTAGATATTGTATTCCCGATTCAGAATGTGATTTCAGAAAAGATTGACAAAGTTTTCAAAATGGTTCAAATTGAAAAATCTGAAATTCCAAAGTTTGCTGGAAAAGGTCACAAAACTTTTTATAACAAACCTGGTTACAAAAAGAAAAATATGAAGGTTGGGTTGGGTTATAAGAAGAAACAAACTTGGAAAAGAAATGAAATGCCAAATTATCGGGCAAAAATGAATTTTGTTCATGGAACAAGTTCCGAAAAAGTGAGAGAACTCCAATTTAGACGACAGTCTAATGAAGAGTTCTTTGCTCAGAAAAACAACAACAGGTCAAAGATGTGTCCAAGAGAACGTGTTTCAAATGTGATCAACTGGACATCTTGCACGCAAGTGTCCAAATCTGAAACCTGTTGGTGTTGAGACGTAAAAGAAGTCTGTTTATGTTCAGAAACAGAAATCTGACGTTGTGAATCAGAAGTCAACCAAGTTTGATTCAAAGCAAACTTGGAAGCCAAAAATGTCAAAGACTGACTCACAACAAACATGGAAACCAGCGACATCCAAATTAAGAACAACACAAAGTTGGAAAAAAACGGTTGATGCAACAAAACCAAACCAGTTTTGGAAACCAAAAGTTGTTGTTCAAAATCAAAATGTTCAAAAAGATTCACATTTTTACAAAAGAGGGACTCCAAAAGGTCAAACATGGACAGTTAAGAAACAAATGACTTCGGTAAATGATGAAAAAGTTGAAGTCAAAATTGACAAAATCTTTGCTCAGAATGACAAAGATTTTCAGAAGTTAAATGATGCATATTGTGTCGAAATGCCTAAGGTCAAACAGACCAGGGCTAAATTGTTCAAATAATTAAATAGTTTGAATGTGTAGGTGCTCAAGAAAACTAAAGATTGTGAAAATGGAAAAAGGAGCAGCCTGGCACGGGAAGAGGAGGCTGCTGAACCCTGCGTTGGTTGAAACAGGGAGTTACTTTGATTTCTGTACATAAATAAACAATATTTCTAAAAACCCTAAAAATTGAAAAATTTTTAAAAAACCAAACATATGTTTTCATTTTGTAAAAAAATTGAAAAATCAAAAATATGTTTGTTTTTAAATTTTGTCAAATATTAAAAAATTCAAAAAATATGTTGATTGAATATGCCGAAACCCTCACGGCGGAACAAACTTGATTAATTTCACAAGATTGAAAAACGGTTTTCAAACTGTAAAATATCAATGTGTTGTAAATCATGAGGGTACATTATTTTTTTGCAAATCAGTGCACGAAAAGCAGAAAATGGATGGCGAGACAAAGTTATCAAGGTCGGTTTGTCAAAATTTTCTTTAAATGATTTTGCATTTTAGGGGAGTAAGGAAATTTCAGAAAATACAAAAACATAAGAAAATTTGAAAAAGCCAAAAACATGATAAAATTCAAAAATTGAGTTTTTGTGTAAAAAGAGGAAATGATAGTACATCAGTAGACAATCACAGTACGCTAAAGAAATGTAATGCTATAATGTGATAAACGGTCTCACTGATGATATGCCAGTAGGTTTTTACACGCTTAGTAGATTGTTTTCGAGATATAAACCTAAATAACAAATACTTACTTATCTCGTGGGGAACATCTCTCGGATATATGGGTAACCCCTGAAATCTTGTTTGAGAGATTGCCTGATTCTGAGATACTAGGTCTTTATACTGTTTGATATCTGGGGTATTATACCTGGTCTTCTGATTTTGCGGAAGCAATGGCCTAGACCTCGTATAATACTTTACGCGCTTTAAAAGTTCACCCTCTGCTAAAAAAATTGAAAAAAAATATCGAAAGATATGAATCAATAGCAGTTGAAGAAAAGATTCTCTAAAGGGAGCACACCTTAAGTCGAGCCTTCATCTCTTTGACTGAACGGAATTTCATACCTGAGCTCTCAAGGTTTCACACTAACCTAGAGAACAGATATCAAATTGGTATACTCACCTATAAGACTGAATCTAGGGAATTTTGATACAGGAGTATATTCTGAGGTAGGACACACGAATAAGTTTACGTCTTAAAACACTAATTTCGTATCTCGAAACAGTTGAACTTTGTGTGAAAATTTATGTGGATCAGTATACTGACAATCTAAGTGAATCGTTTAGAACTTAAAGTGTTTAAAGCTCAACGGTACTAGTGATTTGTCATAAACTGATATGATCCTCTGACGCAAACTCAAACAAAAATATTGTCTGTAAATATGTTTGTAAATATTTCTTTACTGCTTTATGTTTCAGAAAAATTCAAAAAGATTTTTGATTCTGCTTTATTTTAGACAACCGATGTCTAAGAGCTGAGTTTCAAACTCTAAGTATGCTAATCATGTTTCTGAAAATAAACAAGTTCATTAAGTTGAAACTTGAAATTTTTTAAAATCAAAAACAGTTTGTGATATCTCCAAGGTCATTAATTTGGACTTGGATGATTTACTGTGAGGGATTTGGATTCTTAATTGTTAAAATCAGATTAAAGAGCTATGTTCCAATCTTGGTCGCTTAAATAATCAAATCAAGTTCATTAATTTAAGACTTGTAATTTACAGAATAATGTTTTGAAACATGTTGAACAAAAGTCAGTTTTGTTTTGTCTCAGGTCAACCAAGGTCATTAAGTTGGACTTGGTAGACAAATTTAAGTATCCAGGGTCATTAACTTGGATCTGGATATTTAAGTGGATTATAAAACTGATAAAAACAACAGGATTGGGAAAGTGTGTTTGAGATGAAAAATGAAAAATGTCATATTCTAACAAGTGTTGTTTTGGTATTGATTTTCAAGTGGTAAGCATATATTGAAATTGTTATAAATAAAAATCTTATGTTTAGGTAGAGTTTGTGCAGGTGAAAGCCAGGTAATAGTTTTGAACCTGTGAAAGCAGCAAAGCAAGATCCCAGCTTATTGAAAGGGGGAGTTTGAAGACTCAAGAGCCAGATATAGATTCTGGATCTACCATTCAAGGGAGCTGCTGATACTGAGGAGAGTAAGAGAGTTAGAAGAAAAGATAGAGATTGAAGGATGCTTTCAATGTCAGATATTTTTTTTGAAAAAGTGAGAAGACTGATCAAGACTGAAGACTCGACACTGAAGACTTCGTCAACATCCAAGGGGGAGTCTGTTGGTGCAAATGTCTGTCAACTTCGTCTTGTATCGAGTCTTGTAATTAGATAGGATAAACCAGAGCTCGGTAGTCAAGAAAATAGGGTTTTAGTGTTGTTTGACCAGTCCACATGAACTGGCAAAGCCAGTTCATACGAAGTGACCACTTCGTGTGAAGTGACAAAGCCAGTCCATGTGAACTGGCAACATCTATAAATAGGAGCTCTTGGTCATTCATTTGTAAGGTTCGAGATTTCAGAGCCGAGGTGCTGCCAAATTGTCAACTGATCTGTAATGCTTTGAATTCAATAAATAAGTGATTATAAACGTGAATCAAGCTGTAATCAAGTTCGTATCATTGATTCCGCCTTTGATATGGATTAAAACTCTTTTGATCGACTCATTCAGGTCGTACAACGATCCTACAATGACAAATAGGTTAGGAGGCCACAAAAGAAGAGAAAGAAATCAGTTGGTGAGGCTGAAGTTGAAGCTCATTTTGATAGTGAGGAAAAAATGACCAGGAAGGGCAACACAACCAAGTGCAGCAAGTGCGGAAATTTGGGACACAACAGTAGGACATGCAAGGGGCAGGGTGGGGAGAATGTTGTACATGCACCAAGTGAGGATCAAGTTGCAGGTGGAGAAAACAAAACCAGGAAGGGCAAGTGTAGCAAGTGTGGAACCTTGGGTCACAACAGTAGGACATGCAAGGGCCAGGGAGGGGAGAATGTTCAAGAATCTCAAACTGCAACACAAGGTGCACCAAGTTCGAGTGAAGCTTAGTTAGGTTGATTTCAATGGTTTATGTGACAACCCTCACATTTGCAGGTATCCGTACAATTAATTAATTTTTAATTTGTGCTTAATGACTGTGCTTGATTACAACTGTGATTAAACTGCTTTCTGTTTTCTGTTACATACATACATATGCATCACATTTCATATTGTCACTTCATTTATTATACACAAACTTAAGTGACAAACTTGATGCACAAAGCACAGTTAGCACACTAAACGGATAACCCAGAAAACATGCTGACAATACCAGCACCTAGACAGACAAGGTTTTGAGGCCAATATGAGCCAGAGACAGGGTACTACACTAGTAGGGAGTGTAGGGAAGTGAGGACCATAAAACTGCGTCACTAGGTGAGAGTTATAGTGCCGGGAAGTGCCTAAAACACACTTTAAATGCAGAATTCTGCACTTAATAACAAAATTCAGCATTTAATTATGCTAGTAAAGTGCAAAAACTTGACAAACTAGTCCTAGATACTTTCCAAAGTGTTGGGAATGAAAAATGTCACTAAAAGTAACATAAAAGACATCTTATGGATTAATTAAGCACTTTAACGGACAACACCCAACTGAACAACTGGACTTTACCCGGGACACAAAAATATTGCCAAACACATTGTTTTTATTTTTCTGAGCTAGTTAGGGTCCCCGAACACCCTAACACACTATATAATTAATAACACACAAAAGACACTAACTACACACTTGAATTCAAACTAGATTAGTAACTAAATCACTAACTATAAGTTGCAACCCAACCCTATACCCCCCCCCCCTTCGAAACCGGTTGTGAAAGTGGGACACACCCACTTAATTTCTTGATTAGTTTATTAGAAATGCATGGTACTAGGGGAACATGTTAACTAATGGACCATAATTGTTGAAGACTTCTATTTAAACCACTAGGTAATGATCATTCTAACACTTCATTCACAACCAACAAACAACACTCTCTCCTTCTCTCTTCTTGATCGGCCGAGAACAACCACCACCATACCACCACCCTCACTTCATTTTTCAAGCAATCTACATACATCCAAAGGTGCTAGAGACCATACAAGCAAGCTTGGTGTGTTCGGAAACTCAAGGACCTCTTTCATTTTCTTTTATCCTCCACTTTTACACTCTTGAACTCCCCTAGCCTTGTGCTAGTGGTAAGTGTCTTAGATCTTTACCCTCTTCATATTTTTGATGGTTAATAGTTAAAGGAATGATGAAAAGATAAGAACTCTAAAGAACCATAAACAAAGTCTTGAACATGAACTAACCTTGTGATAAAGTAGTGTTAAAATGATGATGAATCATGTTATTCTTGTGTTATGATGCTTGTTGAATGTTATTTGTTAGTAGAAATTATATGGATCATCATATGGACTTGCTAGATCATGATTAAAAACATGAACTTGCAAGGTGTGAAAGTTAGAGATGTGTCGGATGATGGAAACATCCACACATAAACTATGAACTTGAATGGATAAATGTTTTCTTGAAAAATAAAGATCAAAGTAGGTTATAATCTTGTACATCTAAAGATCCATGAGTGGTTTTTCGAAAGAACCAAGTGAAAAGTATGAGTTTTGATAAAACTTGGATCTTACATAAACTTAACACATTTTTAGTGGATAAACAAGTTTAGAAACACTTGTGTAATAAGAAAATTTCACAAAGAAATATTTTTAGAAAATATAACTAGAAGTTGTGAAAATACAAACTCTTTAAAAATGAAGTTTTTAAAGAACTAATCACATTTTGGATGGTAACAAGACTTACTAAGTGTGCTAGTAAGTTACTACATGTTTTTATAAATTTTCAAGTTCATGAGTTTATGGTTTATGCTTATTTTTGACTAGTTTGGTAAATAGAGGATGTATGTTGATGATTGAAAATTGATTGAATGATTTTACAAAAGAAAATGATATGCTAGTAAGCATGGACGCCTCCATTTACAAAGGAAACTCTGGCGAAATTTTTCTAAAATTTCAACACTTAGAAAATATTTTTCTAACAAGTGTTACAAATATATTTTTAACTTGATTTTCAAAATAAACTTCGCCATGATTTTTATTACAAAAATACTAAGTGCCGGAGGTTGATTTTCGTAAATAAAATTTGATAAATATATATGTAGAATATATATTTTATACTAAAACGCTTGTGTGATTATTTGTTTATTTTGTGAACTAGTTATATTATTTTTAGGATAAAATAATATAACTTGTATATACCATGAAATTACGACTCCAAAATAATACCAAAACTCTTACAAAATGAATATTTAAGTTACGCAAGTATTGTTGCAATACGAAACGCTAAAACGTCACTTACGAGATATTTCAGAAAATACTTTTACACGTATATTTTTGGTAAAATATTATTTTGGAAAATCTATGAAGTAAAATATAATATTTTTGGGAAAATATGTATATTTTGAATTAAGATGTTTTAAGACAAGTAATTTAAATATATTTTTCTAAGTGAGACTTAAAATATATTTTTTGGAATTACAAGTGTACATGTATAAATACCCCCATCCTTGGGAAGAAAATACACATATAAAATACCTAAGAAGTGTGGATACGAAATAGTTGCCTAACTATTTTTCCTAAATACAAAAGTTAAGTTAAAATAATTAATATTATTTTAACAAGTATAATATTAAAGTAACGCAACTCAAAACATTAAACCCTAAGCCAAGGCACAGCCCATTCGTCTAATAGACATTAGTACGTGTAGGTCGCCAGGTAGCTGATCGCATTTGAGATTGACGTTACAGGATATGCACTTCTGTGAGTTCATGTCCCCCCCACTTTTCTCTTTACTTTTTTCAGTTTTATACTTCGGGGGTGAAATACATGCGACAATTATTACAAACATTTATTTACATGGTATGGTTAGCGTAGGGGGGTTTACTACTAGATCATGTGAGGGGTGGGTACAACACTTAAGGCCATTAATCCTCGTTGTTAGGACCGAGGGACACAAGAGTGATAGATCTATTTGGGTGTAGCGAGCCCACACCCCTGAGGCCGGGGCGGCCCATAGAGGTGACTGTGCCTTACAGCCGAAGCCCGATAACAAATTTGCTAGGTTTGAGTTTTCCTGCACCTTTTCACACATACCAGTGGCTTTGCAACCCATTGGTGGTCTCTTTTTCCTTATTGCTACATACCAGGGACTTTTATTCATACATGAAAGGTTTATACATACTCACTTTTCCATGAACTCGCTCAACTTTTGTTGATTTTTCAAACTACATGTATTTCAGGAAATTAGTGGATCTGGCGATGTGTGCAATCGTGTCAAGCTGCGTAGGGAGTAATGATGTCATCCAGGTTTAGGAGGTGTGACCCTTGCCTGGACGGGTTACAAGTCTTAAACCATGTTTTTAGTCAAGTCTTTTGTGGTGCCATGTGAACATGTTTTAATTATGTCATGGTTTTATTTCGTTTTATGTGTCGACTTTTAAAACAATGATTTGTGGTAACTTTTAAAACTTAATGAATGGATGACTATCATGTGTTTTATTTTCATATAGCATTGTTATGATTGTGCTATGGTATTAAGAAGTCACACCAAATTAAACCCATGCTTCCGCAAAAGCCAGGGTGTGACAGTTTAAGACTTGATTATGTTTTGTGAATTACTTGTTTATGTATGGTTAAAGACCTGTTTATGTAGTGGCTGCTATAAGACTTGCTTATGCAGTTCAACTATGCAGTTTATGTTTTGTAATGTAGTTCAACTGCAGTTTATGTTATGCTACTCTTGGTAATGCAGTTAATGTATCAAACACGTTAAGTCAACCACAACTAAATTTCATTAAACGTATCAAACACATGTCGAGTTTCATCCAATCGGTCAATACAAACATTTAAAACCCTAACAATCTACTTCCAATGAGCATCATCATTTGACCATTCGGAGTCAGAAGAATGCTCCCCTGGGTACGGATCATGGTACCAATCATCCTCCAGTGGTTGAACTGCACATTCCCACCTAGCCCATTCCAACTCTTTTGAGTCGTAGTCCGCTGCTGGATCTGGAAGAGACGCTTCATACTCTGCTTTCAACACTTCTATCACAGCATCATAGTCATCAAACCACTCCTCCTTCAGCACAGACGGCACTAAGTTCAACTCATTGTCAGCCACTTCCTCAACCAATTCGTTATTCTACACATCAACGGCAACATTCATAGCATTAAACTGATACTAAACTTGTTCATTCATATATTTAACCAAAAAAAGACACATAACCAACATTCATTACATTAACCAAAAAAACACACATAACCAACATTCACTACATTAAACTAAAAATACACATAAACCACCACAATCATTAACCAAGTAAACAATAAACACATCTTCAAAAACATCACTTCCTTAGCTTTCTTAATTGCCAAATCATCTTTGCTTTCCATGCTCCTTAACAATACGGGTATTACCTTCTCACAACCAGAGCATGAATATGAAGGTGGAGATGAAGGTGTATCAGCCCACCGTATAAAACCACAATCTTTCTTCTGTAAAAACACATCAATCAGCAAATAGCCATATAATTAACTTCAATCTTTCTTCTATAATTTTTACTTACACAGCATAAGAAGCGTCGATTTGGATTAGCTTCAGTCTTTGAAACCTTGTACCAAGTCGCTGCACCACATGAACACAGGAATTGAGAAGCTTCCCCACCCTGAGATTATTTCTTGTTGGAGCTTGCAACGGATTTTTGAGACATCTTCACAATAGATCAGGTTGGATCGATCGATTTAGGAATTAGGGTTAGGGTTCGTATGAGATCAGTTGTCTTATGAATCAGTGTGATCAATTTAGGGAATTAGAGATTATATGTATGTATCATTAAGGGTATAAGGGACATTTCACAATAGTCAAACAGTCAAACAGACGGAAGTCTGATGGAAGGTCTCAGAGTGTTATGAATTTATAAGGTCAGGGGCTCAAAAAACCAAAAAATGAATTTAGGGGCTCAGGTTGATGTTTGGCACATACCACAGGGATGCAAATTGCATTTTTCTCTTATTTAAATCAAAATATTCCATTTCTTTCAATGATAGGTTTATTTTTATCTCTAAAATTTCTTTAACTTTAATTACTTATAAAAAAATTACGTTCTCAAGTAACTTACGGATGACTTTAAATTAATTAATCATCATAAATTCTATTTATTTAGACAAAAAAACAATTAAGATAATCTCATATAACGTCATGTATCATTCAGATAGTTTATTTTTGTTATAAAGTATAGTAGATTTGTTGTTGGATAATTGTACATGCATTTTTAGTTTTTTTCTTACGGTCGTCCTTATCGCCAACCTCTTTTGTATGTTTGCTTGGCTATATCTTTTTAATAGCTTTTAGAAAACAAAAAACAAATGACAAAAGAATTTTATCATCATAAGAATTCAATATGCACATGCGTGTTATTTTTTTGGTGATGTCTTTTGGTGCTTTCATATACACTTACGAGTTAATCAGGCATCATGTGATGGTGTTGATAGCTGAAAGACAAAAGGGTACATGCACTAACCGGTCTTTGTCTTGATTGTTGAGTGTTATGTACCTTACGTCCAAGGCTTGATGCAAAACTACTATCGAGTCGGGGGTCTCACTGGAAGCAACATCTCTATTCCTACGGGGTAGAGGTAAGACTGTCTACATCTTACCCTCCTCAGACCCTTACTTGGCTTTACTGAGTATGATGATGATGATATACACTTAGGAGTTCTATTTAAATGATTAATGATTATTTGCAGAAGATTATTAACAATAAGCAAAGATATGAATATAAGACTACTTGAAGTGGAGTCGAGAGGCTTGAAGGGAGGGCATGGAGCGATGCGCGGATGTCACGTCAGAAGAGGGGGCAATGCATGGGGTGGAAGTAGCTTGAAGGGGGCGTTTAAATAAACCCAATCAAAAATAAAACCAAGAGAAAAATGCAATTTGCGTCCCTATGGTATGTGTGAAACATCAACCTGAGCCCCTAAATTCATTTTTTGGTTTTTGAGCCCCTGATCTTATAAATTCATAACACTTTGAGTCCCTCCGTCACACTTCCGTCTGTTTGACTGTTTAACAATTGTGAAATGTCCTTTATACCCTTAATGATAAACACATAAAATCCCTAATTCCCTAAATTGATCAAATTGATTCATAACACAACTGATCTCATACGAACCCTAGAACCCTAATTCCCAAATCGATCGATCCAACCTGATCTATTGTGAAGATGTCTCAAAAATCCGCTGCAAGCTCCAACAAGAAATCATCTTAGGGCGGGGGAGCTTCTCAATTCCTGTGTTCATGTGGTGCAGCGACTTGGTACAAGGTTTCAAAGACTGAAGCTAATCCAAATCGACGCTTCTTATGCTGTGTAAGTTAAAATTATAGAAGAAAGATTGAAGTTAATTATATGGCTATTTCCTGATTGATGTGTTTTTACAGAAGAAAGATTGTGGTTTTATAGGGTGGGCTGATACACCTTCATCTCCACCTTCATATTCATGCTCTGGTTGTGAGAAGGTAATACCCGTATTGTTAAGGAGCATGGAAAACAAAGATGATTTGGCAATTAAGAAAGCTAAGGAAGTGATGTTTTTGAAGATGTGTTTATTGTTTACTTGGTTAATGATTGTGGTGGTTTATGTGTATTTTTAGTTTAATGTAATGAATGTTGGTTATGTGTCTTTTTTTCGGTTAATGTAATGAATGTTGGTTATGTGTCTTTTTTTGGTTAATGTATGAATGAACAAGTTTAGTATCAGTTTAATGCTATGAATGTTGCTGTTGATGTGTAGAATAACGAATTGGTTGAGGAAGTGGCTGACAATGAGTTGGACTTAGTGCCGTCTGTGCTGAAGGAGGAGTGGTTTGATGACTATGATGCTGTGATAGAAGTGTTGAAAGCAGAGTATGAAGCGTCTCTTCCAGATCCAGCAGCGGACTACGACTCAGAAGAGTTGGAATGGGCTAGGTGGGAATGTGCAGTTCAACCACCAGAGGATGATTGGTACCATGATCCGTACCCGGGGGAGCATTCTTCTGACTCCGAATGGTCAAATGATGATGCTCATTGGAAGTAGATTGTTAGGGTTTTAAATGTTTGTATTGACCGATTGGATGAGACTCGGCATGTGTTTGATATGTTTAATGAAATTTAGTTGTGGTTGAAACTCAATGTGTTTGATACATTAACTGCATAAACTGCATAACCATATACATTCCTGGTCATTTAACTGCATATACATAAACTGCATAGCCATATACATATACATAAACTGCAGTCCTACATATACATATACATAACTGCAGTTAACTACAGAAACATAAACTGCAGTTGAACTACATTAACATATAATGACAAATAGTTGAACTGCAGAAACATAAACTGCAGTTGAACTACAGAAACATAAACTGCAGTTGAACTGCATTACCAAGAGCAGCATAAACTGCAGTTAAACTGCATTAACTTATACATAAACTGCAGTTATCTGCAGTTGACCATAAACAATCTTTATACATAAACTGCACTTGACAGGTCTTAAACCATACATAAACAAGTCTTATAGCAGCCACTGCATAAACAGGTCTTAAACCATACATAAACAGGTCTTAAACCATACATAAACAAGTACTTCACATAACATAAACAAGTCTTAAACCATTGAAATCAACCTAACTAAGCTTCACTCGAACTTGGTGCACCTTGTGTTGCAGTTTAAGATTCTTGAACATTCTCCCCTCCTTGGCCCTTGCATGTCCTACTGTTGTGACCCAAGGTTCCACATTTGCTACACTTGCCCTTCCTGGTTTTGTTTTCTCCACCTGCAACTTGATCCTCACTTGGTGCATGTACAACATTCTCCCCACCCTGCTCCTTGCATGTCCTACTGTTGTGTCCCAAATTTCCGCACTTGCTGCACTTGGTTGTATTGCCCTTCCTGGTCATTTTTCCCTCACTATCAAAATAAGCTTCAACTTCAACCTCACCAACTGATTTCTTTCTCTTCTTTTGTGGTCTCCCAACCTATTTGTCATTATACTACAATTAAAAATAGAAAAGGTAAACTGTTATAAATGAGATTACCTATTAAAAACCACTAACCTGCTTATGGTGTTTGGGAGGCAGAAGTGTGGTGGGACATTGTGAGGGTATCCAATTCTCAGGCCCGGGAATTGGATTAATCACATTCTCATAAACCTTCTTCCATGTGGATAACCAATACACTTCAACCAATTCTTTGGGCACCCCTATCCTAATATCATTCCTGGCCATATCATTGATAGCAGCCACTACATGTTTACATGGCATGCTAGTTAAATCCCACTTTCTGCAGGTGCATGTTCTGTTCTTCATATTAACAACACACTGGGATCTTAAGCTATTCACCTACACAAAATTAGTATCCAACATTGAAATGGTCAAACTGCAATACAACTAGTAAAGGGTCTTATGACAAAAATACACATACCTGGTACTGTACTGCACCCACCATTAAAACATTGAGTTGTGAGGCTTCTTCTTTGATCTTATTAAACACTTCTTGAGCATGAGGAGTTAATGGACCATGAGCTTTAGCTTGAATCTTCTTTACATTCACAATTCTTATGGTCATGTACACTCTTATGAACTCTAAATATGTGATTACAGGTTTATCTCTGGCTCCTATCAACTGCCTATTGAACACTTCACATATATTATTGAACAATATGTCACATTTGGCCCTACCTGAAAAGTGTGCTTTTGACCAACTGCTTGCTGGGATATGTGATAGCTTTTCATGGAAACCAGGCTCTGCAATCTTCATTTCTTCCATTGACTTTTCAAAATATGGCATTGATGTCTTGCATGCTACTCCCCACAACAAGTTTTTGTACACATCACCTGGCCAATACTTCTTCAGATTCTGGTGGATATGTCTTAAACAGAACCTGTGTTCAGAGCCTGGGAACACTTCGGATAATGCAGGTAGTAGTCCCTACCTCAGACAATGTAAGTTAGATATGATAAAATGCCATAAACATTTAAATGATAAAATGCCATACCTTTTGCCTATCTGAGATGAAAGTGAAGTTGGTACTGTTTGCTAAGCCAAGATCATCTTTGAGTAATTCCAAAAACCATTCCCAAGATTTAAAAGTTTTAGCCTCCACTAAAGCATATGCTACAGGATATATACCGTTGTTGCCATCTACACCAACTGCAGTAAGAATCTGTCCAGGAAATGGAGCTTTCATAAAACATCCATCTGGTCCCAATATTTCTCTACCACACATCTTGAACCCCCTCATAATCGAAGCAAAACAAGCATAACATCTCTTGAATTGCCTAGTAGGAAGACGAGGGTTAGCGCAGGGTTCAGTATCCATTTTAATTGTGCTACCTGGATTTTCCCTCAACAGTGCTTCACAGCAAGACCTTAGGATACCATACTGCTCTCTATAATCTCCAATGATCCTTGTTGTAGCAATTCTTTTAGCCCTGAACACTTTCTGGATTGAAACATTCACCTGATGGTTCTTCACAAGCATATCCTGTATGGCTGGCAAAGGCATGTCAGGGTTGACTCGATTATGGGTTGGATCTCATTCGCTATCTAAGACATGGTGTACAGGCCCACTTCTCTTGTTTGGAGGAAATGATGTTATGAGGTAATGGTTTTCACACACCAAGATTCCTTTTCAGTTCTCCTGGAGATCTGAACCGCCCAAGGACAAGTGGGCTTCAAGTGCCTTTTATCTTGTTTTAACCCTAGCCCTCTAAATTTACTATTCTGCCCCTCACCAGAACCCAAAGTAGGATTAGTCCCAAGACAAATAACTCTGAACCTCAACTTTTCATTTTTAATATATAAATCTGCCTTCTACTCTTAACAGCATATGTCTTAACCATGTCATTCAACTGTTGTTTATCTGGTATTAATTGACCAATTGAAAATGGGAGGTATGAGTCACTAACATGACCTGTATTTTTTCTCTTCTTCCTTACCTTCTTCGCAACCTTGTCCAGCAGTGTATAGTTATCATCTTTATCACTAAAATCCTCATGATCACAAGTTATATCTTCCTGCCTAAGTTCTTCTTGACTATTCTCATTTCTAGCATCCTTAATTGTCTCATTGACTTCATCAGGATCAAAGTCAACACATGCCTTGAACTGACTCATATCTACTTCATAATCAAACACTGGATTATCTGGTTCCTGATCAAATGTGTAATATGGATCGTCTTCATCACTGTTCTCTTCATCACTACTTTGTGACTCACCCTCAGAAACTGCCTCGCTACTTTGTGACTCACCCTCAACCACATTATCTAGTAAATGGCTCATTGCAGTTGAATCCTTGATTCTAGAGTCTCCTATTTCAACATACAAATCTACTAACTTGCATCCTTTTCTAAGTTGGTCATACACATACTCTAACTCATCATCATCAGTCAAGTGTCTAAGACCAAAATCCAAACACACATTAGGATCTTTAACAAAATAATTGAACACATCATCTATAGAGTAACCTATATCTTTCAGCATTTCACCAAGAACAGCAACACTTAACTTTTCAAACTCAACCTAGTCAATGTAACTAACCTTACCATTGACATACTCCCTTCCTGGATAATCTGTAAACTCACCTCCATGGTTAATCTTTATCAAAAATAGTGTGGGTTCATTCCCTGTTAACACAAATGATCAAAACATCAGACTCAATTCTCAAAAAACCGAAAACAGACTATACATTGGCTCATTATGAACACATTGGCTCAAATGTAAAAGACACAAACTTACCATATATATGTTTCGGATCGTAGTATTCACCTTGAGGACGAACTCGCCATATGAACACCATCGATTTGGGGGGTTTTAGAAGTTTGTCTATGGCACAATCAACTGTCTCTGTCTTTTGGCGGGACTAAATTAGGGCTTAATAATGAATTTTGGGGTTTTTAGAAGGGAATAGATGCCAAAAGACGGTCTTACCCCTGGCTCAAACAGTCAAACAGACGGAAGTGTGACGGAGGGACTCAATGTGTTATGAATTTATAAGCTCAGGGGCTCAAAAAACCAAAAAATGAATTTAGGGGCTCAGGTTGATGTTTCACACATACCACAGGGACGCAAATTGCATTTTTCTCTAAAACCAAACTCCACATCCAACCTCCACGTCACCACAAACCGTCGTCCCACGCCATGTGAAGTTCCCGATGCCGATGCCCCACGCCAACACCCAGGGCGGTGTGTCGGCATTGTCCCAGGGTCTTCTCCACACCAACGACTCCGCACAGTCTAAGAAATAGTTGCCTTTACTCAATCAACTAGAACATACAATTTTATAATTCATAAATTCCTAATGATAATAACAACTCAAACATAAAAACAAACATATATCTTAGTGAACACGTTATGAGATATGTTATAGAAAAATCCTAATCGCACACGAGAATACCCAAAATGCAAATTACAAAAATGTATTGCCAATATAATTCTACCTTAGTGAAGAGTGAAGTCAAGTAAAGTCAATGAAGAGTGTAAGTTTTTATAGACGATCCACGTCTATTGTTAACAACTCATTTGATTCTAAATAATCGTTTATAACATTGCTGATTTGTTGAAGAACGTGAGAGACTAACGATACACTCAACATAAGTCTTTAACCAAAGACGTTTAGCCTAGTGGTACAAGGAATGTAGCAAAGGTGTTATTTTTCAAATGGTTAAGGGTTATAGTGGACGTTGGTGTAGATTTATGAGTTGATTTATGGGTATATGAGTTGATTTTTTTTCGGATTTTATTATACACAATTCTTGAAATCTTGAGCAAGAACAAATCTTCACCTTGTGTAATTTCTACTTCAAGTAAGATTACACCTTGACGTTCAACTTTAAACAGGGTTAAACCTTGTAGCTCGGTCTAGACAAATTTTGCATTTGTGTGTCCAACACTCCAACTTTGGATCTCTACAATAAACTCTAGAAAGAAGGTTTCAGTTACTATAAGTTCAATACTTTAACTCAACGCTTCAGCTTCTGTATATAAAAAGGTGAATCACAAAATGGAATTTGATAACTTAATTACACACTGAAAAACGTGCAATTGTTACTCCTGATCTTCACGCTCTTGATTATCTGACCTAATATTCATGATCTGGGAAACAACAATCTTGGAGAGCTCGTTAATCGCAGCTTGAACCGGATAATCATCTGGCGTTTCCCTTGGCACTGACCACACCTCTGATTGTGAGCTCAAACCACTGTACTCCCTTGCTGCTACCCTTGTCTTTTTGGATTTCACCACCACCTTCTCCAAATCTGCTTGCGATAATGGTCTTGGAAACTGATTAAACAAACATACCAAAATCCGTTTTCTGTTATAAGTTGGCGGTTCTTTGATATATATATATGTGTGTGTGAGAGAGAGAGAGAGAGACTCACAAGTGATGACTTCCCCTTCTTCTCATCATCTAACAAATCCCGGATGGGAAAATAGGCAGCTTGCTTGCAGAGCTCTAAAAGATCCGAGCCGGTATAACCTTCGCATAACGCAGCTATGCAGTCAAGATCAATGTCTTCCTCTACTCTCTCGCCCTTCAAAATCACCTTTAAAATGTCAGCCCTTTCTTTGCGGTCGGGTATCCCAATCTCAAATGCCTGTGGAAGTCGTCTCAGTATTGCTTCATCAAGCTCTGAAGGACGATTAGTTGCAGCAAGCACCATCACTCTAGCATTCTCTACATACACCACAAGTTCACACTTTTAACCAAAAAAACTACATGCCTAAAGGGCTACAAAAAGACAGATATTGAGACTTTTTTTAAAAATAGAAGATAATATAATACTTACGATCTGTGGTAAAACCATCCCATAATGCCATGAATTCGGTCTTCATATTGGTTAATGCTTCATGGTCTGTAGTTCGTCGTTGACCAAGAAAGCTATCGACCTCGTCAATGAATATTATAGCAGGCTGGAGCTTGTATGCCAAACTAAATACAGCAGCAACTGCAATAATCAATCATTACCACATGTGAGCACTTTGTGAAAGCTTAAAATATAAAAAGATGGTGCATGGTTTATATAAACACTATTTTGTTAGCTTTTTAAATTTTGAGAGTCATAACTAATAAGTAATAAATGGTTAATATGATTACCAAAACACTGTTCTTGCAGTTATATTGCAATTTTAAAGGCTGTGTGCATTAAAAAATGCGCCTTAAGAGTGACTTTAGGGACACTTGATCCATTCATGATTACATGGGTACATGGGTTTGTCACCTCTATTTCTATGTATCTTAACAAAAAGTTCTCCAAATAAATACCCTTTCAGAGTTAGAAATACGTATGACGTACCGCTAAATAAAAAATATGGCTTATAATTTCAATACTTTTTTTTTTAAATATAGATGTAAAAGGTTTGGCCAGAAAGCTGCATAATCAAGGCAGCTGATAAAACACTGTTAATCTAGAACCAAATGAGGAATTCTTCCCTAGCATTTATATAACTAAATTCCTTCTGACTATTGGATTTATCAACTAGAGTCAATGTCTATGTGGATTAAAGTCAAAATACGGATTTCACGGTTAGCTACACTACTTTTTCTTCAGTATTGCTTCCTCTATACAAATAAAAATACATTCGCTGTCACATATGCGGAAGTCCTACTATATAAACCGCATAAAATCTGTTGTACGATGGATTGTGTGTGTGTGTGACAGTGTGACGTTCTTTTCCATCGTTATTCACAATGGTTTCCATTCTATCCATTTACTACTTTAAAAGCACCAGAAAGACGCTAAACATAAAAGAGAAACCAAACACAAAAGCTGCTAAATTCTAAAAATCACATGGTATTCATTTTGATCAAATATATATACAGTTCATACCATAAAATTATAGACCAATATGACTCTTTTTTCCATTTCCGCCATTTTTCAAATCAAACAATTTTCCTTGTTTCAATGGAAATTAAGTGATATAGTTTAAAGCTGTGTAAAGATAGACTTCCTTATTCGAGTTTATACCTGTCACCAGATTTAAGATGGGCAGGTCATGCAGGTTGGGTGACAAATCAAAACAGGCCATTTTTCGTAGGGTCAAAAATGTTACGATCAGTTCGATTGACCACTTTGTCATCCATTTTTCAAGTATTTCCTTTAAATAATTTATGTGTCAAATAATCTGAACAAGTTTTTTTAGAACAGCAAATAATCTGAACTATAAACGTCAAACACTAACCGAGTTTTTGTGCATCTCCAAACCATTTGCTCATCAAATCTGATATTCTGACGTTGATAAAAACAGCGCCGGACTCTTTAGCAATAGCTTTTGCAAGCATAGTCTTCCCTGTACCAGGTGGGCCATACAACAAAACACCTTTTTGGGGGGCAAGTAACTTGCCATATGAAAAAAGCTCAGGCCTACGTAGAGGTAAAATGACCAATTCATAGAGTGATTGCTTGATGGCTTCCAGTCCTCCAATGGAATTAAATTCCACATCAATATGATCAGGATTTATCACATTGCATGCAATCACATCCTGTTATGCACCAGACAACAATAAAACAAACTGCAAACTGCACCGAACAGATACAACAAAAATGCAAAATTTGGTTGCAAAATGAAAACCAACTTAGATTTAATAACCGAATCTAGCATTTAGATTACTGCTTGCTAAAAGTGTAAAGTTTGTTTCAATTTCACGCAGTTTAGATATCAAACTTGCTCTGCTGCACATAGATAGCGCCTTGTCTTTTTATGAATCAATATTTATACTTGTTTATATTATCCTATATTGGGGGTTTAGTGATTACAACAACTACTACTACATAATAATAATAAATCAGTATGATACCATACATACCTCGTAGGGGTTGGTATGAATAAGAGGGCGACCTAAGCGCTTGGAGATTTGTTTCTTCTGTTCTAGGGCTTTTTTAGAAGCTTCTCGATTCGGATCAAGATGTTTCAGTCCGGCGAATAGTACCAGGCAACTGAGGGCGGCGCTTGCTGTGTATAACACTAGCTCCTGCAACAACTTCGTCTCCGTCGCCATCTGTTTCTGATTCTTTTCCTCCAACTTACCCTTCCCTTCTCTTCTCTTCTCTTCTAGACGTGTATAAAACCGTTAACCCAAACCAGTTAAGTCTATCTCCAATGCATTCATTCGAGGGATGCCTTAAAAGTCCTTACAAGCCCTTGGAATTATGAGATTTTGTCCGTAGATGTCTTTAACATCTAAGGCTAGAGGGTATGGTGTTCATCCTCCTTTAAAGGATGATAGGGATGTTCAAAAAACTCGTGGCTTACAGCTTACTCGAAACTCGCTAGAAAAAAGTTGGAAGAAAGCTTGGCTCGAAATTGGCTCGGTTGTCAACGAGCCAGCTCGGCTCGGCTCGGTTCGTGAGCTCGTGAGCTGGTTGGATAAGGTTTACATCTTTCATTTTTTTGTCCCACATCGTCTAGAAAACAAAAACTAAGTGACTATTTCCCCTATAAAAGAAGGTAAAGACAATGAAGAAAGTGAATTAACTATTTATACTTGCATATTTAGCCATATGGTTAAATTAAATGGCAATTATGGCCCTCAGGCTATGAAGAAATTCATTTTTAAGGACTCTTTAAGTAATAAATTTTGCGGTTTTATATTAGTTCGAGCTAGATCGAGCCAAGCCGAGCTAGCTCGAATTCTAATCGAGCCGAGCTCGAGCCTCAAATCTCAGCTCGATTTGAAATTCGAGCTCGAGCCGAGTCAGCTCGACTCGGCTCGTTTACAGCCCTAGGATGATCCGTCACGTAGGCGCCACATCATAGTCCTCCCAAGGATGGTCCATTCCACAAAACTAGAGGGTATGGGAGGATGGTCCTAGATGATCCTACCCCACCACTTTTATGTTTTTTATTTTTTTAATCTTCTACTTTTTTTAACATTTAACAAATAAATTAACAAAATATTTTCATTAATATTAAAAAACATTACATAAACTTAAAAAAAACATAAACTTAAAAGCGGTACTTTTTCTCAAACTGTATACTTCAAAACTCAAGGTCCTCAACTTAATAAAAACACACAACCTTAAGGACCTAAATGTTACATTATCCACTAAAACGGTACTTTTCTCAAAATTTAAACACCCTCAGTCTTCTGAGCTTCTCTCTCTATCTCTATACAATTCTAGAGAGAGAAAGTACACAGAGAGAGCTTGAAGCTGCATCAATGGCGTTCTTATCGTTCATCGGTCGTGTCCTCTTTGTCTCCGTCTTCGTTCTCTCCGCTTGGCAAGAGTAAGCATCACATCTTCTGCTTCAGATCTAGTTTTTTTTATTTTTTAAATATAAAGTTAGGATTTATTTATTTTTTTTTTAACGGTAACAATTGAAGGGGGCCCCACCAAATTTGGACCGTCGCCAACGTCTAGAGGTCGCCGATGAGGACGGGGACGCGGGGGGGGATGGTGTTTCGACGTCGCCGATCCTCGACGGGGATCGGGACGGACCCCATACCCACCAGCCTAAGCCCTTCCACAAGGACTTTGTTTATGTAAGTGAGTGGACCCAAAGTAAGAAAACAAAATGTTTTATTTTAATATTATGTGTAGTGGGTAAGTAATGAGGTGGAAATTAAGAAGGGTAAGGATATTTGTAGGGTTGGAGATGAAATAAGGGGTTTTAAGGATTTGTAAGGATATGACGTGGCACATGACGTGGCAGCTAAGGGCGTCTAAGGGCATACGTAGCACTGGAGATAGTCTTAGTGGGTATTCTGTATTTGTTTGGGAGTACTTATTTGACCTCTTTTGTAGTGTTTGACAAATGCTATAAGAGCATCCCAATGGGTGTTTTTGATGTTTTTTATTGTGTTAAGGTGGTATTGTCCCACCAATCACACACATTCTCTTTCTTGCCCCATATTATCATCCAAAAACAACACTCTATCTCCTCTCTCCTCTTTCCTCATTCCCTCTCACAACACCTCTCTCTCTCCTCAAATACATGTTTTTCCCTACGTACACCACCACACATTCTATCCTCCACCTCACACCCTCTCTCATCCACCTCACATTTCTCTCTCCTTAAAAACATCAACATACATCCTATTATGGATGCTCTAAGTTTTTTGGGTAAATTACTTTTTGAATCCCTATGTTTTAGGGGTTTTAACCACTTGAGTCCAAAACCAAAATGTTTAACACCCTAAGTCCCTATAGACACTTTTCTTAACCATTTGAGTCCAAATTTCTAACATTGTTAGAATTTTTTGGTTAAATATTGTTAAATGACCAAAATACCCTTATAGTTAAAAAATAAAAAATACATTATTATTAGATTTTTCTCTCTCTCCCTTATCTCTTTCTCTCTCTCTAAACATTATGCAGCTTCACCTCTCTCTTTCTTTCTCTCTCTAGACCACCTGCATCCCCCACCACCACACTACCACCGTCACCACCACAGCCACAACCACCTCCGTCACCAACCACCACCACAGCCACAACCACCTTCGTCACCAACCACCACCACAACCACAAACCTCCAGCATAGTCACCACCGTCACCGTCGCACCACCACCATGATTACTAATTAGAAAAACAACTATAGTTAATCTGGTAACCCATAAAACCATCATCGAAAGTTTGACCCGTAGCTTTCCTAGCATGAGCTATCTTTAACTCATTCGACGCAGCTTCTTTACGCTTGCTAGAAATCTCTCTGCTATCCAGTTGAGAGCTAGACACGGTATCCGAGGTGCTTCCAAGTCCAAGACTCAAAAAAATTGTCCTTGAAGCCCACTTTGATTGGTATTTAATATGACATTGTTTTGAGTATGCACTGGTGTAGTGTCCATAGGGAAATATACAGAAGATGAACTGGTAACATCTCTATTTACCTGTGGTGTATTTTGTCACACCCCAACCGATGGCGGAATCATCGGGGCGCGGCACCGAGCGAACAGATTGTCAAGAGAAATTCCATAACGACTAAATTACCAAATAGTTAATATTATGTCCCATACCATAACCCATTAAGTAATCTAATTATTACAGACATCAATATTCTCCAAACAAAAGCATGTTCGACAACTCAGATGTCAAATAAAGATAAATTGTTTGTTTGTTTCTAGACTCTCCATAACTTGGTTCCTTATAGCAAGCATCGATAGCATCCTAAACACCTGTCACATACGTTAAAATACGGGTCAATACACATAGTGTAAAAGTGAGCATACAAGTTTGATATAGCATAATAGTGTTCGAAATAGTTTACGCATAATCAGCATGTAACATGTACAAAGTGAAGGCAAGTAGGTTATCGACAGGGAAATATGCACATACGTGACTGCGAGTTGTAGAATGCGCAACACATATCCCCACTGGGATACGTAAAGTAAAGCCCTTAACAAACCCTGTCCACGACAGGTGCTCAGTCCAAACTATAGTACTATCGTTGCTAAGGTGTCAGGCAACAATCACTGTATTAACATAACATACAAGCATTCATCGAATAACACATAACATGCGGGAGCGATTAGCGTATAAATAGTGTTTGCATTGTGTGTAGATTGTGGTTTAGAATAAGTAACGTATGTAACACCCAAAAGTGCTTAAAGCAAAAAGGGTTCGAGTATACTCACAGATTGTGTTTAACAAATAAACACAGCCTTGGATTGAAGGGAGCGCTGAGGGAGATTAGCCTGAACAGTTAATGATAGCATAAACGATAAGTGGCGCGTAAAACGATGCAAAGTGTCAAAGGGTCGGACCGTAATCCGATCGGATGGCAATCCGATCGGATGGCCAGTCCATCGGATGACAATCCGTTCGGATGGTCATCCAATTGGGTGACCATTCGATTGGAATGCCATCTTGTTTGGGAAAGATGTGTTTGCCTTTTGAAGTTTTCGTTGTAGCATTTTGAAAACATAGAAGTATCTCTGCCCTTCAGGTCGATCGATCGAACGACCGTTCGATCGAGCAACGATCCGATTGGTTGGACACTTAGTGAGAACAAGTTCACAGCAGGGTTGTCATTCGATCGGATAGCAATCCGATCGGGTGGCAATCCGTTGATTATGGAACATGTTGAAAATTGTTTAAGTGTTGAAGTTCAAAACATCACATGGTCGGATGGTCGTTCGATCGGATGGCAATCCGATCGGACGGCAATCTGTTCGACGTTCAAACTTTTGAAGAGTTGTAATATAGTTTGAGTGTGGAACCAAGTGCAAGCCGATCAGACGGCTGTCCGATCGGGTGGCAATCCAATCAGATGGTAATCCGATCGGACAGCAATCCGTCCCGACGGCCTGATCGTCTTGACACTTGATTGTTTTGAAAGTTTTGCGGTTTTCTCGAGACGGTATGACATCGTGCCAAACAACAGAACCCTATCAACACCCAGGTGATCCGATCGGGCAGGAATCACCCTAGTCCGGTCGGTCAGCCGTTCGAGACGATGGTTCATGTTTAACCAGAGATCGGTTGTCTCATTGATAGAACACGGATCTTGAACTGACACAACACTAAGAAGGAGTAGAAGATCAGAACGAGCTCCGATTCTATCGGTTTTGAATGCATTGAGTGTAAAAGAGTTGAAAGTAAGTTAGAGACCATCTTTCAATCCTTTTCACCATGAATATGTTCAGATCTATGCAAGATCTTTGTTTATTCATGTGAAAATCGTCCAGATCTAAGTTGTTCTTGGTGGATTGAAGCCAAAACATGAAGTTCATAAGAACCCCATGATGACATCACCCCAGAACACCTCAAATCCACTGATTTCACGGTTAAAAGTTAAGATTCAAAAGATAGAAAGGTGAAGGAGTGCGTGTAGATCATTGAAGTACAAGATTTAGGTTGAAAACTTACAAGAATCGCGAGAAATCGAGAGAAAGAAGAGCTTGCGGGCGGCTGGGTCGAGTGAGAGCTGTCACATCACAAATGATGTGACAGGTGGTATTTATAGGGTTTCCCAAAAAGGAAAGTGTGCAGGGGATCGGGTGGTTGTCCGATCGGGTGGCAATCCGATCGGATGGCCATCCGATCGAGTTGTCACTCGATCAAGTGGCTCCGACATTTAGAGTTTCGGCGTTTCATTTCGTGCGTTGAGTATTGCGATTGTGCTTCGATACATCACCACAACATAAACATAAATACACATGCACAAGTAACACATAATTTAGCACACACACATAAAACAATATCCAAAATGCATAATTCGGGTTGCGAATGCGATTGCGATGCAATAAGCGATAAAAGAGATAGAACATGCGATAAATAACGATAAACCTCGATTATTAGTTAGTACTCCACATAATACAACTAATGCGATAAAATAAATAGATTATCTATGATGTGCGTTAGGTGTTATATATATTAGGTATATATTTTAAGCCCTTTTTACACTTTATAGCCAAGTTTTAAATTTATAAAACACGATATTTACTAACACTAAACACACATATGGGCAAGTGCACCCATCGTGGACGTAGTATAATTTTGGTAAAATACCGAGATCGTCCAAGGACACAAGAGCTTTTAGTACCGGTTTATCCTCAACGTCTAATCAAATCAAAAAGTTAGAAAAAGGTTTTTAAACTACGAAAATAAAACTAACTAAAATGCTGAAAAATAAAATAAAATGAAAAACAGATAGACAAGATGAATCACTTGGATCCAACTCGTGTGTAGTGTAACCTTTGATTATTTTCGCACTTTTGCACTTATTTAATAGATTATCTTAGTTATTGTAGTAGGCCCCTCTTTTGAAGGCGACGTTACCCTCAACCCAGTAGTTTGAGTCAGCAAGGATACAATCCTAAAGGGTCGGATTATTGAAAGATAATTAATTAAGTTATTAATGCATAATGTGGCAGGCCCCTCTTTTGAAGGCGGCGTTACCCTCGACTAAGTAGTCTGAGTCAGCAGGGATACAGTCCCAAGTAGCCGGGTTAAAGTTTTAATAGTAGTTTAACTTATGAGGGGATCAAAGAGTTTGGACCCCCGCCACCCAATACCTTTGGGTATTGAAGGAGGTCTTACTAAATTTGACCCAGGTCCTTTGCAGGATCTATACACTGAACAATGGCAAGACTCTTACCAAACCATTCCCTTAACCCCCGACCAGGTAGCCAACATACCTCCATATAGACTGTGGAGATATGAATGGTGAAAATCTTTTATTTTATATAGATAGTAAAATAATGCCAAGACACCACGGACAAACGATAAGGAAGAATCACCTTCAACATAAGAAACGAGTAATTAAAGTCATTAATACAAAACCAATTAAAAAGTGCAAAAGATTAAAAATAAAAAGTATTACACTAAACACTTGTCTTCACCAAGTGATGTAAGAGACTTAGGCAAACATGGCCTTTGATTGTCAAGAACTCTTACGATCAATCTTGGATCCCGAGATGACTCACACACTCTACGATGGACAATGGATGATGGTGGTGGATGATGGTGTTATGGTGGTGGTGGGTGGTGGGTGAAGTGTGAGAGAGGTGGTGTGCTAAGGGATAAGTTGCAAGAGCTCCAAACACTCCTATTTATAGGCTGAACAGAAGCTCGGGCACGGCCCCGTGTCCGCTGGGCACGGCTCCGTGTCCATCTGACTCTCTCTCTTCATTAATTGCAATTCGCAATTCAAATAAATGCGCCTGCAAGAAGTTGACCACGCCCCCATGCCCGCTGGGCACGACCCCGTGGTGGGCAACAGAAGCTTCTATGAGTTTGTCTTTTCTACTGACTCTTGGGCACGGCCCCGTGCTCGCTGAGCACGGGGCGTGTTCAGTCTTCTGTCTTCTTTGTTTTGCTCAGGAAGATGCTGTCGGGAGGCCGGGCATGCCACTTTTGTTCCTTTTCTTGTATTTATGTTAGATTTAGCTGTCTTTTTGCTTCTTTTGTTAATTTGAGCTTATTTAATCCTGAAAATACAAAAGGAAGACAAAAGCACACTTTTTCCAACATTAGTACTAAAAATGGTTAGTTTTATGCCACAATTGATGTAATTTATATGTTGCATTTTGTGCACATCAAATACCCCCACACTTGAATCTTTGCTTGTCCTCAAGCAAAACTCTTTATAATGTGGCTTTTTCACTCCCAAATGGAATGGGTAGAAGAGAAAGTTTTTGGGCTTGTCATAGAGTGTCGGGATTTCCAAGATTATTTATTTAGGTTTTATTTTTATTTATTTACAATTCTATTCGTCATGATTTATTAAAAACGTTTCATAAGACAAATTACTTATTAAGGCATAACATACCTTTTTAAAATTCCATTTATATACAAGTTCACATACCTCACGGGGAATCACTCAACACTCGGCCGAAGGTGTATTTTTAGTGAATCACTCGAGAGCGGCATGGAACTTACTCCTACCATAAGCTTGCCAAGCAATCAATCATCCTCCTTTTTAACTATATACCTTTGTAAATATCAAGAGGACTTTTGGGTGAAGGGTTAGGCTTGGGCTAAAGGTGGGTGGTTGGGTTAGTGGTTAGTAAAAGGGCGAAAAGCGTAATAAACGTCGGTTTTTGAAATACTTTATTTTTCACATTTTTTATTCTATTTTGATGAACCGTCCTTTTCAAACAAAGTTATTTTTGATGAACTTGTTTGTTTGTTTGGTTTCATCTATATATATATATATATATATATATATATATTCAAGTCATAAGAAAACCGAACGTTGTTACTAAAAGAAAAGGGTAAAATAAAAAGGTTTAGGTGGGTAAAAAGGGTGATTGTTTTGGGTTAAGAAATGAAAAGGTTTAGGATCAAAGGGGTTAACTAGGGGGATTTTGGGTAGGTGGTAAAAAAATTGAAAAATAATGGTGTAGAAAGAAAAAAAGGTTAGTCCTAATGCCTCCAATATTTACTTACTCGGGTTTAAGTTGGTAAGGACCGGGAATGTATTATCGTGGCAAGTTCTAGAGTCGTACGAACCAAGCGGTTATTCACACAAGAAACGAAAAATGAGCATTTAGTGTAAAGATATGTATTTGTATGCTCGATAAAGGCTCAAAGCTCACTTTTGTGGGAAAGGGTTTTTATGTGATCAAGTATATATAATCAAATTTTAACTAAGTTTGTCATGCCGTTTCATAATTTTCTTATGTTGGTTCTTTTTATCACGACGCTATCGGTTGTAAACTTGTAAAAATATAACATTGTTAGAACTTGAATTCCCAACTTAAACTTAGACAAGTAAAAAAAAATGAAAATTTTTGAAAAAAATTTGGGGTGATTAGCGGTTCCAATAGAGTTTTGTGTAAGGCTTGTTATTAGGACTTACAAGATTCAAGGTTTTAGCATCCCCCCCACACTTAAATTACACATTGTCCTCAATGTGTCCCAAAAATAAGTTTTTAGGTTGATTGAATGTGTAAAATGGTGTTAAAAGCAAAATTTATGTTACTGACATCCTGGACACGGCCCCGTGGTGACCGGGCACGGCCCCGTGTTCAGGTGCCAGTGACAAAAATTAATGAAAAGAAACGAAGCCTGGACACGGGGGCGTGTTCAGCGAACATGGCCCATGTCCAGTTACCTGAACTGGGCAATTTTCTGCAGAGTGTGCAGCACGGGGCCGTGTTGGGCGGACACGGCCCGTGCTGAACTTACTGTAATGAAGAAATTGTTGTCGGATGGCCCTGTTTTTGTGCATGGGGCGATGTTTCTCATTTCCCTTGTTATCCTTCACCATCACGAGTGTGTCAACATCATCCAAACCTTAAAACCATCCTTTCATTAAGAACCATCATAGAGAGAATTACATTATCCTAAAATGCTAGTAAGTTAGATAAGTAGGCACAAGAAGCTTAAACCAAGGAGTTCTAGCCTACAAGTTATTTTAATTAGCAAAATTTCCAAGAAGATAATAATCTTGGCTGGATGCGGCTTCATAGAACTCCTTCCACCGGTCATGGACTCCTCATATGTCGGCGAGCCACTCCTCTATCTCCGTTGGGATGAGGAAGGAGGGCTCGTTGGCGTCGGTTTGAGGAGGTACAACTTCCACCGGGACTTCTTGTAAATTTTCAAGGGGAGGTTCCGCTGAAATGTCATCCCATCCGGTAGGGTTGTTGACTCCAAGTGCTAGGTTCCAATCCTCTTGAGGGAGGACGGGTTCCATGGGAGGTGTTACAAGAATATTTAACCTCTGGTGCAAGAGGTTAATTTCTTGAAAACTATTTTCCAGCCCCACCGTAAGATAGTTTATACGGTCTATTAGGACCTCCTCTACCGAAGTTATTTCATCGAGAGCTTCCCGTAGCGCCATGACGTAGTGTACAAGGGTAGCTTCAATGGAAGGCCTCCTTCCTCTTCTACTGTTTCTTGAATGCACAGACAATGTTCCACTGTTTTCACTTGACATTCTACGAAAATAAACCGAAAACAGCTTATTTTTATGAAACAGTACCTTGGACACGGCCCCGTGCTCAATGAGCACGGCCCCGTGTTCACCTTTCTGCAGAATTTTGAAACAAGGAATCTTGAAGTTTTAAGTTATTTCTCTAACTTGTGAAGCCTTTTTGAACAATAGTAACTTAAAACAATGTTATACAACTTATTTTTAACAAGATTCTTTGAACAAAACTCAATAATCCTTGCAATAAAGCTTGAAATTTCAAGCTTTAATGGAGGTTTTTGGAGACAGATGAAGAAGAAGGAAATGGATAAAAGAGGAAAGGACAAGATGGTTGTAGGAACCTTCTTTTAGAACATACCTAGGATGGTAGGAGAGAAGATCCCTTCAAATCTCTGTCCCTAGATGGTCCAAATGTGCAGGATTCTTGGCTGCATTTATAGAAAACGACAGCATGCTGGACACGGCCCCGTGTCGGCTGGACACGGCCCCGTGTGCAGACAGAATCCTGACACAGTTTGTCCGTATTCTGACGTAAAGTCAGAAAGGAATCTTTTGGTGGACAAGGGGGCGTGTTGGCTGGGCACGGCCCCGTGTCGAAAGGCTGATTATGAAGTTTGTCTATTTTCAAGGAACTTATCCGGATCGGGTGGTTCCTTACTGGATGGAACAACCCCAAAGTGCCTAAGATACCTTAATTGATCTAGATTAAGACGAGAACGCAAGAGGTTATCGGTGAGGGTGATTCCTATGCTAAATGTAGGTGGACAAGTCCAACCCTTTTCCGGGCTCTCGTTAAAGAAGGTGTATGCCGAATCGCTCGGGTCTATGTATGCATCGAACGAAGTCGATGGGGAGTCCTTCACAACACAATCGGCACAGGGACGACTATCGTCCAAGTCTTTGCTAGAGTTGAAGGTATTATCGGGAGCTACGAGGTTGTTTGAATGCGACCCCAACACTTCTTCTTGGTCATTGTCTTGAGATGAATTAAGGAAATCCATCTTAAGTTCTTCTAACCAATTAAGAATCAGAAATTACCAACCGTTAGGATCTACGAGGTGTCACTCATTTTTGTGTCAGAAATTACCAATCGTCGGGATCTTACGATTCTGTTTTCAGTAACTGAATCTTGGGCACAGGGGCGTGTTGAGCGGGCACGGCCCCGTGTTCAGCTTACTGTCTGACTTAAAATAGGATTGCCAGTTCCAATGATTGGGCACGGGGCGTGTTCAGCGGGCACGGCCCATGCTGAGTTCTGCAGAAGCTGAAAAAAATAAGAAAAGCCAAAAAAAATAAAAAGAAAATAGAAAAAATGATTAGGCCGTTGATTCCTAACTTTCTTAAAATCCTTGTGTCCCCGGCAGCGGCGCCAAAAACTTGATGTGCCTTAGGTGTTATATATATTAGGTATATATTTTAAGCCCTTTTAACACTTTTTAGTGTAACACCCATAATAATAATAATAATTAACATTTACATAACATTAAAGTAAGCATTTTATATTAAAAATGCCACTTAACAAAAACTTTTACATCATAAGTATTTAAACATGTTTACAACATCCAAAAACATCGTTAAAAGTGTTTACATAATCCACTTGTATTAAAACAAAACAAGATCGAATGCGGAAGCTTCATTGAGAGGTGTGTTCGGTTCTTGCTCGTGGCTTGATCTTCTTCCGGAAGCATATAACATTCACCTAGAATCAAAACCAACATAAAAGTTAGTTTTGATAGTTTATTTCAAGTTAATACAAGTCCCATGAGCCATACAATTAAAATAACAAGGATTTGCAAGTTTTACACCCGTCGCATGGCGTAATCGAAACTATGCTCAAAATCGGATTCGATTAACTAAGATATGCAAAATTCAGCAAAAGTGACTAGGCTCTACCGTAAGTTACGGTAGCCACCGTAAGTTACGGTAGCCACTGGGCAAAACTGGTCTACCGTAAGGCAGTAGAAAACTGCCATAACAATTTATTTGCTACCGTAAGTTACGGTAGCTACCGTAACTTACGGTAGCTTTCAAACTTAACATCTGAATTCACAAATTAATAGGTTTCGAGCCCTTGGCTTTAAAATTCATTTTTTAAAGACTTTTGACCTGTTCAAGTTTTTAAACCACAAACTTGTTTCTAATTAACCAATAAGCATACATCAACATGTTTATCTCAAAATCTTTAATTCGGGTTTGTAACTTTTATGAATTACACGACTAGTACCCAATCTATGCGCATAATTCTTTTGACCTATTTCGAAGATTTAAACCTTTTAAGTTTAAATCTTTCCCATTGGTTATGGACAATCTACTGTATACTTATCTATAACTCACAATATGCGTACCTGGTTCGGATCAACATATTGACCCGTTTTAATACCTTGTCTCAATAATCGTTAATTCATAGCATCGCTAATTCATAAGCCGATTTATCCTGTGTGCATAAAACTCCACAAACACTTATTAGTCGTTAATTGTCAAATGGTATCAACATTACCATTTGACCCGTTTGGTCTAAACGACCAAACATTTTGCGCTTATATTTGACTAGATCACCATTTTACCCTTTTTATTCGTTTAAGCTTACTTAGAAAGTAGCCATTCAAAAACTCATTTTTTTATTTATGTCATCCCATGACCAAATTACCATTTCACCCATTTTTACCATTAAACATGGTTTTTCGTCTTTTGATACGTTCCGACCCGTATCTTTTCATGTCAAAATCATATTTTGAATATAACCTTGTCGTATTTATAATCTATAAATAAATACATATCTTACGATAAAGGTGTAAGCTTTACTTACCTCGCATCCAAACTATGCCTTACTTTTCCTTATTGATTTGTTTGACCCGCTTCGTCCTCAAGCTTCCACCTAGGTCGTTTAGCGTCAAACTAACATCGTCATCACAAGGTGGTTAGATTAGTCATTAACTAATACAACTATTCCACCTTACGTATTTTCTATGTCGAAATCATTATTCGACTTCGTCATTGGTTAATTTTAACTTTCTACCAGTTAACTACCTCCAATCATATGATACGTGAAATTAACTAAAATCTACATTATGATTAGATTCCGTATTATCACGTATCACCCCTAATTAAATCAATTAGGAAATTACGCGTTTCATTCATAGTTTCAACATATGAACATTGTGGGCATAATTTATAACATCAACAATCAAGTTTCGTATCACTGAAAATAGGCTGTTTTGGTTGACCTGTTTAACCTGTTTACAAGTTTTCAAAAATTATGATTTTTTTATGTGGTGTACCACTCGAGGGTTAGACCTTGTGTTAAAATTTCAAAATCTAACTCTTTACCAAAAATTCGTAAAAGTTCATTAACTAAGCTGCAATCAGATTCGTCACTTCTGACTGTAGCTTATGGAAAAATTCATTTAAAATTCCTCGTTTATCCGATTGACGAAATTACAATTGGCGACTTTTCTAATCATTAAAACTTTCTACAGTACAAATTTCAGATCATAACTCAATTCCTATATTGAGTTATCACATTCGTAATGGGCTGCAAATTATGCCAGAAAACGCAGCTTGAACCTTTGATACGGAAAAATTCATAAAACGCTCAATTTTCGTCGAAAAAATGCGATTCCAGTGGGGTTTTAAAGATATTTCCTGGAATTAAATTTTAGACTCAAGAAAAACATGATTTTATCAGGTTTTGTCCAGGTTACAGCCAATACAAATCGGCTGTAAATTCTGATCAAGAATCGTTTGAATTCAGCTTTCAATTTAAGCTTGTTCTTGACATCATAACACTATTTTTTTTTTGCAATCAAAACCCTAAAAACATCTCATACATGAATTTAGTATCAACAAAAACTTGAGCTAAGCATGATTTCAACATATACTTGTCTAGGGTTTACTCCTAGACATTACTATGTTCCTATTCTATCCATATAACAAACATGCAACCATCAATTTCGAATTTTCTAAGATCACCCGGAAATTCAACTAGAGATTTCTCATGAAATTCACATACCTTATGACTCCTTTTTCAGTGGAGATCACTATTTCGTGCTCGGATTTCGTTTTGAAACAGAATTTGGCCTTCAATTTGGACAATTTGCATGAACTAGGGTTTGGTGGAGGATGTTTGGTTGCCCCCTTGCGTTCTTGATCGAACCAGACACAAGTTTGGTGTTTTAAATTTTGTTTTAATAATAATAGTTTCAAACTTAACACCTTTGGTCCCCAAACTATTATTAGGTTCTTATTTTAGGTGTTTTTTAACCTTCTAACATATTACTACATATTACTACAAGGCTTCTTTCTAACTAGGTTATTTTTATTCCTAGTTATTTTAATGGGTTCGGGAAATTATAACCCGTTTTATTTTAAGTCCCGTTAACTCAGGCCTTATATATGTATACTTTGTTTCCTCAACAACCTTTATTCCTTTTTATTTAATATTAGGTTTCTTTATTTAATCCCTAATATTTACCGGGTTAACTTCACCACTAACGGTACTTTACCCGTTCATAAATATTAACGTGGTTTGATTACCAAACTCGTTTTCGGGGTGTTACAAGTCTACCCCCCTTAAAGAGGTTTCGTTCTCGAAACCTTTTCTTACATAGTTCATTGAGTTTAAACTCAGTATATTTGATCCGAGAAATCTTTTAAACATTATTTATACTTTTAACATATTGTTAGTATTACCAGAAAAGTATGGTAACATCCTTTTGGTTACTAATTGTCTACGTATCTCATACCACATAGTGCAACTTGAAATAACTTAATCTCGTTATTTCCACTAGTTTAGTTAACTTAGCGATATCCATCGCTTTCATATACTATCGAATTCTTTATGAATCCGTTACTTTGGCCCGTTTAAAGGTCTTTAGTGAAATCTTTCACTTTTAGCAGCAAATTCTTTTGTTTTCAAATTTATTTATTCGGTTCAGTTATACCGAATCCACCGCTTATAAGCAAACCAAACTTATTTAAATGACCTTAACCGGTCTCACTAACTAGACTTATTAGTCCAGTTACTTTTTACCGCTCGCTTGGTTATCATGTGATTCTACTTCACATTGCATTTCTTGACCGTGATCATGTCACATCATGTTTAATTTATATCAACCTTTCATTTTCGAAAATATCACTTTTCGAATATATATCGTCTTGCGCCTATCAGTGTCAAGACTTGTATCTTTCATGCTTACTATTTAAATTCCTATCAGAATTTATATTTGTAAAAACGTTATTTCTTACTAAAACCGAAGTTTTAGTTTTGGATATTCTCTTTAACTTTTGTCAATAATTCATACCAGGATATTGACAGTCCATAATTTATTCTTTTACTGTCTTAGTTATATGCGGGGATTCTCAACTGATTCCCTCGCTTTGTCTAATTAACCCGTAGGTTTTATCACTTAGTCTCGTGGGCTATTTCATTAGACTTTCGCCTCTTTAAGGCGAGGTCCTTATAATCTATTTCTTTCTAGTCATGACCCGTGGGTCGTTTTAGTCTCGTAGACCTTTCCATTGTTTATAGCCCTAAAGGTTAGGTTGATCCCGTAGATTATTTCTTACTCATGTCATTCTTAAAATACGTATTTGGTGTCAAGGCATCCTGTTTTTTTTAAATCACTTATTTTCGCCCTGGTATTTTCTTTGACCTTGACCGCAGTCTAAGGCTACATTCATTTTCTTTCGGACAAAATTTCTGACTTCATGACTTCTCACATCATTTATGCGTCGGTTTATCTTATGCTCACCATTATCCAGTTTACATACATCCGTATTTGATTATGTCCCATTACCAGGCTCATTATTCTTTTGCTTTTAACGCTACCATTATCCCGCTTGCGTTTACTCATGCCGTCCGGCATGATATTATATTCGACCCGTTCAACTTTAAAATAGTTGAACATAATTTATTCAAAATTTCAATTTACATTATCTTGTTGTCTTTTAGTTATGACTCAAAACCCGAGTCTTTTAACTTTCTATCCGAGTTCCCGTTTCTCGGTCTACGCATGTGTTTAATCCTTACCCGTCAACCGGGTGTTTTACCGAACTCGTTATTATTGCAACCCTTCCGGTATGCATTAAGACTTCGCTTCACTTTTATATTCCGACTTTGTCTTCAAGTTTGCGTTTTACTAAAACAGCCTGTTACGAGACATATTTGCATTCTACTGGTTCGAGTGTAAGTACACCCCCTCCCATTGCATATCTTAATCATTTTACATGTTTGGATTCTCCGGGTTCGAGTGTAAGTACACTCCCTCCCAATGCATATCTTTATCATTTTACATGTTTGGATTTTCCGAGTTCGAGTGCAAGTACACTCCCTCCCATCGCATATCTTAATCATTTTACATGTTTGGATTCTTCGGGTTCGAGTGCAAGTACACTCCCTCCCATTGCATATCTTAATCATTTTACATTAATCTCTGTCCCTTCACTCGGGCTCATTATCCTAAAGTAATACGCTTCCGTCACTCGGCTGTGAGTTTACATTATTATCAAATATTTTGCTCGTTTGATTCATTTGGGTACTTTTTAATTTGTCCCATTTACCCCGTCCTTACTACATCGGATGTAAGTATGTCCATCATAAAAAGTTCATGGTACCACGTGTTCACTACTTACTTGGCCAGAGTAAGTGATCAACACCTGGTATACATAACCTTTTTATAATTTTCACATTACACCCCATGTAAGTAATGCCTCTATTTGTTTCTCTTAGAAAACAATATCCCGGATAGGTTTTCTATTCAGGTTTTTCCAAGTTTTGAATCTACATATGCAACTTTCAATCTCTACTTATTTGTTGCATATTACTATTTGTGCAATTAAATTTAAAAGTGTGTACCTGATAATGCTTGCCCTTAATGGGCTTTCCTTGCCTTTGACTTTGTTCGCGATCGTCACGCGATTAGGTCCTTGATGAGCATGCTCTACTTGTCATACCTTGGACCGTTCCACCATCATATCTACAATTCGTTCAACTCTCGACATCTTCAGATGCGAGTGTCCTTCAACTAAACATTTACAAAAGTTAGTAATTTCGACACTTATAAACGCCCGTATTGTAATACAAGGCTTTTTACTATAAGTGTCAACGCACGTAATTTCGTTAACTGTATCAATCGTTTTAATTGGGGTAGCGTGTATTACACGATACCCTAAGTGTTGTTCACAACACTTTAATCCTACTAAATTATTAACATACCTGTACTTACCGGATTTGCGATCAAGCCTCGAACCAAACACACTTTATTCTTTAACCATGAGCTCTGATTACCAACTTGTAACACCCATAATAATAATTAACATTTCCATCACATTAAAGTAAGCATTTTATATTAAAAATGCCACTTAACAAAAAATTTTACATCATAAGTATTTAAACATGTTTACAACATCCAAAAACATCGTTAAAAGTGTTTACATAATCCACTTGTATTAAAACAAAACAAGATCGAATGCGGAAGCTTCATTGAGAGGTGTGTTCGGTTCTTGCTCGTGGCTTGATCTTCTTCTGGAAGCATATAACATTCGCCTAGAATCAAAACCAACATAAAAGTTAGTTTTGATAGTTTATTTACAAGTTAATACAAGTCCCATGAGCCATACAATTAAAATAACAAGGATTTGCAGGTTTTACACCCGTCGCGTGCCGTAATCGAAACTATGCTCAAAATCGGATTCGATTAACTAAGATATGCAAAATTCAGCAAAAGTGACTGGGCTCTACCGTAAGTTACGGTAGCCACCGTAAGTTACGGTAGCCACTGGGCAAAACTGGTCTACCGTAAGGCAGTAGAAAACTGCCGTAACAATTTATTTGCTACCGCAAGTTACGGTAGCTACCGTAACTTACGGTAGCTTTCAAACTTAACATCTGAATTCACAAATTAATAGGCTTCGAGCCCTTGGCTTTAAAATTCATTTTTTAAAGACTTTTAACCTGTTCAAGTTTTTAAACCACAAACTTGTTTCTAATTAACCATTAAGCATACATCAACATGTTTATCTTAAAATCTTTAATTCGGGTTTGTAACTTTTATGAATTACGCGGCTAGTACCCAATCTATGCGCACAATTCTTTTGACCTATTTCGAAGATTTAAACCTTTTAAGTTTAAATCTTTCCCCTTGGTTATGGACAATCTACTGTATACTTATCTATAACTCACAATATGCGTACCTGGTTCGGATCAACACATTGACCCATTTTAATACCTTGTCTCAATAGTCGTTAATTCATAGCATCGCTAATTCATATGCCGATTTATCCCGTGTGCATAAAACTCCACAAACACTTATTAGTCGTTAATTGTCAAATGGTATCAACATTACCATTTGACCCGTTTGGTCTAAACGACCAAACATTTTGCGCTTATATTTGACTAGATCACCATTTTACCCTTTTTATTTATTTAAGCTTACTTAGAAAGTAGCCATTCAAAAACTCATTTTTTTATTTATGTCATCCCATGACCAAATTACCATTTCACCCATTTTTACCATTAAACATGGTTTTTCGTCTTTTGATACGTTCCGACCCGTATCTTTTCATGTCAAAATCATATTTTGAATATAACCTTGTCGTATTTATAATCTATAAATAAATACATATCTTACGATAAAGGTGTAAGCTTTACTTACCTCGCATCCAAACTATGCATTACTTTTCCTTATTGATTTGTTTAACCCGCTTTGTCCTCAAGCTTCCACCTAGCTCGTTTATCGTCAAACTAACATCGTCATTCACAAGGTGGTTAGATTAGTCATTAACTAATACAACTATTCCACCTTACGTATTTTCTATGTCGAAATCATTATTCTACTTCGTCATTGGTTAATTTTAACTTTCTACCAGTTAACTACCTCTAATCATATGATACGTGAAATTAACTAAAATCTACATTATGATTAGATTCCGTACTATCACGTATCACCCCTAATTAAATCAATTAGGAAATTACGCGTTTCATTCATAGTTTCAACATATGAAAATTGTGGGCATAATTTATAACATCAACAATCAAGTTTCGTATCACTGAAAATAGGCTGTTTTTGTTGACCTGTTTAACCTGTTTACAAGTCTTCAAAAATTATTATTTTTTTATGTGGTGTACCACTCAGAGGGTTAGACCTTGTGTTAAAATTTCAAGATCTAACTCTTTACCAAAAATTCGTAAAAATTCATTAACTAAGCTGCAATCAGATTCGTCACTTCTGACTGCAGCTTACGGAAAAATTCATTTAAAATTCCTCGTTTATCCGATTGACGAAATTCCAATTGGAGATTTTTCTAATCACTTAAAACTTTCTACAGTACAAATTTGAGATCACAACTCAATTCCTAAATTGAGTTATGACATTCATAATGGGCTGCAAATTCTGTCAGAAAACGCAGAAATTCCAATTGGAGATTTTTCTAATCACTTAAAACTTTCTACAGTACAAATTTGAGATCACAACTCAATTCCTAAATTGAGTTATGACATTCGTAATGAGCATGATTTCAACATATACTTGTCTAGGGTTTACTCCTAGACATTACTATGTTTCTATTCTATCCATATAACAAACATGCAACCATCAATTTCGAATTTTCTAAGATCACCCAGAAATTCAACTAGAGATTTCTCATGAAATTCACCTACCTTATGACTCCTTTTTCAGTGGAGATCACTATTTCGTGCTCGGATTTCGTTTTGAAATAGAATTTGGCCTTCACTTTGGACAATTTGCATGAACTAGGGTTTGGTGGAGGATGTTTGGTCGCCCCCTGCGTTCTTGATCGAACCAGACACAAGTTTGGTGTTTTAAATTTTGTTTTAATAATAATAGTTTCAAACTTAACACCTTTGGTCCCTAAACTATTATTAGGTTCTTATTTCAGGTGTTTTTAACCTTCTAACATATTACTACAAGGCTTCTTTCTAACTAGGTTATTTTTATTCCTAGTTATTTTAATGGGTTCGAGAAATTATAACCCGTTTTATTTTAAGTCCCGTTAACTCGGGCCTTATATATGTATACTTTGTTTCCTCAACAGTCTTTATTCCTTTTTATTTAATATTAGGTTTCTTTATTTAATCCCTAACATTTACCGGGTTAACTTCACCACTAACGGCACTTTACCCGTTCATAAATATTAACGTGGTTTGATTACCAAACTCGTTTTCGGGGTGTTACATTTAGCCAAGTTTTAAATTTATAAAACACGATATTTACTAACACTAAACACACATATGGGCAAGTGCACCTATCGTGGATGTAGAATAGTGTTAGAAAGATACCGAGGTCGTCCAAGGACACAAGAGCTTTTAGTACCGGTTTATCCTCAACGTCTAATCAAATCAAAAAGTTAGAAAAAGGTTTTTAAACTATGAAAATAAAACTAACTAAAATGCTGAAAAATAAAATAAAATAAAAAACAGATAGACAAGATGAATCACTTGGATCCGACTCGTGTGTAGTGTAACCTTTGATTATTTTCGCACTTTTGCACTTATTTAAGAGATTATCTTAGTTATTGTAGTAGGCCCCTCTTTTGAAGGCGACGTTACCCTCAACCCAGTAGTTTGAGTCAGCAAGGATACAATCCTAAAGTAGGCCCCTCTTTTGAAGGCGACGTTACCCTCGACTAAGTAGTCTGAGTCAGCAGGGATACAGTCCTAAGTAGCCGGGTTAAAGTTTTAATAGTAGTTTAACTTATGAGGGGATCAAAGAGTTTGGACCCCCGCCATCCAATACCTTAAGGTATTGAAGGAGGTCCTACTAAATTTGACCCAGGTCCTTTGAAGGATCTATACACTGAACAATGGCAAGACTCTTACCAAACCGTTCCCTTAACCCCCGACCAGGTAGCCAACATACCTCCATATAGACCGTGGAGATATGAATGGTGAAAATCTTTTATTTTATATAGACAGTAAAATAATGCCAAGACACCACGGACAAACGATAAGGAAGAATCACCTTCAACATAAGAAACTAGTAATTAAAGTCATTAATACAAAACCAATTAAAAAGTGCAAAAGATTAAAAATAAAAAAATATTACACTAAACACTTGTCTTCACCAAGTGATGTAAGAGACTTAGGCAAACATGGCCTTTGATTGTCAAGAACTCTTACGATCAATCTTGGATCCCGAGATGACTCACACACTCTACGATGGACAATGGATGATGGTGGTGGATGATGGTGTTATGGTGGTGGTGGGTGGTGGGTGAAGTGTGAGAGAGGTGGTGTGCCAAGGGATGAGTTGCAAGAGCTCCAAACACTCCTATTTATAGGCTGAACAGAAGCTCGGGCACGGCCCCGTGTCCGCTGGGCACGGCTCCGTGTCCATCTGACTCTCTCTCTTCATTAATTGCAATCCGCAATTCCAATAAATGCGCCTGCAGGAAGTTGACCACGCCCCTGTGCCCGCTGGGCACGGCCCCGTGATGGGCAACAGAAGCTTCTATGAGTTTGTCTTTTCTGCTGACTCTTCGGCACGGCCCCGTGCTCGCTGAGCACGGGGCGTGTTCAGTCTTCTGTCTTCTTTATTTTGCTCGGGAAGATGCTGTCGGGAGGTCGGGCATGCCACTTTTGGTCCTTTTCTTGTATTTATGTTAGATTTAGCTGTCTTTTTGCTTCTTTTGTTAATTTGAGCTTATTTAATCCTGAAAATACAAAAGGAAGGCAAAAACACACTTTTTCCAACATTAGTACTAAAAAAAGGTTAGTTTTATGCCACAATTAATGTAATTTATATGTTGCATTTTGTGCACATCAATCTACAAGTCAAAGAAGTCAAAACAGGAGTTGAGCAAGGAGTGACAGATCGCAATTAGCAATCTTTTCTTCCTTTGACTTCAATCTTGACTTTGACTTTGACTTTCGAAACACGGGGTGTTACAGCCTCCCCTAGTTGAGGGAATTTCGCCCTGAAATTAGGCTTCAACCGTAACAAACAACTGCGGGTACTTCGCCTTCATGTTGCTTTCGAGTTCCCAAGTGAACTCTACGCCTCGTTTGCCTTCCCATCGAACCTTCACAATGGGAATGCGTGAGCGCCTGAGCTGCTTGGTTTGTCGGTCCATGATTTCGACAGGCTTCTCCACGAAGTGTAGTGTTTCGTTTACTTGGAGGTCTTCTAGCGGTACGTATAAATCATGCTCAGCCAGGCACTTTTTGAGGTTCGATACATGGAAAGTCGGGTGAACATTGTTAAGTTCCTCCGGTAGTTCGAGTCTGTAGGCCACTTTTCCGATCCTTTCCAGAATCTTAAAGGGTCCAACATATTGAGGCACGAGCTTTCCTTTCTTGCCGAATCTGACCACACCCTTCCAAGGTGACACCTTTAGGAGTACATGGTCGCCAACGTCAAATTCAAGGGGCTTGCGTCGTCTATTGGCGTAACTTTTCTGACGACTCCGAGCTTTCAGCAGGTTGTCTCGAATTTAGAGGATTTTGTCAGTCGTCTCTTGCAGTAGCTCAGGACCGGTTAGCTGCGCCTCTCCGATCTCATGCCACACAATTCGCGATCGACATTTTCTCCCGTACAATGCCTCAAACGATTAAATCTTTTTGATTTAGTCAGATAGAAACAAAATTATAATTTTATTCATATAGGTTTAGTCCAGGTGGCTTTTAAACCTTTAACTCTACAAGGGTTACCAAAGAGTTTTATAGCGGTATTACGTGATGCTCGTAACTTAAATTGGAAACAATCCCTAATGGGAATTATAGAGACTAGTTTAGCACATGGTCCGGTATATTTTGATGTATACCCAGACCTACCTATCTTTATCTGATCATAATGTAGATGATGCCTTAACTTTACATGTTAAAACTCATGGCTATAATTATGCTCCAGGATCAGAAATAATTTGTATTTGTTATAGAATATATTTTAGATTGTTGACTACTATGAATGCTAGATGCAAAATAATAAACAAACAAAATAATGAAACAATTCTGATAGAGACAAATTATGGAAAATCAAATATTTCCATTAGGAAACCAGTTAAGTGAGAAGAAATAACCTTTCCTGAAACATGGGTCATAGACAAAGCAATTAAAAAACAACCACAAATAAAACATAGGTTAAGTAAACTTATAGAAACCCCTGAAGGAAATATAGAGCTAGAATTTGAAGAAAATGATTCAAATGATTCGATTTCACAAAGATTTATAAAATCTAAATCTGCAAAATCTTATATTTCACCCTTAGATTATAAAGTATAATTTCCAGAGCCATCAAGAGCTTCTACTTCTCAAATGAAAGTTAATCGAGAAGAAAATTTAAATATTAATAACGATAATTTAGTCTCAGGTGTTTACCACCAAGTAAGAGAGGATGATACAGTGTTGGTGCAGTCATCTGTCGACTACGTCTTAATATCGAGTCTCAATCTCGTTGCGGATCCGATCGGGGATGACATCACGAGTGACATCACCTAAGTGACATCACAAGTGATGTCATGATAAAAAATACATGTTGGACGTTTACATAATAATTTACATGTCCACAAAAGTCAAATTCATGTGTTGGTTTTGATTGGACCATAGAAAGGTCCAATGATATGTCACCTTTAAAAGGTCCAATGAGAAGGTTCAATCAAAAGAGACAAAAGATGGAAGGTTCTATAACAGTTCATTTGAAGATGTGGGATTCGCTTTTTCATGCATTGAAGGATCGCTTATTTGGAATCAACATGGATCGCTTTTATGACTGTCATTATGAGCGGTCCTACAGTACTATAAATAGGTTCAATGTTCATTTCATTTGGAACATAGTTCAGATCTGATACCGAGGTATTGCCGGTTTTCCTTGTAAAGGAAAACGTTGTAAAATCAATATACAAGAGGATTAAAGTGTGATACAAGCTGTGTACACGTCCGTTTCCTTGTTTCCGCCTCTGAAACGGAGTTGAGCTCTTCCGAACGACTCGTTTAGGTCGAAATTCGATCCTACAATTGGTATCAGAGCTAAGGAGGAGGAGATCTCGCATATACAGCTTGTTTTTCATCATTTTTCTGCTTCTACACCTTTCTTTTTCGAAAAAAACTGAACTTTTTACGGTCAATATCGCTTCAAATTTACACAGTGTGTGCGGAATCATGATTTAACAAAACTTTGAGATTTTCAGAACTAAATTCGGCTTAAAATTGATTAAAATTGAACTTTTGCTCGAAAGTTGTTCGTTCGTTGCTGACGTCACTCTAGGCTCGCTGATAAGGTCACGTCAGGTCCGCTCCAAATAATTTCTTGTGGACCGCTTTTGAGACATCATCTGGTTCGCTCTTTGTAACATCATTTTAGGTCCGCTTATTGAGACATCATCTGGCTCGCTTTTGTGTCATCGCTTTTGATAAGCATTCATGTTAACCGCCCCATATGCTGTTGTTGTGTATTTTTGAAGCCCAAAGCTGACACCTACTGCCGCCCAAATATACCACCGCCCAATAATAGTTTGGCCCTATATAATGTTCACTTAAAAAATCTAAAGAAAACAGAGAATCGGTCAAATCACAACATTTAGTGGAACATTAATAGCTGCCGCTCAATAAACAACATTTAGAATCGGCCAAATCACAGTATTACATTTTGTCAAAGTTGCCAGATATATGATGATGTGATGCATTAAATGTTTGTAAAAATCCAAAAAATGATAAAACATGATAAAATAAAAACATTAGAAAATCATATATATCTTACTGTTGCCTAATCACAATATACATTTTGTTTTGTCCTTATAATCGGTCCAATCAAAGGTTACTGTTGCCGCCCCACTATTTTTTTAAACGGCCCAATCACAGCAAACTATGTTGTTAGCCCACCTGATCACTTGACCACCGCCCAACTTAAGTGTAAAGGTCCTATCACATTTAAAGAATTACATTGCCACATTATCTTTAATTGGCCCAATTAACAAATTCTTGCACCGCCCCATTGTTTGAATTGATGTCCCAATCGGTTTTCTAATAATAAAAAAAATGGTTTAAAGGATTGTTTTAGGAATTTAATAGTTTTCATGTGATTAGTGTTTTTCTTTGGCACAATCAATGTTTAACGAAAAGATTATATAAAAAAAATCACGGCTGTCGAGATAGTTAAATTCAAGGTGAATCAGTTTACATCAAGTTAGTTCGTTTGTGATTACCAGGTCACTTGAGATTTGATTCTAGTTCAGGTTGTTTGAGTTCGATTTCGTTCCAGGTCGTGTGATTTTGCCAGGTCATTGAAAAGGTCAAAGCTGTCCGCTCAGTGTGTCAACTTTCAGTTCGCACAGAAAATTCATCAGTTCGAGTACCAGTCTTATTCAATTAATTGACAAACGTTTCAACTGATTGTGTTTTTTGTTTGTTTGATCGTCAGGTATTTTGTCAGAGTGTATTTCCCGAAGTATCATCTGATTTTTGAAACATGGAAGAGAAATTTTACAATGCTTTTGCTACACCGGTTGATACAGTTTCAGCTGCGTTATTGAAGAAATCATTTGATACGTTTGTGGCTTTTGAAGATGAAACAACAAAGCAGACAATTGATAGATATTGTCATCTGGTATTGGAAATGGGTAGATTGGACATTAAGAAAGAGGATGATGAGTGGATCGATAAGCTAGCTGAGGCTTTACCCCAACAGAAGTGGGGAACTTATCTGTTGATTGTAAAACACATGAGGAAGTCTCAAATTATGAATCTGGCACAGTTTATTCAGAAAATTGAAGAGCATGAGTTGGATATCCAGAAAAAAGCAAAAGTTGAAGAAAGTTCAACAAAGGAAGTTGAAGGACAGAAAGCTGAAAAAGAATCTGATGAACCAGTGACTGAGAAAGAAGTTGAAAAATTAGTGGTTGTCGAGAAACTTGTTGAAGTTGACAAGATTGTCGAAGTCGAAAAGATAGTTGAAAAAGTGGTTGAAGTCATTAAGCCTTGTGAGAAATGTTCAGAATCTTGCAAAGATTGTGAAGAAAAAGATAGAAGGATTACCGATTTAGAGAAGATTAAGGAAGATTTACTGTCAGATGTGAAGTATGTGAAAGAGTCATACGATGTACTGAATAGGACAGTTGATAGTTTGAAAAGAGCAAATGCAGAATTTGAAAAAGCAAATGACAAGATGAGTGCAACTTTGATGACAAAGCAAAGTGTCATTAATGATTATATCGAAGATTGTGCTAACTTGAAGAAGGAGTTGGAACTTGAGAAAATAGAAAGTGAAAGGATTAAGCGATTGTTGTTGAGTTATACTACTTGTGATTATCTGATTGATCGTGTTTATCCTACTGTTGCAGGTATTGAAGCGTTCAAGAAGAAAGAAAAAGAAGAGGATACTGGTAAGAAACCAAGTGTCAAGTATAACAGATGTCCGCCTCCTATCTTTGAAAGTTATTCCCCCAGGAAACCAAATGAGGAACAAGTAGACAAGGCTCTAAACATCAAATTAAAGTCTGAAATCACTGATGAATTACCAGACAATATTGATGTTACATTCACAGCGTCTGACACTGATCATGAGTCTGAGTTAGTCAAAAGAGTTGTCGATCAGGTGTTGGATATGGATGAAGAGTCAAAACCGGAGTCTAAATCTGAAAGTTCGAGTTCATCAGAAAAGAGTCCAAGTTCACCGGTTAACAGGGTTTACAATAAAGAATTCCTGTTATCAAAATCTAATTTGAATGACGAATCACTCCAAGTAGCATATACATTGAATGATTCAGACAAATTATATTCTGATGAGGAATTCCCAATAAGAAGTGTCAAAATGAAATGATTAAACAGGTTTTCAAATTAACAGAAATTAATATTTCTGAAATAAAAGATTTAAATCTTGCTGAAAAACCTAAAAAGTACACTTCAAGAGTTCAACAGAGATTGAACAAGAAAAAGGGTTATGATTATGGTTCAGGTTATCGAAAGAAACCAAACCATAATGGTAATCTAAAAAAGAAAGGTCTTGGTTTTAATTCTTCAGAAAATTATAAAAATCAGAAAACTTATAAACCAAAAACACAATTTATTTCAGGAGGAAGTTCAGAGGATGAGCAGAAGAAACCGTTCTGGAAGCAGTCGAATCAAGAGTTTCTTGCTGAAGTAAAGAAGAATGTGAGGAAGTTTGCTTCGAGAGTTGACAGAAGAACCTGTTTCAAATGTCAAGAAGTTGGACACATAGCATGGAATTGCCCCAAGACCAACTACCAAAAACAGGGAGTTTCTTCTAACTCTGTTTTGAGAAAAACTTGTGTTGATAAGAAATAACAACCTGTGAAAAATGTTAAAAAGTTTGAAAATTCTACTTCTGAGGAAGGAGAAAGTTCAAAACATTTTTACAAAAGAAAAGGTGATATGAGTAAACAAAACTGGGTTGTTAAATCTGAAGGTAATTCTGACAATGAATCTGATTCCATAAAATCAGAGGAGTCATTGGTTGATAAAAAGATTGTGAATTCCGTTCCTGTGATGAACGATGAGAATTTTCCGAAATTGTCAAAAGAAAATTTGATGAAGAAAGTTGGAAAGGTAGAGATTTCAAATCAATTCTTCGCTGATAAAGGAGAATTTGATGTTGATAAGGCTTTCAACGGGAAAGTCAAACACATTTTTGGGAAGATGGTTGATAAGAAGGTAAAAGGTGCTAAAGAGTTTTATAAATCAAAATGTTGGTGGGACAGATGTGTTCCAAAGTCACCCAAGGCTGGTGAAGCTTGGGTGGACATTATGTTTGAGTAAAACACCGGACTATGCCGGAGATCCCAAGTTGGTAATCGTGGATCAGGAATCGGCATCTTTCATGTTTAATTACGATGATTTGAAAATGTTTAAAATTGTCAAATTTTTACAGGATAAAGGACTATGCCGGAGCTTCCAGGTAGGTAAGCGAGGAGCAGGTATCGACATCTTTCTTGAGGAATTTTCTATGGTAATGTCAATCATACAAACGGCAAAAAGGTTTGTTTATGTTTGTTTACAAGTGGTTAGAAGAATTGATTGTGTAATAACTTGTGCATATGGTAAATCAAGGACATTAATTTGTACATGCATTTTCCTACAAGTGATTGAGAGACAAGATGATGAACCACATCCCCGAACTTAGTATTGATATACTTACAAGTGGTAAAATCAACCAAACTTATTTTCCGGAAAAATCATTTTGATTAAAACAAACTTAAGTGTTTTGAAATCTAAATGAGAAAATAGTTTGTTAATAGGGGGAGTTCTGATTGTTTATGCCAAGTGAATGGCGAATTGATGCGATTTGATATCGGTTGTCATGTTTCTGTACAGTTTCGTTTTCAATTTTCGTTAATGTGTTTGCATTTTAGGGGGAGTAGAAAATTTCAGAAAATCCAAAAACATTAGAAAATTTGAAAAAGACAAAAACATGATAAAATCAAAAAATGAGTTTGTTGTGAAAAAGAGGAAATGATAGTACATCAGCGGACTATCACAACATGCCAAAGATTTGGAAAGTTTAAAAGTGTTAAACAATCTTACTGCGGATGTGTCAGTAGACTTTTACACATTTAATAAACTGTGACGAGATATAAACCTAAATTTCAAACTTGCTTGTTCTGTGGGTTAACACAAACTTGGATATATAGGTAACCCCTGAAATCTTGTTTGAAATGTCCCTTATTCTGAGATACTAGGTCTTTATGCTTAGTGATATCTGGGGTATTATCCCGGGACTTCTGCTGTATGGAAATACTGACCTAGTCCCCGGATAATACTTTCTGCAAATGCTTGAAAAAGCGCCGCCCTCAGCAAATCGATGAAACAATAAAATTGATAGTCATTGCTGTTGTAAAAAAGATCCTCTAAAGGGGACCCACCAAAAGTCGAGCCGTCATCTCTCTGCTGAACGGAAGTTCTGACCTAAGCTCTCACGGTTTCGCACCTAACCCCTTACAGATATCAGCTGTGGTATACTCACCTGTAAGACTGAATATTGGGATCTGGATACGGGAGTATATTCAAGTAGTGGGACACACGGATAAGTTTAAGTGCTTAAAACATTAATATCTTATCTCGGAACAGTTGAACTTTGTGTGAAAATTTAAGTGGACCAGCATACTGACAATCTAGGTAAATTGTTTAGAACTTAAAATGAAATGAAGCTTAACGGTGTTGGTGATTTGTCTCATAAGCTGATATGATCCTCTTACACAAACTCACAAAAATAATGTTTGTAAATATTTCTTTACAGCATTTTATTTCTCTTATGTCAAAAATCCAAAAAGATTTTTCAGTGTGTTTTAGCATAAATTTTTTGAAAAATTCAAAAAGATTTTCGACAACTGGTATTGAAAAGTTGATTTTCAAAATTCCGAGTGCTAAACATGACGAACAGCTGGTTTGGGAGAGTGTGTTGATTTTTGAAAACAAAAATGATATATATCTCAAAGTGGTTCTTCAAATTGTAAAATCATTCTGTGATTATATACTGTCTGCGAATGATTCATTAGATCTTTACATGTTATCATCAGAAAATTTATATTTGGGTAGAGGATGTGCAGGTTTTGAAGACCAGGTTCCGATACCTGAAGACTTTGTGATTACAACATTCCCAGCATATCGAAAGGGGGAGTCTGAAGACATCTGAGTAGAGATTGTGCGAGAAGAGTCTGTTAATGATGATGAAAAGAAAAGAGAAAGTTTTGAGGATGCTTTCACTGTTAAAGACTGAAGTCGTTGAAGACTCGACACTTAAGACTCGTCAACATCTGAGGGGGAGTCTGTTGGTGCAGTCATCTATCGACTACGTCTTAATATCGAGTCTCAATCTCGTTGCGGATCCGATCGGGGATGACATCACGAGTGACATCACCTAAGTGACATCACAAGTGATGTCATGATAAAAAATACATGTTGGACGTTTACATAATAATTTACATGTCCACAAAAGTCAAATTCATGTGTTGGTTTTGACTGGACCATAGAAAGGTCCAATGATATGTCACCTTTAAAAGGTCCAATGAGAAGGTTCAATCAAAAGAGACAAAAGATGGAAGGTTCTATAACAGTTCATTTGAAGATGTGGGATTCGCTTTTTCATGCATTGAAGGATCGCTTATTTGGAATCAACATGGATCGCTTTTATGACTGTCATTATGAGCGGTCCTAGAGTACTATAAATAGGTTCAATGTTCATTTCATTTGGAACATAGTTCAGATCTGATACCGAGGTATTGCCGGTTTTCCTTGTAAACGAAAACGTTGTAAAATCAATATACAAGAGGATTAAAGTGTGATACAAGCTGTGTACACGTTCGTTTCCTTGTTTCCGCCTCTGAAACGGAGTTGAGCTCTTCCGAACGACTCGTTTAGGTCGAAATTCGATCCTACATACAGTCTCTCAAATGAGTTTTAATTTATAAATGAATAGTAAATCTTTTGATTTTAGTCCAGGATCTGCTGCTAGGAAGCAGATATGCGAAAAATATAGAAATGAAAAATGAAAACCTTTTAAAAATTGGTTTATGGAATCTTTTCATAGAGAAGAAAGATTTAGAATTGGGAAAGAATTTTATAAGGATCTTGATAATATCCAACAAATCATAGAATTTCCTGTCTGGTTCATTAATAAATATTCACAGAAATATGTTTCTGTAATAGAAAAGAATTTCAAATTAGCCACAGGTACTATTGTAAAATCAGTATTTCCTCCTACACAAGATTTTGAACTAAAAAGAGAAAATGAAGAAATATACTTCTCTGCTTTTAAAAAATTAATAAGCAATGATTCTCTTCAAGCAACTATTCTTCATATAAACCAAATAATAAAACAGAGCAATTATACAAACTTGTGCCTCACAAATATTTCGGATCTCCTTCATGAAACAAATAACAAACTTGAGAAATATATAGAAAATCAAAATTAAGAAAAAGGAGAAACAAGTAATACAAAAGAGACAACTTTATAAAAGTTCAGCCAACTATTCAACCACCTCCAGAAATAGAAGATTATAAGGTAAAACCTTTAGATCAACTTATAGAAACTATTAGAGAAAAACTTTCTAAAATAGAATTAATGCTTTAGAAGAAGAAGAAGAAGAAGAAGAGTTCAGTGATGACACTAATTCTATTAAAAAGTTAGACAACAGAGGGAAATCCGGATCATATAATACAAAATTTGTAGATAAACCAAGGCAAAGAATGTTTTACTATCCTAGGCCAACCCCTCAAGATGTACTCCATGAGGAGCAAGAATATGAGATCACTAATTCCTATAATGGAAAATCCATTTATGAATGGAATCTAGACGGATACACAGATAGGCAAATATATATGATGACACATCGGATGATGATGTATGCAACAATAGCAAAGAATAATCAAAATACTGATAGTACTGTTTGTAAAATGATAACTGCAGGATTTACGGGTCAATTAAAAGGATGGTGGGATAATTATATAAAACCAAAAAATCAAGCTCAAATTTACAGTCATGTTAAAAAGGAAAATGAAAGAGATATCTCTGATGCTGTCTACACTTTAATAGTTACAATTATAGAACATTTTACTAGAAGATGGTCAGATAATTCTGAAACAATAAGAACACTATTAAATGGCCTAATATGTAACACTTTAACATCATTTAGATGGTATAAGGATGTTTTCTTAAGCAGAGTTTATGAGCTCCCAGAAAATAATAGTCCTCATTGGAAATCAAAATTTATTGATGGTCTTCCTCCTCTATTCGCGGAAAGAGTTAGAAAAACTCTTAGAGGAGATAATGTTCAGATTTTATATGATAATTATACCTATGGCAGACTTATAGGAGTCTGTGTTCAAGAAGGATTAGCTCTATGCAATGAATTAAAGCTAAACCACCAAATTAAAGAACATAATTTAACAGAAAAAAGACAATTGGGTCGATTCTGTGAACAATTTGGTATGGAATGCTAAAGAAACAAAAGGAAGAGAAAATTATATATATTGCAAGAAATCTTCTAGGGATAAATATTTCCAGAAAAGAAGAGAAAACATTATAGGAGAAAGCAAACTAGAAAAGAAAATTGGACACCAACATGTTATATATGTAAAAAGAAAGGCCGCATGGCAAATAAATACTACCAAAGAAGAAATATAAAAAAGAAAATTAATAATCTAAATATTAAGAAGAAACCAAAAATGAATTATATAAAATCTTTGAATCAGAAGAATCTACCGATTATGATTCCGACCCAACTTCGAATTCTGAGGATTGTGAAAATTGATGTAAAGAAGAAAAAACAGATGAGATGATTTATAGGATCATATCTCAATTTCAGGATAATGATATTGATACAGGAGAAAGTAGTGAGATTAATGTCTTGAATAGCAAGACTTTGGAAGATGTTCTTAAAAGAATAAAAAATCCTGAAGAAAAAATCAAAATCCTTTATATGATATACCAAGAAAATAAAAGGGAAGAAAATAATATTGAAGAACCAGAAGGTCCTTATTCGATGAAGTATGTTCATAACCCATTGAATAATAAAAAAAGAAAAATCCTCTTCAACCCCTGAGGATTTGAAGGTTGAGATTATAAGATTAAAGGAAGAAATAATAAATTTAAAAAAACAAAATTTCAATTCTGAAAAAAAGAATATTAAATCTTGAAAAACATGCTGAAGTATCAAATACAGAAGAGACCTCGTCAAAACCTTCTACATGGGCACAATTATTTAAAAAAGATGATAATAAAGAAGGAAAAGAAATTAATACAAACTAGTTTTAAGCCCCCCGCGTTGCGGGCGGGGGCGTAAAACCGTGCCACCATCGTTGCATTGCGCGAGGGGGAGGGGGTAAAACACTAATTTCTAATACCAAGTGACTCACATGAAGCAAATTCTAGACGAAGTCGAATTTATATCTGCACATATTAGAAAGTCAAGGGATAAAAATATGAGAGACCAAATATGTAACACCCCCAAAAATTTCACCTGCGGAAACCCCGCGAGACGTGTTACGCATCAGAGTTCGAGCCACCAATCACATTGAACCAATGATAAATATCTAAATAAGTCATGACATTATTTTACCAGAATAAGTTATCGACATAATATTAATTCTCGAAAGTTGTGTAGCGGAAGCATGTAATAAGTTGTTTAGCAATTGTTTCATAGTAACGCTTAAAACCAATGTATCAAATGTAATTTAATCCAAGAGCCTCGATCCATGACCACTCCAGCACTCCCAGATAACAAGCTTCCCAATACCAAGATGCCTAACGTCCTGCGAGCATGTAACACGTGTATCAGACAAAGCTGGCGAGTTCACAGTTTTAGAAAACGTTTGTTACCCGTTGTATGTAAAACAGTTCAATAACCAATGCAAGTAATATTGTTAATATCTCAATTCCGAACAATGACGGCTCTTGAAATACACGACTGCCCTTCCCACGTACTCCTATCTAGTACTGGGCCAGACTGGGTCATTAGTTCACCTCCGTCCTCTACAGGCACGGGGTGAGGGTGCCAAACCTAAGTAGCGCTACTAACTAATACCCGATGAGGGACTTACAAAAGATGATAGGTGAGAATATTAACCAATATACTCGTTTTTACCCAAAGACTCATCCCCCCATGGGATACCCACTGACTGTCCCCAACCACTGGGACGCATGCTCGAATGTAGTGAACTCACCTTGGTTTGCTCGGTAGAATTATTTACTCGTTTCACAACAGTGATTTACCAAGCCCTATGACAGTTACACATAACAATCAGTTGCATGCAAGCACAACACGTATCATTTCACATTTAGTCATCAGCTAGTGTACACAAATACAAGTGTTAACATCCATCACTAAGCATGGCATACCAATTAACCAAGCACAAATTCCATTATTCAAGGTATGTTCATAACTCCTTAGTATCTTTCGGTCAACAGGTATCTTTCGGCAAAGTGTTATCTTTCGACAAACACAGTTATCTTTCGATACAACCCTTATCTTTCAGTTACACTTATCTTTCGACCACAAGTTATTTTTCAGTTACACTTATCTTTCGATCACAAGTTATCTTTCAGTTACACTTATCTTTTGATCACAAGTTATCTTTCGACAACAACAGTCATCTTTCGACAAACACAGTTAGTTTTCGGTTCCAAGAACCCGAAACATACGATTCAGCAATTATCATTCGATCAACAGTTACACCCTATCACAGCCCTAATCATCGCTTACAGTTACATGATCAAGCATCACAAAGACTCTTGCATCAAATCATCGATGTGTTTACCAAAACAGTAATACGTAATCATTCAATACTTCGTATAATCGTTCCATCAATCAACAATAACAGTCAATCAGCACATGATAATTACCACTTCAGCATGAATCCTACATTATCGATTTGATACCGTGAGCGACTGTCTAGTTTCGCATCACCGGTTTATCATGTACACATATAACCCTAATCACTACCTAGAGATCAACCTTATCTTTCCTAGAATTAACTCACATGTTCATGTTCCAATCAGATCATAACAAAGTATATCCATCATCGATCATGCATCACTAGTCATAAACATCAACAAAGAATTACTAGCATAACAGCTTATCTCACAAGATTAATAATTATTTACATATGCATCATATCACAATCAAGCAGTTTGAGCATTAAACAAACATGAATTGAACTTACTAACTGGATGTCTTGATCGATTAAGATGATATTGCAGGTGGGGGGGGGGGGTCTGCAGCCGTACGTAGAAGATGAGAAGTAGGGTTTGCTATGTAGTATATTGTGTGATATAGGGATGTCACTTTCCAGTTATAATGCCGAACAAACAATTAGTGGGCCGGTGATCATGTTTAAGTATAATAGTTGGGCCAGGATTCAGTTTACAACAAGTGGGCCGAAGGATTAAGCCTCAGGTCGAAAGACTAGAACTCGGTCGAAAGGTCTTATCTCGAAAGGTCATATATCCTAAGGTCGAAGGATATTCGAAAGACTGGCACTCCAGTCGAAAGATCTCCAGTCGAAGGATCTTGGGTCCTCGGAAATTCGGGTTGTCACATCATCCCCAACTTGAAGGAAATTTCGTCCCGAAATTTGACAAATAAGTACGAGAGAGTGAAGTGGCAATTCAGGATTGCTGCGGATTTTCCTCAGGTGTTACATCATCCCCAACTTGAAGAGGAATTTCGTCCCGAAATTCACCAGTGATAACCATGGTTGGTTCAACCTCTTGAACCATTAAGGATATTAAAGTTTCAACAGATTCTTACATTCCTAAGTAAACTCCAGTCCACGTATTGAAGTTTAACAAATCCACACAATTGTCATACAACTTATGCTAGCGAACCTTGACTCCTTAATCCGTGTTTTCGATAGGTTCCCTGATAAATACAACTGTTCTGATGACTTCAGATTCCGACAAGGGTATCATAAGGGTTTCATCAGACAACACGGTCTTACATCCATGGCGTACATACCATTACAACAGTTATCCCACTCCATCAATTAGTCCGGGTTTGTGAGCCATGCCACCGTTTCATTCTAGTAGTTCGAATGTTCCCACGCGTCGAAAGCTAAGATTACCATGTTTACTATAACGTACCGCACCCTCCTAGGTGATACTTTCGATTATGACATGTTCGTCCACAACAAACTCCCAGAGTTTCTTAAGCTTATCAGTCTTCCTAGCAGCTACGCGTTGCCATCAAACAATTTCCGATCTAATCAATCTTCAAGAGTTTTGAGCTCAAGTCCTGGACCTGTGATTAGGTTATCACCCATCCAAGGATGAGCGTCCTTCCAGTACTACTCACAGCATGTCCTCGTGTGCAAGGATGGTTCGTTTACTCTGATCGTTTGCCCCACGGTGATGCGAAACGTCCATGCCTAGACGTAAGCCGAGGGTATCGTGTATTGCCTGTCATAAATCAGGTATAGCTCCAATATCAGAAGTAACAGAAGTTGGCACCTCGTGCATGAGGCCGCCTCTCTCAGAAGAACATCCACAGCTTGTGAAGACTCGCTAGTTTTCTTGATTGTAAGAGAGTGTGCTGGTTTCGTGAGGCAATATACGATCACCAGGTGATATCGGTTCCGTTCTGAGTTTTAAGTAAACCAATGACAATTTTATGGTGTTCGTTCTCGTTTCCATATGGGTGTTTCTGGTTACTGTCAAACAAGTAGGTTTCCGGTGTTCCACCTTGACTTTCGCACATGTCCAACATCGTTCATATGTAGTGTTATGGGGCCTTCATGCCCGGTTATTCATACGAGACTTAAAATCCTAATGTCCCCTATCAAGTCCAGACTACCGGAACATCGGAGTCGGTGTGCTTCGCTCAGTATGAGTTCCATATGGTTGCTGTATAGTGGGATCCACATTTGTTCCATGAGATAGCGAATGTCGTCCGCCCTGCCAATAGTTGCTTCTCCATGCCTTGCATGAACCCATCTTGTGAATTCTCTTCCAACAGGTCTTCACTTCGAACAAGGTGAGTCTGGTCAGGTGTGTCAGAGTGGATAGCGAACTGCAAGGTCGTGCACGTTCAGGTCTCACGGTCGTAATCATCCAAAAGTTCCATCCAGCTTTCTCATCAACTGATAAAGCTTCTTTCGTGGTCAGGGTACACGGGAGGCCCTTGTGATCGGTCTAAGTAACGCGTTCGGTACCGCCCAAGTAAAGCCTCCAAGTGAATCCAAAGGCCACGATTTCTACCACCGGTTGTGTGTCGTGCTGTTCTTCTTCGTAACTCCATTACGTAAGTCGTCACTTTCTTGTGTTGCGTCGGCGTGTAACTGGGACTCCGATTCAAACATGATGATATACCACTGTATTACCCACACCCTCGGGTGAAACGATGCTCAGCGTCTTGCAGAGTTAAGATTCGAAAGTTGGAAAGGCGTCCTCCTGTTCTGTCCTTCGTAATCACATCACTCGGCTGTACTAGAGAGGTCTAAGTTTTGGTGGTTTCCGGAATCCTTACGATTAATCTGCGGTAACATCAAGCGGAACCAGGTAATCGTTGTAGCCTCGGGGAATTCTTCAGTGTCGATCAGTTTCCAACCAAAACGGGTCTTAGCGAGATCCACGTGCATCCCTGCTTCATTGATTATATGGCCCACCCAAGACGCCTCTCGAACCCAGAAGTTACATTCATCGAGACTTCGTGCGGTATGGCTCCTCCCTCAGGGGCTCTCCTAATAAAATGCAAGAATGCCTGTGATGTTCTTTTTCTCTTGGGGAAAGATTCGGAACGTCATCGAATAACATGGTTGGTTCACATGATACGTAAAGCTGCGGGTGTGATGACCACCCCAAAGGTCATGGGGTACAAAGTCGCATGGCTGAATTGCGTCGGATGTGTCGCTTTAATAATCTTTTCCCCCTGGACTTTCATCTGATAAAGCTCGTTCCTTGCAACTAGTCGATGGGTCGTCAATACACGGTCATAGAAAACGGTTCCTTGACTGTCACCTTGATGAGTTCCCGATAATCAGTACACACACCAAAAGGCTCATCTTCCCGGATATATCTGGGGCTTTCCAACGCGAAGACTAGGTCTGACGACCTTCTTGCCGAACAGTTCTCATAGTGGCTTATACTGCTCTTGCACCCATCCTGATGCAAGACAGTAAGAGTACGAGTATTCGGAGCTTCCTCTGATCGTGAGATCAACGAGTTTCTGACTAATAATTGTGGTGATATGTCTAAAAGTTCTTCGAGTTGTACATCGAGATTAGTCACGACAATTGATAGATCCTCGTTCTTATCGCCCTTTGTCTGATTATTAGAGTTAGTTGCTACTACAGTGAGGTCATCCCTTCATAGACGCTTTCTGGGCTGTCATTACCGACACGATGCAAATCTTCTCACCACTCTGGTACTTCAATGCATAAAGTGACGCTAAATTTCTTCACACAGGGTGCGTCTGAGTGATTTGTCTAGTTAATGAACCATTACTGACTACTATCTCGTAACCACCCAGGATAGTAGGGGTGAGACCGGTGTCGCATGCCTGTCTCCCGTAGGGTCGAGTTTGTGTCCCAACTAACATGTGAGGTCGCAGTGACTTGCCATCAGCCGGTTCCATAACATGTTTGGTTTTGCGAATCATCAGGGTTAAACAGAATTAGGGCGAAACGATTTTCTACCCATCCAAACCACCATGTTGTTATTGTCCTATCGTTGCTCACATCAATCCTAACTTCCCTTCCGTGAGCACCACTACCGGTGTAATTGTTACAATCACGCGGATTCCTCCCGTACCGTCATCGCTCCCTTGGTTGTGGTCGTTTTGAATTACCAACGTCCAATGCATGCCGATGGCACCTTCATTTCCCTTACAGTAGGCTACTATTACAAGTACCTGGGTGTCACGAATACTGTTGCTCTAATGTTGGTGCTTGAAGCTGAACGCCACGTTCTTTCACCACAATGTCCCTCTCTTCACACTTCGTGCCGAGTTCCAAGGTACTACTCGTTGTGTTGGAATTTACACATCCCACACTAAGATCTGTTGTCATTGCTAAAGTCCAGATTGGTTTGTAACAGTTGACCCCCACGAGTCGCTGTCCAGTGTTAAAAACTTAGATCGAAGTCAGTTCGCTGGGGTTCGTTGCTGGTAATCGGGGTCGTCCAAATACTGAAGTCGGTAGGATACTACACTCATCCTTTTGTCCATCATTCCAGCAAGTGATTCGAATTATTCCCAGTGTGTTTCAAGAGTGTTGCAAAAGTGATCGCACTTCGAGGTTTAGAGCGTTAGTGTGTTGGGTCCAAACAAATGAAGATAAGTGAGGAAGGTAATAACCATTCATTCGACGCTACCACATCCATCTCAGGGACGTTCGCACAAGCACCTAGCATTCTACACAGTTTGCTAGGCGTTCTGATGAGTGTTCAGGCAATGTTTGTTAACATCGAGGTTCGTAGATGTTTGATGAGAAGTGAAAAGTTCGTGTTTTAAAAAGTTTGTGTTCATGTAAGAGTCACTCACTGCTATGCCTCCTATAGGCTGTTGTGTGTCACATTAATCAAATAATAGAAGTGAAAAGCCGTGTACACAATATGGGGGTAAGGATGCTTGGTACATTCCGTACCAGCTTGATAGGCTGCTAAAGCCTCAGCCACGCGGGTGTTGATTAGGTCGGTCAACTCAGCCTGAGTCATGGTGATGTTGCCACGTCCGTGTCCTCGTCCACTCATGTTTCTATAGTTGGGAATAAACCGATTTAGAGGTCGAAACGAGATGAGAGTCAAGTATCATACTGATATTTACGTACTACCAAGTTCACACATAGTAGGGCAGAACCCTCCTCACGCTCGATAAGTCTCACTGGGACTTGCATGCACCCCGCGTTATTATTAAGTGTGCACCCATAATAATAAGGCAATTTGCATGCTTATCTCAGTGCTTCTTAGCTCGCGCTCAAAGTTTCCCCCGTTCAAACAACACAACAGATGATATCACAGGTCTATGGCTCGCATGAGTCGATGTGTGGGGTCACGCTATCAAGTCACTATGGTGCTAATTGTTTCAGTTCATATACGTTGTGAGTGTGTGACTGTTAAACAAGTAATGTATAAAGTGAGAGAGAAATGAACCTTGTAATCTGGAGCTGAGTGTCATGATCGATTTTCGAAGTTGTTCGGTTATAGTCTGGTTTTATAAAACGTTTTAAAACCTAGTTCACTATAACCAGTGGCTCTGATACCAACTGTAACACCCCCAAAAATTTCACCTGCGGAAACCCCGCGAGACGTGTTACGCATCAGAGTTCGAGCCACCAATCACATTGAACCAATGATAAATATCTAAATAAGTCATGACATTATTTTACCAGAATAAGTTATCGACATAATATTAATTCTCGAAAGTTGTGTAGCGGAAGCATGTAATAAGTTGTTTAGCAATTGTTTCATAGTAACGCTTAAAACCAATGTATCAAATGTAATTTAATCCAAGAGCCTCGATCCATGACCACTCCAGCACTCCCAGATAACAAGCTTCCCAATACCAAGATGCCTAACGTCCTGCGAGCATGTAACACGTGTATCAGACAAAGCTGGCGAGTTCACAGTTTTAGAAAACGTTTGTTACCCGTTGTATGTAAAACAGTTCAATAACCAATGCAAGTAATATTGTTAATATCTCAATTCCGAACAATGACGGCTCTTGAAATACACGACTGCCCTTCCCACGTACTCCTATCTAGTACTGGGCCAGACTGGGTCATTAGTTCACCTCCGTCCTCTACAGGCACGGGGTGAGGGTGCCAAACCTAAGTAGCGCTACTAACTAATACCCGATGAGGGACTTACAAAAGATGATAGGTGAGAATATTAACCAATATACTCGTTTTTACCCAAAGACTCATCCCCCCATGGGATACCCACTGACTGTCCCCAACCACTGGGACGCATGCTCGAATGTAGTGAACTCACCTTGGTTTGCTCGGTAGAATTATTTACTCGTTTCACAACAGTGATTTACCAAGCCCTATGACAGTTACACATAACAATCAGTTGCATGCAAGCACAACACGTATCATTTCACATTTAGTCATCAGCTAGTGTACACAAATACAAGTGTTAACATCCATCACTAAGCATGGCATACCAATTAACCAAGCACAAATTCCATTATTCAAGGTATGTTCATAACTCCTTAGTATCTTTCGGTCAACAGGTATCTTTCGGCAAAGTGTTATCTTTCGACAAACACAGTTATCTTTCGATACAACCCTTATCTTTCAGTTACACTTATCTTTCGACCACAAGTTATTTTTCAGTTACACTTATCTTTCGATCACAAGTTATCTTTCAGTTACACTTATCTTTTGATCACAAGTTATCTTTCGACAACAACAGTCATCTTTCGACAAACACAGTTAGTTTTCGGTTCCAAGAACCCGAAACATACGATTCAGCAATTATCATTCGATCAACAGTTACACCCTATCACAGCCCTAATCATCGCTTACAGTTACATGATCAAGCATCACAAAGACTCTTGCATCAAATCATCGATGTGTTTACCAAAACAGTAATACGTAATCATTCAATACTTCGTATAATCGTTCCATCAATCAACAATAACAGTCAATCAGCACATGATAATTACCACTTCAGCATGAATCCTACATTATCGATTTGATACCGTGAGCGACTGTCTAGTTTCGCATCACCGGTTTATCATGTACACATATAACCCTAATCACTACCTAGAGATCAACCTTATCTTTCCTAGAATTAACTCACATGTTCATGTTCCAATCAGATCATAACAAAGTATATCCATCATCGATCATGCATCACTAGTCATAAACATCAACAAAGAATTACTAGCATAACAGCTTATCTCACAAGATTAATAATTATTTACATATGCATCATATCACAATCAAGCAGTTTGAGCATTAAACAAACATGAATTGAACTTACTAACTGGATGTCTTGATCGATTAAGATGATATTGCAGGTGGGGGGGGGGGTCTGCAGCCGTACGTAGAAGATGAGAAGTAGGGTTTGCTATGTAGTATATTGTGTGATATAGGGATGTCACTTTCCAGTTATAATGCCGAACAAACAATTAGTGGGCCGGTGATCATGTTTAAGTATAATAGTTGGGCCAGGATTCAGTTTACAACAAGTGGGCCGAAGGATTAAGCCTCAGGTCGAAAGACTAGAACTCGGTCGAAAGGTCTTATCTCGAAAGGTCATATATCCTAAGGTCGAAGGATATTCGAAAGACTGGCACTCCAGTCGAAAGATCTCCAGTCGAAGGATCTTGGGTCCTCGGAAATTCGGGTTGTCACAAAATATGAATACCATACACTACTGTGCTAAGTTGCAACAAACAACGACCAAATCCAAAAAAAAAAAGTAAAAAAACAAATAAACGACTAAACTCATTTAAAATTTGTTCCAAATCATATAAAAAAACAAAGTTCTATTACAAAAGAAAATCCTATAGTTTACAATGGTAAAAAAAAAAACTCCACAAAAGACAAAAAATGTACTATTCATCCCTTTGTTATGAATTAATATATATATACAATGAGGAATATTTGCAAGCTATGGAAACTATTATTTCTCAAAATTGGTTAGTAAAAATAACCTTGCTAATCGAAAACAGTTTCCAAAAGGATTTTATTGCTCTTATAGACTCGGGAGCAGATTTAAATTGCTTAAGAGAAGGTCTTATTCCTACAAAATATTTTAAAAGAAACTACACGAGTTTTAAAAGCAGCTGATAAAAAGGATATGGGAGTTAAATATAAACTTCCCAATGTAAAAATTTGTAGTAACAGGGAATGTGTTCCCACTTCATTTGTCCTTGTTAAAAACATTTCAAATGAAGCTATTTTAGGAACCCCTTTTTTAAACAAAATATTTTCTTTAAGAGAAGTTGACCACAAAGGGTTTTCAGCAACTTATAAGGGGAAAAACCTTCATTTTAAGTTTATAACTCAACCTATTGAAAAAATGATAAATGAAATCTTAATACAGGCAAAGATAAATCAAATAAATTTTCTTAAAGAAGTAATCAATATACATACAATAGAAGATAATTTAAAAAATCCAAAACTCATATAAAAAATTGAATTAATAAAGAACCAATTTAATAATGAAATATGTAATGATCATCCAAATTCTTTTTGGAATAGGGAACAACATATAGTCTCTCTCCCTTATGAAAAGGATTTTCAGGAGAGTAATGTTCCAACTAAGGCAAGACCTTGTCAAATGAATTCTGAATATTTAGAATTATGCAAAAAGGAAATAGCCTCTCTTCAACAAAAGGGATTAATAAATCCTTCCAAGTCACCATGGTCATGTACTGTTTTTTATGTGAACAAACATTCGGAACAAGAAAGAGGTGTTCCAAGGCTAGTTATAAACTATAAACCTTTAAACAGAGTTTTAAAGTGGACAAGATATCCAATTCCAAACAAGAAAGACTTACTAGATAGGTTATATGACGCACTAATATTTTCAAAATTTGATTTAAAGTCAGGATATTGGCAAATCCAGATAGATCAAAAGGATAGATATAAGACAACTTTTAATGTTCCTTTCGGACAGTATGAATGGAATGTTATGCCTTTCGGTCTCAAAAATGCCCCTTCAGAATTTCAAAAGATTATGAATGATATATTCATTCCTTTCTCAAACTTTATAATAGTTTATATAGATGATATTCTAGTATTTTCAAAAGATATTGAAACCCATTTTAAACATTTAAATTTATTTAAAGATATTATTATAAGGAATGGGTTGGTTATCTCTAGTCCCAAAATGATGTTATTCCAAACAAATGTCAGATTTTTAGGGCATATTATAGAAAAAGGAAAGATAATCCCTATTAATAGAAGTATCGAATTTGCTAATCGATTTCCAGACAAAATTATAGATAAAAATCAGCTTCAAAGATTTCTAGGGAGTCTAAATTATATAGCTCCTTATTATGAAAACTTGGCCAGAGATTCGTCTATATTATATGATAGATTAAAAAAGAGTCCCAAACCTTGGAACGAAAATCATACCAAGGCAGTTATTAAAACAAAACAAAAAGTTTCTAATCTCCCTTGTTTATCTCTTGCAAATTCTAATTGGGAAAAGATAGTTCAAACAGATGCCTCAGAAATAGGATATGGAGGCATATTAAAACAAATTTCTCCTCATAATAAACAAGAATATCTTGTAAGGTTTCATTCTTGAAAATGGATAGAAGGCTAAAAGAACTACGCTACTATAGCAAAAGAGATACTAGCTATTTTAAAATGTGTCTTAAAATTTCAAGATGATTTATACAATCAAAAATTTCTAATAAAAACAGATTGCCAAGAAGCTAAGTTTATGTTCAATAAAGACTTCAAACATGATGTATCTAAGCAAATGTTTGCTAGATGGCAATCCCAATTAGCCCCGTTTGATTTCGAGATATCATATAAAAAGGGAAGTGATAACAGTCTTCCTGATTTTCTTTCCAGGGAATATCTAGATGAAAATTAAAGGCCCTCTGAAAATCTCAATTCATAAAATATGGGATGACATGAACATTCAGGATCTAATTATAAGAGATCAAATGATCAGAATTAATAACATCAGACATGGTTTTATCTCAACATCCTCTTCATAAAGAAATGAGTATCAGGTCTTATTATAAGACAATTTATGAAGCATAGGGTAGAATAAAAGCCTTATATGATAAGGAAATTATACTTTCCTGTGGATAACTTTTATGGTTTTGTTTTCTCAACTATGATTCCTAGGGGAAGAGGAAAATCCTCCTCTTATTGAAGAGGCCAGACTCCTTATAGGGGGAGAGGTTACAATTCTGCTACTAATAACAGGTAGGAAATGGTTTTAGCCCAAATAGGAAACAGAAGACTCATAACTTCAAATATCGCTTCTAGCTCAAATGAGGTCATAAGCAGCACAGATACAGGAGATATCCAAATTAATCAAAAAGATCCCTTATATGAAAAGATCATGGACCTTATAAAGGCTCAAAAGGAGAAAGAGATCACAAAACCTCCTACCTATGCTACAACGGCACAAGACAATGATGAAGATGACTCTTGGTTCATAACCGAGAGGCAAAAGAAAATAATCATTTTAAACCAAGAAGACATAAAACTTCTTGATGACCCATGGGTCCTCATGCAAAAATATTTGGACCCCACATCCTATGATGCAACTTCTTATAAAACCCGTCAGTATTATTAAAATATTCTCCAATTAATGGAAACAACTGAAGTTAGACATTTTGATCATAGTGATAGGGAAAACATATGTATAATTTCAGCAAAATTTTTATAACGGGTATCATATCTCCACAAGAATGGGGACTGAGTACCCTAAAAGAAAGGGAATTTATATATCCAGAAACAAATAATAGACGAACTTATAAGTATAATTAATGGGATTACATCCAGAGTTTTGAAAAATGTCTGTTTTACGAAAACTCAAAGAAGAAACATTCCTGGTTTATAAAAGTCAGTGATAATGTGTTTAAGTAAGGAATACCCTGCTGGTTTCAAAAATGGTTCCTATTATATGGACCAACCGTTCAAATTTTGCCTGAACCATTCAAAAGTTTATATACAGAATGGGTCCGTGTATCACCAGATCTTATAGAAGCAAATTATAACAACACTTGGTTTGAAGGTATAGCTTCAATGTATTTTTTATAGAATTCTCTATTCCATGGATCTGGAAGTGGAAGCCAACTACAGGTTATACCCTAAGAGATAATTTTCCTTATCTCAAAAGAACTTGTTATACAAAGTTCTGGAATAAGATGATTCAAACAAAGGAATCCACCAAGCTTATAGAAGCACAAGAAACTATAAATTTGATTAACACCAAGATCGAACATTATAAGCTGCAAATCGCAAATAAACAACAAAGACAACTTCCTAGTCCATGGGAGCAAATTTCTAGGAGACTCATCACGGAAAAGCAGGATGTCTCAAAAGATGAAATTATAAAGTCTTATATGGAAGAGATGAAAAGGGAAATTAAAAAACATTTCTCAACAGAAAATTCGTCTAAAGCCATGTCCATATCATCAAACAACCAAGAAGATTATAATCAATTCTCATGTCTAGCAGGAGAAGGGCAAGAAATTGAAGAAATTGACGACAAGAATCTTGATACCCAAATAAATGAATATTTGGAAAAAATGAAAGAAGAGTTTGGGGAATTACAAGAAGACCCACAAGAACAGTCTTCTCAAAATAAGACTGACAAAGAGAAAGAAGACAAAAAGAAAAAGAAGATATAATGTCCCTCCATTATATGAGGGAATCTCTGCATTTTAGACCTAATTAGGGTCATAGGTGCCATTATATAGCATCAAATAATTACTATAACAATAATGAAAGCAGTAGACAAGAGCTAATGGTGGGCTATACCCACTAACATAGTATCTTATTCTGCTTTTAGAAGTGTGTGGTGTGTATCAAAAGAAAAGAAAAATTGATTGAAGATAGCTGTCTATGGGGCCCAATGTGTACCCGGGCATCTTATCAATTATCTTTTCTTTTAGTATAAATAGGTAATTTGTGTAATATGGGAGACACGCCAATTTTGGGCATCTCTCTCCCTTTCTCATTTTTGTACTTGTAAAATAATAAATAAATAAATAAAATCTTCAAGCATTGAAGACTTTTCGTTGCTCAAGTAATCTCTCTTTGTGATCTCAAGTAAGATAGTTTTAAATTCTATTCTGTTCATAAAAATCATGATGAGCTAAGCTCATCAAGTATTGAATCATGACATAAGTAACATCCTCTTACCCTCTTTTAAAAAGTGGTCATAATATTATGTGTAATTTTGGTATAAAGTTAAGATTACAAGTCAATAGTTAAGTGATTTAAGGGAACCTTGTCCATGTTTCTCCCACAGTCAAATTTAAAGGAGTTTTTAAATGTGACCGGTTTTAATTTACCTTATAATCTAAACTATATGATTTGTTAATCTTGTAAAAAGGTCACCATCTCGATACTATTACTAATGGTATCAGAGCCATGGAAAAAAAAGGGGAAGATATGTGTTATTAATGTTTTGATTCAATACTTGCATCATCACCATGATAAACTTATTTAAATATATCACTTGGAATGAAGTAAGCCATGTGGATCACGGAGACTCGCATTTATGATCGTGCGAGACACAAAGACTCACGAAGGGCGAGGCCCATTCGTACACACTTGGAATGCAACGTATATATAAGAAGTATATATATAATGAAAGCATATACACGAAAACAAATGCCCACATATTACTAAAAATACACAAGTGTTCCAAAAATAAAACGAATACAATAACATTCAAGATGAGCAACGAGTACAAGGTCTAGAAGAGACCGAAGTGTCTAATGAGTTAGAACACTTGTAGGTTAACTCACGTTTGGAACACCATTGCTAGCATTATATATCTCTCTCAAGACACAAAGCTGTGAGTTCACGTCCCCCTTTTCTCTTAAATGTTTTGGTTTTACAACTCTCGGGGGGAAATACATGTCTCGATGGTATGGTTTAGCTAGGGAATGAACTATTAGATCATGTAAGACAAGGCTCTCTCTTAAGCGCCATTAATCTCATATAAGACTGAGGGGCAAGAGTGGTAGATCTATCGGGTGTAGCGAGCCTCACTCATGAGTCCTTGTGTGGCCCATGTAGTGCTTTTGTTGTTCCAACCGGGTGGACCGGAGGAAATTCGCTAGGGTTGAGTGCTTCCTATATCGTCACACATATTAATGTCCTTGCAAAACATTAATGATTTGTTCATAGACGCTTTACATACCACTTTGTTATACAAATCTCTCAAATGTTTTAAGACATATTGGTGCACATACAAAACACATGAACTCGCTCAATTTTTGTTGATGTTTTCCAAAACTTACATGTATTTCAGGTAAGTGATTGGATCTTGGTGCTGTCGGTTCACAAGGCTTTTGGATTAATATGTTAACGATGTCATCCTTTTGAAGGGTTTGGTCCATATATCTCATCTTCAATGGGATATAGGATGCAAAGCCTTGTATTTTAAACTTATGTTGAACTAGTCTTTTGTAAAACTTATAACTTATGTTGTCTTGTATCTTAAACAACTTATGGTGTGTAATACTTAATTATGTCAATGGATGAACATCGTATGTTTTAATCATGTAGTTGTTTACTTATATCATATGCGATGAAAACTAATCAAGTTCACACTGCGCTCTTCCGCTATCGAACGAGTGTGACAAAAAGAAATGCGTAAATAAACTTTCTATTTTGCTAAGTAACTAAGTGAGGGATGGTGGAAGTTTTAGTTGTAGAACCAATGTCCTCAACAACACCATTCATACCTTAACACGAGTCTTTCAACATTACGTGTTTTGAGACTTGGTGTGGTTTCACTCACATTGTTACTTATGGTTACTTAGTGACTTACAAGGGTAAGAAATGGGGGCATATGAACCTCAAGTTTTTGGAATCTAATCTTAACACAAGTCTTTCAACATGGAAGTTTGTTGGTGAGTTGGTCTGGTATGCAAAAGTTCCAAAAACAAGGTTAAGACAAACAAGTATAAAAAGTTTATTAAAATTCCCAACTTGGACATCAAAAATGATGGTTTACAATACTTATTTACCTTGTTAAACAAGTGGTAATACTCCTAGAGGTTTTCCAAGTGTAGGGAAGAATAAATCAAGTAAGAAAATGCAAGGAGAAAACCAAAAACGCACTGTTTTGGTTCTTGAACTTTCTGCCCAAAGTGGAAGAACTTGAAGATCAGAGTCCGTTAGAAAGTGATTTAGAAGTGGTTAAAGTGTTTAGGAGGTGGTAGAGAATGATAATTATAAGTGGGATTAGTGGTTGGAGCTTTAAAGAAGGTGATTCGGAGTTAGGAGGAGGGAAAGTTCAAAATAACACACAAATTCACGTATTCTGCTGTCAGATGGACCCCTGCGGACCGCAAGGAGTTCTACATGGTCCGTAAGGACCCTCAGGAATTGAAAAAAAAAATCATTTTAGTCCTTGGAGTTGTGTTGTTTGTCATTTTGATGCCGCCAACTCAATGTTAAGCACGTTTTTAGGTATTTAAGGTGTATGCAATATGAAATAACATTTCAAAGACAATAGAATCTCGATGTATAGTTCAGTTTTAAATAAAAAATATGTATTCATGGTTGTTTACATATTATGCAAGATGAATTATGCAAAAATGATATAAAATATAGGGTAAATTACAGTTTTCGTCCTTTATGTTTGTATCGAATTGCAGTGGATAACCTTTAACTTCAATAATTACCGTCATAGTCCTTTATTTGGAAAACTCATTACACATTAGGTCCTTTAGCACTAACTAGGTTACTTTTCACTGTTAAATCTAGTTATGTGTGATGCACATGAGGGTATAGTTGTCCTTTTACCCATTTAGTAAAAAAATAAAAATACTTAATCCATTTATAAAGTGAGAGAGAAAGAGATAAAAATCCCTAATTCATCTTCACAATCTACCTGCCATCACCACCAGGCACCACCACCATCCTAATCTAGCCAACCATCATCTCTCTCATCGTTCCAACTTTGTAAAAAGAAACCCATTTAATGTAACCCACTAATGACAAAACTCTTGGATCCGATGACAAAACTCTCGAATCAGAGACGGATCTCAACAGAGGTTCGCAATTGTGGCCAGATCTTGGAGTCGTATCGACGGATCTCGACAGAGGTTTGCAGTTGTGGCCGGATCTTGGAATCGTATCGACGGATATCAACAGTTATTGTGGTGGTGTCATTGGTGGAGAACGAGCGGCGGTGGCGGAGCTCCGACTGTGACAACTGCCAAACTTGCATGCATCCGTACAATTAATTAATCTTGATTAGTGCTTAATGACTGTGCTGAATTATACTTAACTTCTTTTAGATTACTACATCATACTTACATGTGCATCACATGTTGCATAATGACACATCATTATTACATACAAACTTATTTGTCATATATGATGCGCAAAGCACGGTTAGCACTGTTAACGGATAAGATAGAAAATATGCTGACGGGGTTCAGTACATAGACAGTGTGTAGGGAAGTAAGGACCATAAAACTGCGTCACTAGGTGATAGTTTAAGTGCCGGAAAGTGCCTAAAACCCATTAAAAGTGCAGAATTCTGCATATTTCAGCAAAATTCAGCTTTTTAACAAGCTAGTAATGTGCAAAAATATGGCAAAATGGTCCTGTATGCTTTCCTAAGTGTCGGGAATTAAAAGTGTCACAAAAGGGTACTTAAAGATCACTAAACGAAATAGTTTGACACTTTAACGAACCGGTATCTAACCGAACGACCGGACATTACCCGGAACACCAAAATATTGCAAGAAGCATTGTTTGATTATTTCTTGGCTAGTCATGATCCTCGAACACCTTAACACACTATATAACATACCTTATGCATAACACCTAAACTAATACACTTAGTTTTCATCTAATTACCTACTTATCACTACAACTTACACTTAGACCCTCTCCCCCCTTATATTTTCGGTCACAAGGTGTGGCCCCACTTGTGATCTCCACAAATCTTTCAAGATTCCTCTAAATCTCTCAATAATCTTCCTTGGATATTGTATGGATCTTGCTTGTACTATTAGAGACATTGTAACCAATGGACAAATCAAGAAGGTGGATATAAGAAGGCATAAGTTCATCTTCATCACAACACCATCTTCCCCTCTCTCCCCCTCCATGTTCTCGACCCAAACAAGCTCCCACACCACCTCCATTTTCATCCAACTTCAATCCATTCTAAGGTGCTAAAAAGGTGTAAGGAGCTAAGTTAGGAAGCTTGGAACTTTCAGAAGTTGAAGGACCTCCATCAATTGCTTTTATCCACTCCATATTCATCTTGTGTTCTTCCCTAGCTTAGAGCTAGCAGTAAGATCCATGTAACCTTTGTTTACTTCTATTTTAGTTTGGTAAAAGATGTAACATGTTGTAAATCACAAGGACACTAAAAGACATGAACATGAATCTTGAACAAAAGCTTAACATATGATGAAATATGGATGAAATGAGGTTGTTTAGTATATGTATGATGTTTGATTGTTATTTATTTGAGAATATGATGTTGATCATCATATGGAGCTTGCTAGATTGTGATTAAACACATGATCTAGCAAGTGGAAGGATGATTATGTAAGATAATAAGATAATCATCTTCTTGTGTAGACATGAACTTGATGAATAAAATGATTTCTTGGGAGATGATAATCAAGTGAGTTGTTAAACTTATAGATCTAAGACTTATGAATAGTTTTCCTAAAAGAACCAAGTTAAAAATACGATTTTTAGAAGATCTTGGTTTTTACTTAAACTTACACTATTTTTAGTGATAAAATAAGTGTAGAAACACTAGTGAAACAAGAAGATCTCACAAAGAAACGTTTTTGTAAAATATGTTTACAAGTTGTAAACATCTAAAACTTTCAAGAATGAAGTTTATCAAGAAGTAAATATATTTTGGAGGGTAACTAAGGCTACTAAACATACCACCAAGTTACTACAAGTTTTTACGAAAACTCAAGTTCATGATCTTTATGTAGATAGCTTGTTTTGCACTTGGTAAGTATAATATTGTTTAGGGATTTATTATTGATTGTTGTGATGATTTTTGAAAAGAAAATGATATGCTTTAATAGCATAGACACCTCCATTTTCAAAGGAAACTATGACAAAATTTTCTAAAAAAACAAACACTTAGAAAATATTTTATAAACAAGTATTTACAACTATGTTTTAAACTATGTTTTTCAATATAAACTTTGCCATAAATTTTGTTACAAAATACAAGTATTGGAGGTTGGTTTTTGTAAATAACAATGGATAAATATATATATATAGAGTATATATTTTGTACTAAAGACACTTGTGTGAATATTTGTATACTTTGTGGAATAGTTATATTAATTTTAGGGTAAAATAATATAACTTACAAATACCAAGAACTTACAAATCCAAAATAATACCAAAAATCACAAGGAATAAATATATAAGTTACACACTTAATATTGCGAAACCGAACGATAGAACGTAACTTACAAAATATTCCGGAAAATACCGTTATGAATATATTTTTGGTAAATACTATTTTGGATACGAAAGAAATGAGAATATGATTTTTGTTATTATTACAAAGTATATCATATTTTCGACAAAGAGAACATATATTATTTTTGGAAGTAAACATATATTCTCCTAGAGTATTTAGAAGATACATGATTTTTGGGAAAAATATATATTTTCTGGAAATACAGTATTTTTGGACAAAATAAGTTTATATATATTTTCTAAGTGAGACTTGAAAATATATTGTTGTGGGAATATATTGGATATTTGTTAAGAAAATACGTACACACCGGAATACGACGCCAACACATGGCAAGATATACCAATACAAGAATACAGACATACATGTATAAGATACCCCCATCCTTGGGAAGGAAATACTTGAAAAGTATTATTACGAAGATACTGTTTAAACAATTATTCCAAAATTAAACATAATTTAAAGTTATAATAATCATTATTTTAACAAATAATTATAACCTGGAATAATATTGAAGACATGAAGTAAACGTAACTCAAAAACGTAAATACTAAGACAAGGCACGACCTGTTCGCCTAATAGATGTTAGAACATTGTAGGTAGTCGTGTTTGCTGAGGAGATTTGAGTTACGAGTACCGAAGACGCAATACTGTGAGTTCATGTTCCCCCCTTTTCTTTTAACTGTTTTCAGTTTTATACTTCGGGGGTGAAATACATGTTACAATTACTACAACGTTTTATACATGGTATGATTAGCTTAAGGAGGGTTACTGCTAGATCATGTGAATAGGTAGGGTGATTAAGGCCATCAATCCTCGTAGTAGGACCGAGGGGCATGAGTGATAGATTTATTTGGGTGTAGCGAGCCCCACCCATGAGTCCGCTGAGTGGACCATGTGGTGACTATGTCTTACAGCCGGAGGCCCGGTGCGAAATCTGCTAGGTTTGAGTCTTCCTGCATCACTTCACACATACCATTGGCTTTGCAACCCAGTGGTGATCTCTTTTTCCTTATTGCTACATACCAGGGACTTACATACATACTTACAACGTTTTCAAAGGTTTATAGATACACACAAACGAATACATGAACTCGCTCAACTTTTGTTGATGTTTTTAAACTACATGTATTTCAGGGAATTTATAAGTGGATCTGGCGGGCGTTGGAGGTTTTTATGCTGCGTTAAGAATAAAGATGTCATCCATGGTCTTTGAGTTTGGTTAGTGTGTCTTATTCCTGGACGAGACACGTCTTCCAAACCTTGGTGTTATTCAATATCTTTTGAAGAGTCTTTAATGGCTCATAAACAATTTGTACAGTTTGTAAAACTTGAATTTGAAGCCTACGTTTTCAAACAATGTTGTTATGTTTTAAACTTATCTAATGGATGACAAACCTATGGTTTTATCATATAGTTGATGTTATGATTGAATGTAATGATATTAAGAAAGTCACACCATAACCACGCTTCCGCAAAAGTCAGGGTGTGACAGCTTGGTATCAGAGCTTTGATCGTAGCGAACTAGGATTCTTTCTCGAGTCTAGACTACGATCATTAAGGCTCTCACGAAAACATTTTTTATGAACATGTTTTCATTGCATACACGAAACGCCCAGATCCAGGAAACAAACATTTTTACAAATAAAAGACACAAAATACATTTCAAAGAAATCGGTTTTAATTTAGTCTGAGAGACTGGGGAGTTAGTCTGAGAGACTAGCTGGGTAATTCAGTCTGAGAGACTGGTAGTTAGTCTGAGAGGTTGGGGAGTTAGTCTGAGAGACTAGCTGGGTAATTCAGTCTGAGAGGCTGGGTAGTTAGTCTGAGAGACTGGGGAGTTAGTCTGAGAGACTAGCTGGGTAATTCAGTCTGAGAGACTGGGTAGTCAGTCTAAGAGACTGGGTATTTAGTCTGAGAGACTAGTTGGGACAGTTTGGGAAACTGGGTAGTTCAGTCTGAGAGACCGGGTAGTCCGAGAGACTAGTTGGGGCAGTCTAAGAGACTGGGAGGTTTAGCCTGAGAGGCTGGGGAATTCAGTTTGGGAAACTGGGAAGTTTAGTCTAAAAGACTAGGGAGTTCAGTCTGAGAGACTGGGTATTTCAGTCTGAGAGACTGGGTGTTTGGTCTGAGAGACTGGGTGTGTCAGTCTGAGAGACTGGGTTTTCAGTCTGAGAGACTGGTGTTTTAGTCTGAGAGACTAGGTGATTTAGTCTGAGAGGCTGGGTGGTTTTAGTCTGGGAGACTGGTTGGTTTAGTCTGGGAGACTGGGTGGTTAGTCTGGGAGACTAGGAAGGATAGAAAGTCCATGAAGAATAATGTGAACACATGATTACATGATGAATTGTATCTACTTGCAATACACTAAGTGTTAGTAATTACTATGGATATACATGCTATGACTATTATGTACCGGCACACATGTCACTTTATTTAGAAAGCGAGTTATCAGGCATTGATAACCCTACGGCCACCGCCACAGATAATGAGATTGCATCTGCGCCAAAGATATTTACGTTAGATACTGAGAGTGATCCTGATATGCTGACCAAGGACGAGGCTGACTTCCAACAGTCCGCGTTACCCGATTTTGGGCGATGCTTTACCCTTGCTGATGGTTTATCTGACAAGAATCCTTCTGTTACTCTTGTTTTAGTCCACGACCACTTCATCACTGGTCACCCCAATGGTGAGCACGCTATGGCTCCGATCCTTGACGATGCGCCTCCTGTGAACATTCCTTCCGAAGGCTGGCTACTCGACGAACAGTTGATGATGACGTTGACATGTTTACTGATGGTCCTCCTGCTGGTGCCCATAATGATGGAAAGTTAGATGAGAACGTTGATACTAATTTTACTTCTTGAGACCCTTGTTAACAAGATATCCTCTGATTCTAAGTATACACTCGATTTCAGACTCCTTTGAGTCTGTGACATCTGCAGCCTTACAGACGGCCGGACTCCAACTTTCTACTACTGGCTCAGACGACGACACCGCTATTACTGCTGCACCATCACCTGCTTGAGATGCCACACCTTTACATGACCCAGAGCCTGCTCCTGAGCCAGCTCCTGTTCCTTTTGGGTCAGCTTGATGTTACACCTGCTGGTCCTGCACCCTTGCTTGATCATGACCCTGTTTCTTTTGGTCTACCAGACACTGCACTCGTTATACCTAACCCAGTGCCTGCACCGATGAGCTCCTTATTGGTTGAGACGTTTTTTCTTGCACCTTCACCCTGTAACACCGCGTAAAATCACGTCCAATGATGTATTGACACGTGTAATAAATCCTAATGAAGTCAAATGTTAAATTTAAGGGACTAATTTTTCGAAAAATCAAAAACTTTGATAATGAAAGGACTGGAAGTGTTAGTATACCTAAAATAAGTTTCTAAATAACCTCTCACGATGATTATATTCACAAATGAGCCACTTGTCGATCGAGTGTAGCCGTTTGCATAATTAATTAAAAGTTTGCGCAATGAAGGGTTAAATGTAACACTCCGTTTTTTTGAAAGTCAAAGTCAAAGTCAAAGTCAAGATTGAAGGCAAAGGAAGAAAAGATCGCTAATTGTGATCTATCACTCCTTGCTCAACTATTGTTTTAACTTCTTTGACTGTAGTTAGTCTATTTTATGTTTACGTTAGTTGTATTATGTTGAGTATTTAATTAAAATCGAAGTAATCGAATGTTTATCGCTACGAAACGCTTTACGACTGATAATAAAAGGAAGTAATAATGTGATAAAGTCAATTGATCGATAGTCGAACTAATCTAATCATAATCGAACTCGAAACTCGAATATCGCATTTTTGGTTACTGTTATACGTGTGTGTGCCTTATGTGTTACTTGTGCATGTTTACTTTATGTTATGTGTGGTAACCAATCGAATCGCAATCGAAACTCAATTGAAATCGAATTATGATAATTGGTGGCGAAAAGACAACGCAAGATATGAATAGTTGAGATTAAAAAGTAATTTGAATAGGAAACTCTATCGTACTCGCATCATTCGCAATCGAAATCGAAATATCAAAAATCGTCACACCGAACACTCAATTCAGGCTGCTGATCGATCAGGCTACCAGCCGATCGAACAGCCAGCCGATCGGACTGCTGTCCGATCGGACAGGCTGTCCGATCGTGCTGCCTGACCGATCGGCCAACCTTTACCTCTTTTGGCATCCTATAAATACCCCTGTCATTGTCAAACTTTCTACTTTTGGAAACCTCTGTCCGACCAGCACGCTTAGCTCACCTTTTCTCAGATTTCTCGCGATTCCGGTAAGATTTCGTCCTAAATCTTGTACTTTCCATATCTACACGTACTCCTACACCTTTCTATCTTTTAAATCTAAACTTTTAACCATGAAATCATTAAGATTCAAGTGTTCAAGGATGATGTCATCATGTGTTCTTGAAGAACTTCATGTTTTGGCCTCAATCCTCCAAGAATAACTTGGATCTAGCCGATTTCCACATAAACAAACAAAGATCTTTCATAGATCTAAACATATTCACGGTGAAAGAGATTGAAAGATGGTTTTCCAACTTTCTTTTGTTGGGATTGAACCCTAACTAAGGAACAGATAATGTAAAGCCAAAAACCGGATCCCATCAGTGGACACTTAATAAGCAGCAGTTTACTCTAATCTCTCCCCTTGACAATGGTTATCTAACAGCTGATGGATGTTAAGTGCTGCTCAACTACAACAACTGATAAACCAAACTCTGATGATTATCTAACAACTGCTGAAGACAAACTCTGTTGCTCTATCTACTGCTGTATCCTAAGTACTGCTGAAGACTCAAGCACTGCCCTCTCAAAGACTGATCACCTTTGAAGAAAGCACTGAAGACTCAACATCTGTGCTAAGGCTACAACAGTGGAACGTGAAGCAGTAGTTTCCTTATGTTTTGTACTTTAGTGATTATCAGATGTTACATAACAGTAGTTTGTATAGAACAGTATTTATAGTTTGTTAGGTCGTTAGATGTCACTATCATGGTGACATCAGCTGAAGCATATCAGTAGTTTGGTTTGCCTATAAGTATGACAGTACTCTGTACTGTTACACTTGATCGTTTTGAGTGAGTTTTTTTCTCCTCAATTCATCCTTTCATCTTGTGGAACCAACTCTGGTGTATCAGGCTGAGGGGGAGTTTAGATTGTAAACCTGCACTGTAATCATTTGCTTTCTATTGTAAATATTTTGACTCAATGAAAAGCTATTGTTATCAATCTACACTTTCCTTTGTTTGTGTTTACAAAGTTTGCTACTCATTTCCGCTGCACTTATTCGTTTTATGCAAACAAACACAATCACAGACAGCCCTTAGATCCTAACAATTGGTATCAGAGCCTGGACAGTCAAATTCGATCTTACAATCAATTTGACATAGCAGTTCAGCTCAAAATTCATTGATACCAAGGATGGTGGTATTCAGTTGAAAAACAGAGTAACGAGTGAATCATGGTTAAATGAATATTCAAATACTCTGAAAATCAACCAAGATGTCATATGACACACAAATCTCACACAACAAGCATTATCATGCACATGTCACTCATAGTTTTCAGATCTGTAAAATATCTGATAAATTATGGGATCGTTCGATGTTTTCAAAATTGATTTCAATTGTTGTTTTGATATTTGTGATGATTTAAGTAAACAACTAAAGTATGTACCTCAGTTCAGCAAAACTTGTGTTCATCTAAAACACTAGAATACTGCTGACAAAGAAAAGAGGGAATAAAACTTTAGTCAAAATCTCTCAAGTGCTCAAAGGCAGGTTGAGTACCTTCAAAAGGACCAAATCAACTTTGTCAAAAACACATTGAGAAAATAAGATGTCAAGACAGTCCTAATCATAAGTAATGTGAGATCTGTTCCAAAAAAAAAACATGCTCATACATGGTCAGATCTCTCAAAACATTGCTTCAAAATGATTATGGACAAAGTATGTTCAAAATATAATCTCCTAGTGAGTATTTCTGAACATATGAATAAACAGGGTATAAAGGGAAAAGGAAAATGAACAAATCTTAAAGTGTGGCTATCTCAAACTTTTGAAATCAAAAGCAAAAGAGTATAAGCATAAAACACTCTTGAGGTTCAAATTAGATCATCAGTGGTCATTGTGCAACTGTGTGCATTCATCAATACAGGAATTGTTCTGGTAATAATAGCATCTTCAGTGATGGTGCTTAAAAGGAATTTACAATCAATTGACAAGAAATTGACCCAAACAATGGTCAAAATAACTTGAGAATGATATGATCATGTATTTACTGGAAAATTGTCGGATCCTTTTGATTATTTTCAAAACTTCCTTGGATTTTTTGTTAAGGTGTTTTCCTCTAAAATAAAAAAACCAGATATATTTCATTCCTTTATGAAATATATTTTGTTCTTTTACTCATTTTTAATAGTAAAAGCTCATCTCTGGTCAGGATGTAATTTCCTTATTTTTGTGTGAAATTACTATCCTTAAATCTGGTCAAAAGGAAATGACATACTGTAACAACTCTCACTAAAATTAATAATTTAAAATGATAATTAGGCTATAAGAAAACCCTAATTGAGATACCCAAGTAATTATGCACTAACCCTAAAATTTTCGTAACAATCGGAATCAGGATCAGGACCCCTAAAATTCAGGGGGGCTAAACCCTAAATCATAATTATCTTCGAAATTCGTTGTCTGAAATAGGAATTCGTTGAACGACGACTCAGCAGGCCTATACCCACAACAAGGCTACCCTAGGCCATAGGGGTGTGCCCCGCGACACGCGACAGGCACGGGCAAACCTGTCGCGAAACGCGGGTGGGTCCCATTTTCAGTATAAATAGAGGGGTTCGGGACTTGATTTCAGACGTTAATTCGACGCAAAAACTCATAACACACACTGAGTTAGACGTAAATTACTATTAAACACACACACTATTATCGAGGTGCTGCCGCGGAACAGGGTAATTACTCGATCGCTATTACGATGCAGTTTCCGGGATCAATATACCCAAAGAATGCCTAAGTGCCGCCCACATTGGGCTATGCTTTATCGTTGTCGATAATTCGATAATGAGCCGAAGCATTGTACTTTGTCGTTGTCGATAATTCGATATACGAGTTGAAGTACTATACTTTATCGTTTGTCATTTTGATAAATGAGCCGAAGTATTGCACTTGGACATTCATTATCAAAATTGATCTCGGGGAATTATCGTAATCGTTGTATTGATCACTAATCCTGTTTTGTGTGCTTTATTGTGAAATTAGGTTAACAGGGATTAAATCTAATTCTATCAACACTAAATCGGCAATGTGAGTTATTCTTCTTTTATAAATTCTTTTCTCACCGTTTGTGAGTTATTAACTATTTTACAATACTCCAAATTCATTTTTCCGAGATTATAATACCAGTGATTAAGTTGATGTAATCACCAAATTGCAGCCAGTATGTGGGGTATTGTGCACAATATTACAGTTTAAATCATTTTAGGTGGGCGTACCTAATTTAATTGATTTACGTCATTCATTGGGGCAGCCAATGGTGATATGACCACTGTCATAGATTCGGTCGAGTGACAAATACTGTGGGTAATTGGTTGATATCAGAAACATGCGTAAAAGATCTTAACACTGTGAATAATCATAAAATGTGTCATTTTCATTAACTAGAATAATTCACTCAGTATTTCCCCGCTGACAAAATCTTTTTCAAACATGTTTCAGGTGATCTGCTGTAATTCAGGAAAAATGCAGGGGAAGCATTTCAAGCTTAAGATAGTGGCTCGATATAACATAAAGAAATATGTTTTATTACTAAAAACTTGTTATTGTAAATTACCCGGGGTTTTATCCCGAATTGTGAAATAAAAATAATTGGGAAAAGTTTTAACTTAGCCGATCCTGTGAAATAAATTTTCCGCTGCTAAACTCACAATAAACAGATTACCGCAGACTTTCTGTTCCGCGGGTCCTGAAACGGGTTAAACCGGGTCGGGGGCCGTGACAGAAATAAGGTGGTATCAGAGCCACTAAGTTAAGCTAATTAAGTATTTAAACGATACTTAATTTTTCCTGATTACTATATGTGATTATGTGTTTATATGCTTCTAATTGATTATTTGTTAGTTACAGTATGGGTAAACAGAAGTTGCAAGATATCTATCTTAAATTAGATAGATCTATTTACGAAGAGGGTAGTTCTTCTAAAACTAAAATTTCAAAGCTCCCTACGATTCCTGAGGAAGGAATATTTGTGCAAAAAGCGAATTACGAAAATCCGCTTTCTCCTAGAAAAAGGAGTATGATTATTAAGAAAAGTAAGGAGCAAATCAGGGAAAAGAAAATTAAAAAGGAAACCCTGGAATTACTTAAGAAATCCCCTTGGGAGGATAAACTTGATGAAAAATGGACTAAATTATATATGTTAGCTACTGTAGCAGAAAATGCTAATCTTTAAAAAGTATCTTGAATACAGTACTAGTAATTCTCAGTAAGTAGATAAATAAAACTGAGTGTTTCCTGTATTTTGTACAAATAAGTATGCAATAAAACTTCTGTGTTTATTTGGTAAACTTTGTTCCAAAGTTTTAACTTGATATTTTGTGCATTTTGCATATATGCTACACAGCATGAACGAGATCTCTGAAGCTTTTCAGAACCTCAATCTGTACCTAGTAAATATTGAAGTTTCTCATGAATTTACGGGATACGTTGCTGATGTGGATGAACCTGTAAAACTCCCTACTCCACCAGTAACTAAACCAAAAAGAAAGCCAAAGAAAAATTATGTTTGGGGAAGCCGTATACGTAAGAGAAATACAGTTACAAAAACCCCTAAAACTAGTAAACCCTTAGACAAAGGAAAAGCAATTATAATTCAGGAAAACCTTAATCCACAAGAACAAGAAACTGAAGCTAATAATGAGTCTAGGCAAATGGAGGAGCAGTTTGATCAGTATTCTCAGGAAATAGAATTAGAAATAGGAAAAGATTCTAACCCAACTCAGGTAGAAGTCGGAGAGAGTTCTAATCAAACCAGGAGAGTTACTTTTCAGGATCAAATAGATATTTTACTAGAAAAGTGTGAAACTATGCAACCTATTAACTCAGGTATCTTTACCTATCCGGTCGGAAACCCAATACCAAGGAACCTTACACCAACAATCACTGAACCAATAGTCCATGACCAACCTATAGAACCAGAAGAATGGTGGACTAACGATTGGCAATTCCAAAACATTGTCAACAGTCCTTACTCGTTTCTTCCACAATTCGACCCAGAACCCCTACCTAATCCACCGATGAGCAATGAAAACCTGGCTGAACTTCGCCACTTTGGTGAAGAGTTAATGGATGCAGGGAATAGAATTAGGGAAATAGGGGGACAGATTGCCTGGAAATACGACGAGAGGGAATTCCGTTTCTGAGATGACGGATAGGAGGGTGGTGGAATTATCCTTGTATAATAGTAAAAGAACGTAGAAAAACCAGTTGTACATAATGAATAAAACGTTGTAAGATATCTGTGTGTACTGATGCATATTATACGGATATAACATGAAATCGAAAAATCGATAATTTTGGCTTTATGTGTTGCAAATTGTTCAAATTACTTGTATAAATTGCTAATTGCTAATTATTCATAATTAATTATCATCAGATGGCAAATAACGATAACGAACCAGTAAATGAAGTTAACCAGTCAGAGCAACATCCAGAGGATCAATATATGACTAAACAAGATATCGAAAATATGGTTGCCCAAGGAATAGCCAACGCAATTCCAATGTTCGTTGCTGCTATGAAAAATCCAAGTAATCCGCAACATATTGTACCTAGCAAACATACTACTGAAGATAATTTCAGTAATAGCATCAACAGGGGCAATGACCATATAAATCATGACAATGAATCTCAGCACACCCAGCGCCCTAAGAAGCGAAAGTCTGCAACGCCTGGTTGCACTTTCAAAGAATTTCTTGCTTGTAAACCCGCTGAATTTGCAGGCAACGAAGGAGCAACTGCAACGCTGCGATGGTTGGAGAAAACCGAGGCAGTAATTGCAATAAGTAAATGTGCTGAAGAAGATCAAGTCATGTATGCCTCAAACTTGTTTAAAGAAGGAGCACTAGAGTGGTGGAACATAGTGCTACAAGCAAAAGGCAGACGGGTAGCATATACTATGACTTGGGACGAATTTAAAAGTCTTGTCGAAAGAAAATTCTGTCCTGAGTATGAAAAGGAACAAATGGCAAATAAATTCCTAAATCATCGAATGACCGGGGTGGATTGTCGTGGTTATACTTCGACATTCTTCGAATATGCGAGAGTGGTACCTAACTTGGCTTCGCCAGAACCGGTACTCATTTCTCGATATATTTGGGGATTAATTAGCGAAATTCGCAATATCGTTAAAGCTGCGAGACCTCGCACTATTGACGATGCAGTCGAATTAGCTAACACCTTAACTGATGAGCTGATACGCACACGAGATGAAGATAGAAAGAAGGAATTAGCTCAGAAAATTACCCAAGGATTCAGGATGAGTAATAGTAATAATTTCAAGAAAAGAGGGACAGGGCGATCTGCAACTTTGCCATTCTGCAAAGTTTGCCGTAAGAACCATTTTGGAAAATGCAACAGAATTTGCAATTATTGCAAAACAGCAGGACATAGTGAAGAAAACTGTAAGAAGAAAACTGTAACTTGTTTTCACTGTGGAGAAACGGGACATTACAAAACCGAATGTCCTAAACTGAACAAAGTCACTGATAACAAACCTAAGACGGCTGAAGGAACTACTAAGAAGAATGTTAGAGCATTTCAGCTAACTACTCAAGAAGCAGAACTCATTCCAGATGTGATCGCCGGTACGTTTTTAGTTCACAACGTTTATGCCAAAGTATTGTTTGACTCTGGTGCAAACCAAAGTTTTATCAATACTTCGTTCTGTCAAGCTCTTAAGTTACCATTATCTACCGTTAGACAGATCTTTATAGTCGAAACTGCAGACGGGAGATCAGTAGAAATCAATCAGGTTTTGCAGAAAGTAGACATAGAACTTTTAGGTCATAAATTTACTGCAAACCTATTTCCTATGAAATTAGCTGAATTCGATGTGGTGTTAGGAATGGATTGGTTAATAGCCAACCATGCGCAAATCATTTGTGATAAGAATTCTATAGAAATTCAAACACCTACAGGAGAGATAATTAAGATTTTAGGAGATAAACCTCGGAAACCATTGAAGTTCATATCAGTAATGAAAGTTGCTAGTTATGAACGAAACCAAGGAATAGTATATATGATTTCTGTAATCATCTGTACTAAGGACAAGGAACTCAAGGAAATTCCTGTAGTTTCAGAATACCCAGATGTCTTTCCCGAAGAATTACCTGGGTTACCACCTGATAGAGAGGTAGAATTTAGAATTCATCTAATTCCAGGAACTACACCAATAGCCAAAGCACCTTATCGATTAGCTCCTACCGAAATGTTAGAATTGAAAAAGCAACTAGATGAATTACTAAGCAAAGGATTTATACAACCTAGTTCATCCCCTTGGGGTGCACCAGTGTTGTTTGTAAAAAAGAAAGATGGATCAATGAGAATGTGTATTGATTATAGAGAATTGAATAAAGTTACAATTAAGAATCGATACCCATTACCTAGGATTGATGATTTTTTCGATCAATTGCAAGGAGCTAGGTATTTCTCTAAGATAGACTTAAGGTCCGGATACCATCAATTGAAAGTACAAGAGGAAGACATACCTAAAACTGCTTTCAGAACTAGGTATGGTCACTATGAGTTTACAGTCATGCCCTTCGGGTTAACCAATGCCCCAGCTGCATTCATGGACATGATGAACAGAATCTGTAAACCCTATTTGGATAAATTTGTAATCGTGTTCATTGACGATATACTTATTTACTCCAAAAGTCAAGCCGAGCATTGTCAACATTTGCATGTACTCTTAACTTTGTTAAGAAAAGAAAAGTTGTATGCTAAATTCTCAAAGTGTGAATTTTGGTTACAAAAAGTGCAATTCTTAGGCCACATGGTGAATCACGAAGGTATTCATGTAGATCCTGCTAAGATCGAAGCAATTATCAACTGGAAGGTTCCACAAACTGCGATGGAAATTAGAAGTTTTATAGGTTTAGCCGGTTATTATAGACGGTTTATTAAGGATTTTTCCAAAATAGCTGTACCATTAACTAAGCTAACCTGTAAAGCCACTAAGTTTGAGTGGGGTCCAAAGCAAGAAGAAGCCTTTAGAATCTTAAAGCAGAAATTAACCAATGCACCAATCTTAGCCTTACCAGAAGGAACAGAAGATTTTGAAGTATATTGTGATGCTTCAAAATTAGGATACGGATGTGTATTGATGCAACGCAAAAAGGTAATCGCATATGCTTCAAGACAATTGAAAAAGCACGAAGAAAACTATACGACTCATGATTTAGAATTAGGAGCTATAGTTTTTGCCCTTAAGATTTGGAGACATTATCTGTATGGAAGTAAGTTTACTGTTTATACAGATCATAAGAGTTTAAGGTATATATTCGGGCAAAAAGAGTTAAACATGAGGCAAAGAAGATGGATGGAAGTTTTGAGTGATTACGACTGTGATATTCAATATCACGAAGGAAAAGCTAACGTAGTAGCAGATGCCTTAAGTCGTAAGTATAATGAAAAACAAAAGCGAGTCCGTACTCTTAGAATAAATCTACAAGTAGATTTAAGAGAACAAGTGAAAGAAATTCAGAAAACAGCAATCAAGGACGACGCCGAAGGAATGAAAGGTTACCTAAAAGAATTAGAACAAGGAAATGATGGAATTTGGAAATTCCACAAAAGCAGAATTTGGGTACCTAAACGAGGAAATTTAAGATCAAAAATCTTAGAAGAAGCTCATAAATCTAGGTATACTGTGCACCCAGGAAATAACAAAATGTACCAAGATTTAAAGAAGAATTTCTGGTGGATCGGAATGAAAAAGGACATAGCTGAATATGTACCTAAGTGTTTAACTTGTTCACAAGTTAAAACCGAACACCAGAAACCCTCAGGCTTACTACAACAATTAGAAATGCCTGTATGGAAATGGGAACTTATAACAATGGACTTTGTTACTAAGTTACCCAAAACCAGAAAAGGTAATGATGCTATTTGGGTAATCGTGGACCGATTAACCAAATCAGCTCATTTTCTACCAATCAAGGAAACCTTTAGCATGGAAAGATTAGCCAAGCTATATGTGGATGAAATAGTATCCTTACATGGAGTCCCGCTCTCCATTGTATCGGATAGAGATAGTCGTTTCACTTCCCGATTTTGGACAAGTTTCCAAGAATCCATGGGAACTCGACTTAATCTCAGTACTGCATATCATCCACAGACCGACGGACAAAGTGAAAGGACAATCCAAACTCTGGAAGACATGCTCAGAGCATGTGTAATTGACTTTGGAGGTAATTGGGATAACCATTTACCATTAATTGAATTCTCCTATAACAATAGCTATCATTCAAGCATTGAAACCGCTCCATTTGAAGCACTATACGGACGTAAGTGCAGAACTCCAGTATGTTGGGCAGAAATCGGAGAAAGTCAATTATCAGGTCCAGACATTGTACAAGAAACTACAGACAAGATCACTCAAATCAAAGAAAGATTGAAAACAGCTAGAGATCGTCAGAAGAGCTATGCAGACAATCGACGCAAACCTCTCGAATTTCAAATAGGAGACAAAGTATTATTGAAAGTATCTCCTTGGAAAGGAATAGTCAGATTCGGTAAGAAAGGGAAACTGAGTCCCCGATATGTTGGGCCATTCCCAGTGATTCAACGAATCGGACCAGTTGCTTATCGATTACGACTACCAGAAGAACTTGCTGAAGTACATGATGTATTTCATGTATCCAACCTCAAGAAATGTTTATCAGATGAATCTCTGGTAGTACCTCTTCAAGACATAGAAGTGAATGAAAAGCTGAAATTCATAGAAAAACCTCTACAGATAGAAGATAGGAAAATCAAGTTTCTCAAACACAAACGACTAGTACTGGTAAAAGTCAAATGGAATTCCAAAAGAGGACCAGAATATACGTGGGAACTGGAGTCAAAAATGAAGCGCAAATATCCTCATTTATTCCAGTAAATCTCGAGGACGAGATTTTTCTTAAGGTGGGGAGAATGTAACAACTCTCACTAAAATTAATAATTTAAAATGATAATTAGGCTATAAGAAAACCCTAATTGAGATACCCAAGTAATTCTGCACTAACCCTAAAATTTTCGTAACAATCGGAATCAGGATCAGGACCCCTAAAATTCAGGGGGGCTAAACCCTAAATCATAATTATCTTCGAAATTCGTTGTCTGAAATAGGAATTCGTTGAACGACGACTCAGCAGGCCTATACCCACAACAAGGCTACCCTAGGCCATAGGGGTGTGCCCCGCGACACGCGACAGGCACGGGCAAACCTGTCGCGACACGCGGGTGGGTCCCATTTTCAGTATAAATAGAGGGGTTCGGGACTTGATTTCAGACGTTAATTCGACGCAAAAACTCATAACACACACTGAGTTAGACGTAAATTACTATTAAACACACACACTATTATCGAGGTGCTGCCGCGGAACAGGGTAATTACTCGATCGCTATTACGATGCAGTTTCCGGGATCAATATACCCAAAGAATGCCTAAGTGCCGCCCACATTGGGCTATGCTTTATCGTTGTCGATAATTCGATAATGAGCCGAAGCATTGTACTTTGTCGTTGTCGATAATTCGATATACGAGTTGAAGTACTATACTTTATCGTTTGTCATTTTGATAAATGAGCCGAAGTATTGCACTTGGACATTCATTATCAAAATTGATCTCGGGGAATTATCGTAATCGTTGTATTGATCACTAATCCTGTTTTGTGTGCTTTATTGTGAAATTAGGTTAACAGGGATTAAATCTAATTCTATCAACATTAAATCTGCAATGTGAGTTATTCTTCTTTTATAAATTCTTTTCTCACCGTTTGTGAGTTATTAACTATTTTACAATACTCCAAATTCATTTTTCCGAGATTATAATACCAGTGATTAAGTTGATGTAATCACCAAATTGCAGCCAGTATGTGGGGTATTGTGCACAATATTACAGTTTAAATCATTTTAGGTGGGCGTACCTAATTTAATTGATTTACGTCATTCATTGGGGCAGCCAATGGTGATATGACCACTGTCATAGATTCGGTCGAGTGACAAATACTGTGGGTAATTGGTTGATATCAGAAACATGCGTAAAAGATCTTAACACTGTGAATAATCATAAAATGTGTCATTTTCATTAACTAGAATAATTCACTCAGTATTTCCCCGCTGACAAAATCTTTTTCAAACATGTTTCAGGTGATCTGCTGTAATTCAGGAAAAATGCAGGGGAAGCATTTCAAGCTTAAGATAGTGGCTCGATATAACATAAAGAAATATGTTTTATTACTAAAAACTTGTTATTGTAAATTACCCGGGGTTTTATCCCGAATTGTGAAATAAAAATAATTGGGAAAAGTTTTAACTTAGCCGATCCTGTGAAATAAATTTTCCGCTGCTAAACTCACAATAAACAGATTACCGCAGACTTTCTGTTCCGCGGGTCCTGAAACGGGTTAAACCGGGTCGGGGGCCGTGACACATACATATCAAGGTCATGTTAAGCTCAAGTTTGGTTTTCACAGATCATAAATTGATTGCAAATTGACTTAGACTACTGAGATACTCATGCTCTAGTTCAGGTAATTAAACACAAAATGAGCAGCTCATGTAGAAATGTTTTCATCATCTAGGATGCTAAACCATTGTCTAAATAATAGACACTTGGCAAAACCTAGAACAAAATTCCTGTAAACAACTGCTGGCAATTTAATCTTGATAATTTACATCTAAAATGTATTTTGTTAAGAATAGCATTTCAAATGCTCAACAGATGTTAGATAAGACACTGTGCTTTTACAAAGCAAAATCAAGTTCTACATCTGAACAAGCAGATGATAACATTTTTGTCAAGAGTTGAAACACTGCTGCACTATCAGTTGTTGAGACAAAAATCTTCATTATTCTACCACTGTTGTATCTAAAATGCTGTTGTGCTTTAACATCTGCTCTCTAAAGTCTGTCCACTGCTAAAGTGTCAACCTCTGCTCTTCAAAAACACTGATGATTAAAATCATTGTTTCATCCACTGATACATCCACTGTTTCATTTTATTACCGTTGTAACTACTGATACTTGATCCATCAGTAGTTGTTAAAACAACTGTCTTCCATCATTTACCATCTCATCAGATGTTTGACACGTGGTCAGTTTTTAGCCGTCAGATCATTGTAACCGCTCACACACATCAGCATTCACCTTTTTCCTAAATAAAACTCTGCCCTAACACCAAAACAGGGTTTTACTGTCGAATTGAATTCCAAAAGTTCTTTTCTTATAACAGTTTCCCTCTCATAACTCCAAAAATCTTTTTCGATCTTCTTCATAAAAAATGACGAAACCAAAATCGAAAACAAAATCAAAACCATCATCTTCCTCCAAAACAGCAGAAGCCACTCAAATGGCCGCTGAAACACCGGAGATCCGCTACAAAGCTCCACACAATTATGTAGGTATACTCACAAAACCTACCGATAACCACACCTTCAACTCCATCCTTGACATCCTTTCTGCATCAAAGTACAAAACTTTGATAACAGCAGACGCTTCTATTTACCTTGACACCCAGAGAGAGTTCTGGAAAAATGCCACCCTTGAAAAACAAGGAGATATCATCGCCGCAATCAACTCCTCGATACAGGGTAAGGAGGTAAAAATCTCACCAAAATCCATCTCTGAAACCTTTAAACTCGATGATTTAAATGGAAAAACCTCTTTTACAAAAGACGAGTTGGTAAAGGATTTCATGAAAAGGGGCTATGCAGAACAACCAAACAGGGACACCCTACAAAAGGGTTACTTCCCTTCTGCACCCAGATTTTTATTCCACACACTGCTCATGTGTGTTTCAAATAAAACAACGTCCTTCAATGAGATACCAACAAAAATCCAATGCCTGGGGTATGCAATTTTGAACAATGAAAACTATAACTACTCCCAGGAAATATTTGATGATTTGGTAAAGAACGTTGATAATAAGGCATTTCTGCTCTTTCCGAGGTTTCTAAGTTACTATTTTGAACAAAAATTTGTCGAGAAAGAGGCAGAAGTGCCCAAACAAGGTGTCTCATTCAAAATAAACTGTTTAACAATAGAAACTTTTTCAAGAATGATGGCACCAATAAAATTAAAAACAAAAGAGGCAGAGCGGATTTTAGAAACTGCCACTGACCCTCAAGTAACCACTGCTGAGCCCACTGCTCCAGGTGATCAGAGTAGCACACCCACTGCTCTGAAACCCACACCTGCCACCACCAAAAGGACCAAAAGAAAACCATCCAGAAAACCCACCAAACCCAAAACAAAGGCAACTCTGGAAGATGAGATCCCAGAGCAACTGCCAGTGACAGCACAAAAGTCACCAGAAACCACTGCTGCTACTTCCTCACAGCAGTTGGTAGAAACATCTCAACCCCAGCCTCAAACTCCTCTTGCATCCTCACAAAAGGATCAAGTTATAAGCACAGGGACACCACATTATGAAGCTCTGTATCCACTCGGATCCATCTTCCACAGTCCTGATCCCAAGGACATGTCTCTTTCAACACCCATACCCTCACCAATAACATTGCCACAATCAATAATACCCCTGTTGCATGCAGTTGATATGGCACAGACAAAAACCAGTTCCTCTCTATCACCCATTACTGAGAGTATACCTCCACAAGTGACTGGGTCTGATGCACTTACCTCTGCTATCCAAGCAACAGCTGAGGAGGTTACACCCCCTGAGTTACAAGTAACTCTCGGTGGTAGTTCAAGTGGAGCAGCAACTACAACTGATGGATCAACAGATCTTCAGTTGGACAGTTGTTACATAACTAAGACTCCCTTGAAGGCAATTTCTTCCATGGCAACATCGGTAACCACCAGTGAGTTATCTTTAACTGCTGGTAACATCAAAAGATTATCGAGTGCTGAAGAAAGAAGTCCCCAGTACCAAGAAAAAGGGGCACCAATGGATGACTTTTGGGCAACAGCTCCTAAGTCACACATTGATACAACCACCACTGGTGGGGATTCAGATGATCCTGTTAAATCAGGTGATGATTCAAGATACAACGAATTGACGGCCAGAGTTGAAAATCTAGAATCTTCTGTTGCCGAAATAAAAGATATGGTGCAGCAGCTGTTAGAAGCTCAAATAGCCCAATCTTCTGCTCCTCCTGCTCAAGCACCTGCTCCACAAGCATTTGCTACAAATGAGCTATGGAATATTCTCCAACCATTGCTTGAACATCAGCAACAAATGGCTGCTAAACAGCACGCAAATCAAGTACAAATGCTGACCAACATGGTGGAGTCTCAGTTCAAAGACACTCAAGCAGACATCAAGGCTATAAAGGCCAGCATACAACAGAATGCTCAAAGTGAGAAAGGCCCATCTACCATTTTCTTCATGGATACACCCCTGGCAGATAATTCCAAAAAGGGGGAGAAAATCAGGTTGAAAAAGAAAGGTATAGAAGATGGGATGCACATTGAACCTGAGAAACCCAAAACCTCAAAAACTTCAACAGCTGATACAACAGCAGTTACAAAAACTGCTGTCAGTAGCCAAACAGCTGCCATTACATCAACACACACACCTCCAAGACACACAACTACTGTTTCAACACACACCACCACAACTACTGCTCCACCACCATCATCATCTGTGTCTATAACACAAAAACCACCACTATTATCATCTACAATCATATCACCACCACTGCCTCCTGCCATAAAGCAGAAGACAGCAGATGTTACAACATCTGTTGTAATGACAACAGTGGTTGAAACACCAGTTGTTTCAACTACTGTTAGTCAGTCACAGTCACAAACCACTGATCCACCCAAAACATCATCAGCCTCCCCTCCATTAAAAAGGAGAAGGGTTTTCATTCCTGATGATGAGTCACCACCACCATCACATCCTCCATCCCGTGCTCAAAAGCAGAAGACATCTGCTGACACATCAGCAGTTGTAATGACAACAGCAGTTGAGACACCAGTTGTTTCAACAGTTGTTATTCAACCATCCACCACTACTCTATCCTTTCCTATATCACAACCAAAGCTCCTCAGTAGAAAAAGGAAGCCAATACCTGCCAATGAGGGAACACATGATCCTAATGCTGCAAAATATCCTCTGGAAATTGAAGCTCTCAAAAATGAGATGAGGCAATTCTATACAGAAGAAGATCCTTCAAAAAGAAGATTCTCCTCACTCATAGGCTACATGCCACCAGAGGATATGGATGATTATCTCAAAATAAAGGCAAGGCAAGACAAGCTAAAGTAAAAGCTAAGGTTGACAGTGAAAAGGAAAGTCTAAGCGAAGTAGGCATTGCTAAAAGACTGGAGTTCTACCTTGCAAAGGTAAAGCAGATAGAAGAATTTGCCCAAAAGCTAGAAAAGGAAAAGGCTGATCAAAAGAAGAAGTTAAGAGAACAACTTCTAGCCTTCATCATGAAAGAAAAGTTCTATCCTGCTGAAGAACAACAGTTTAAGGAATGGCCATTAGTAGCTTTAAAGCATGAGGCAGAAAGGATCCAAAGAATCAAAAATGATCCTTCAAAGAAGAAAAATGCTCCAAACTGGAGTAAATACAAAAAGCTCATTGCTGACCTCACTGCTGAATATAAAGTAAAGAAAAAGGAGTTAGTGAATGTTAAGATGGACACTGCTGAAGCCATATCAAAATGGTCTAGGCAGCAAACTGATGAAGCCTATGAGAGGCTAAAGAAAAAGAAGAAAACTGCTTCAGGTGCTTCAAAGAAAAGAGAACAGATGATGAAGCTTGAACAGAAAATTGAAAACCTCAAGACAATGCTAAAATCAGCAGACAGTCCTACACTTGGGTCAAAACAAGATGAAGGCAAACAGCTGACTGAAGAAGAGGTCTTAGAAAAGGAAGCTGAGTATCTCAAGGACACCATCTCAAAAATGGGTCTAAATGAAGACAACTCATTAAAGCTTCAAAACCCTTTAAAAGAAGGTACTCAACAAACCTGCATCTCCAGACACTGCAAAAGACAAGACAGAAGTTGAAAGACAAGAGCTTAGTGAACAAGAAACTGTAGATGATATAGCTGCAGCAGACAGAGTCATTGAAGAAGCTTTCAATAGAATGTCTAAAAGTCTACAGATGTTTTCAAGGCCATTATCCCTAAACTCATCTGATAATAAATCTCTCCCAAGAAACCCATTGGATTCAAAAATACTAAAGTGGAAGTCTGATCAAAAGACCCACGTATTGACTTTGTTCAGATCCAATGGTGAGGTGAAGCATATATCAAGGAAAGAAGCACTAGGCCTTAGTGTTCAAGATTTGCAGGATCTCCTTGAGCTTTCACTGTGCAGGGATGTAGATGACCAGAGTGCCAAAGAATTTGAAGCTGAATTTAAGGAACAAGCTAGGGCACTCTTGATGAGTAATAAAGGTCCTGAATAAGGAATGGTTTTGGCATTATCTGTTCCAGGGGGAGATTGTTGGGATTGAACCCTAACAGAGGAACAGATAATGTAAAGCCAAAAACCGGATCCCATCAGTGGACACTTAATAAGCAGCAGTTTACTCTAATCTCTCCCCTTGACAGTGGTTATCTAACAGCTGATGGATGTTAAGTGCTGCTCAACTACAACAACTGATAAACCAAACTCTGATGATTATCTAACAACTGCTGAAGACAAACTCTGTTGCTCTATCTACTGTTGTATCCTAAGTACTGCTGAAGACTCAAGCATTGCCCTCTCAAAGACTGATCACCTTTGAAGAAAGCACTGAAGACTCAACATCTGTGCTAAGGCTACAACAGTGGAACGTGAAGCAGTAGTTTCCTTATGTTTTGTACTTTAGTGATTATCAGATGTTACATAACAGTAGTTTGTATAGAACAGTATTTATAGTTTGTTAGGTCGTTATATGTCACTATCATGGTGACGTCAGCTGAAGCATATCAGTAGTTTGGTTTGCCTATAAGTATGACAGTACTCTGTACTGTTACACTTGATCGTTTTGAGTGAGTTTTTTTCTCCTCAATTCATCCTTTCATCTTGTGCAACCAACTCTGGTGTATCAGGCTGAGGGGGAGTTTAGATTGTAAACCTGCACTGTAATCATTTGCTTTCTATTGTAAATCTTTTGACTCAATGAAAAGCAATTGTTTATCAATCTACACTTTCCTTTGTTTGTGTTTATAAAGTTTGCTACTCATTTCCGCTGCACTTATTCGTTTTATGCAAACAAACACAATCACAGACAGCCCTTAGATCCTAACATCTTTCAACTCTTTTACACTCTATATCTTCAAAACTGATAGAAACGGAGCTTGTGCCAACTTGCTAATCATTCTGGTGGTTGCGTGGCCCCAGATCCGGATTCTATCCATGAGGTTCACCGATTTCGAGGTAAACGTTAAACACTGTCTCGAATTGTTCGCTAACTGGAATTGGGTGATTTCCTGTCCGATCAGGAGAACCAAGTAAAGACGAGGTTTCTGTGGTTTGACTCGTTGTCAAAAAACTTTGATAAAACGACAAACAATCAGAACAACCAAGTGTTAGACGAACAGGCCGACCAGGTCAGGGTGCTGACCGATCGGACTGTTGTCCGAACGGACAGCCAGCCGATCGGACTGCTGTCCGTACGGACAGCCAGCCGATCGGACTGCTGTCCAAACGGACAGCCAGCCGATCGGATAGTCAGCCGATCGGCTAGCACATGGTCCCACACTTAATCGACTTGTTTGAAGTTGGGTATTGAACGAACGGCTAACCAATCGGACTACCGTCCGATTGGATTACTCTTCGGATTATGAGATACTTGACTTCAACACTTAATCGATTTTTCAACATGATTCGACGCACTAGGAGTGCCACCCGATCGAACAGCCGTCCGATCAGGTGACACCCTGCTGAGAACTTGTTTTGCTGAGGTACATAGCCGATCGGGTTGCCAGCCAATCGAATGACCGTCCCATTGACCGACCTTAAAGGTAAAGATACTTCAATGTTTTCAAATACTGCAACAAAAACTTCAAAAGTCAAACCGGTCAGCCGTCCGACCGGACAGCCGTCCGAACGGTCAGCCGTCCGACCGGTCAGCCGTCCGAACGGTCAGCCGTCCGACCGGTCAGCCGTCCGAACGGTCAGCCGTCCGACCGGTCAGCCGTCCGAACGGTCAGCCGTCCGACCGGTCAGCCGTCCGAACGGTCAGCCGTCCGACCGGTCAGCCGTCCGAACGGTCAGCCGTCCGACCGGTCAGCCGTCCGAACGGTCAGCCGTCCGACCGGTCAGCCGTCCGACCGGTCAGCCGCCCGACCGGTCAGCCGTCCGAACGGTCCGCCGTCCGAACGGCCAGCCGTCCGAACGGTCAGCTGTCCGATCCTCCATCACTTGTTTCCGTTTTACACGTTGCTTATCGTTATACTATTGAACTATTCATGCTAACCCTACTCTCAAGCGCTCCCTTCAATCCATCAACCGCTGTGAGTATACTCGATCCCTTTTTGCTTTATGCACTTTTGGGTGTTACATACGTTACTTATACGAAATCACAATCAAACATACTACTCAATACTTTAAACGTTAACCGTTATTGCATGTATTGCGTGACTTAATGAATGCTTGTTGTTATGTTTACACATGGAATGCTGTCTACCTGCCTTAACGACGATAGTACTATAGTTTGGACTCAGCACCCATTCACACGGGGGTTGTTAAGGATTGTTACTTGCATGGATTACGGTGGTAATCATGTATTGCAAACTGCCTCGGGCAGTCAACCCGCAGTCATTGGTATCGATAGATCCGTGTCGATAACTAACATGCATCGGTTTCCTCTGTGTGTGTGCTGGTTATGCGTAAACTATTTCGAACTCTATATACTATTATCAAACTTGTATGCTCACCTTTACATCTTATGTATTGACTTTATTTTAATGTATGTGACAGGTGTTTAAGATGCTTATCTGCTAGGAAAGCGAGGCTAGAATAAAGCTCTAGAGCCCAACAAATAGTTGTTTGTAGTAGTCTAATCAAGGGTCTCTAGAAGCAGATAAACAATTGCTGTATTTAAAATCTGAGTTGTCGGAACAGAAATATTTGCCTGGATTTTGTCTATAATAATTTATTTACTGTTTGAGATACAGTATGGGACGTGTTATTTAAATTGAATAGTAATGATAATTGTTATGGAAACTTCTGGACAATCTGTTTCGCTCAGTGCCATGCCCCGATGATTCCGCCATCGGTTGGGGTGTGACAGATTGGTATCAGAGCCATAACTATAGGGAATTAGGCTAGACACGACCTAGTCTGGGTCGATGTCTTAGAGACCTAGACTATAGTTAGGAACCAACAGAACGGGCTTATGTGCTATATCTCGCTATTCTCGCTTACACAACACTATCACCGCACAATCATTCAAAACTAAACAAGTAATTTGATCAGGATTAGGTGTGAAAACCGCAAACTCTCGATTAAATTGCTATTTGATCTGTATTTATCTACAAAACGCGAGAATTCGCGTTGGACCAGGAGTGAAATCCATTCTTTAGCGCGGATTTTCGTCGCCATTTTGCTTAAACAAGGAAGAAGTTGTTAAGCAAGGGGTGAAACCCTAACCTTGACGACTTGTTCCGACTTTTATCTATCTCACCAAAGCCTTGACGGACTCCAATGACCTGAACTCACAATATGACCAGAGGAATGTGTGTCGGATGCCCAAGAATCGAGGCAGAGGCCGATTCTAAAGGTCGAAATGTGTACGACAAGTCCTTGAGAATAGTCGAATCGCTTTGGTTAGTCGATGTTTATCTAGCCGCAGACAATCTATTTCTCGATTTTACGTGTTTCGATTCTGAGCCCGCAACTGCTAACTCTGATAGTTCGTCGATTTTATGTGTTTTAAGTGTATTTATCTATTTATGTGTTTAAATTTTTGGAGAATTATTCGATTCTGCTTCCACTTCGATTGACTCGCACAACTCGTACTGCACTTCCATCGCAATACGCTAACAAGTCGCTACAATATGGACATCATTATGCTATGATATACGCTTATACTGTACTACGCGACATGCTATACGATTATACTATATTACTCGATATGCTATACACGATCGCTATATTCGAACAACACGCGAGCTTTGAATAATAGGTTTCTGTATTCTGACTGCATCTGTGATTAAATGCGTATGTGCTTATGTGCTTCTGTGAATCTGTGCCCTATGTGCTTATGTGCCTCTGTGCTTATGTGCCTTTGTGCTTATGTGAATCTGTGATTACGTGCTTATGTGTTTATGTGATACATGCTTCAATGTGTTCCTAAGCTTTAGTAAGTAGTAGACGTGTGAGGTGAGATTCGATTATAATGTGTCTGAGACCTACGACGATGTCTGTTGCAGACAATGTCGTCATCTGGACACCGAACCCCACTTACTCGCCAAGAAAAGAGAGACAAACGTCTTGCTGCTATCATTGCCAAACAAGTCGCAAAGGATGTGAGTGAAGTCTATGAAAATGTCAGCAAATCGTCTGAGGAGTCGAGAACCGAAGCTCCTAAAGATGCTACCAAGACTGTTTTGAGCTTCAAACAGTTCAAGGCATGTGGACCAAAGGAATTTCCCGGAGAAGATGGCCCAACAGCTATGTTTCAATGGTTCGATTCCGTCGAAGTCACCCTGCGCCAAAGCGGCTGTCCTGAAAATCTTCGTGCCCTAAACGCGACCGGCGTCTTCCAGTCCCGAGCTCTAGATTGGTGGACGGCCGAACGAAACAAACGCGGGAATGATGCAGCTTATGATCTGACTTGGGAAGAGCTGAAAGCCATTATGATGGACGAATTCTGCCCTCCCCATGAACGCCAAAAGCTAGAGGACGAGTTTTGGAACATTAAGCAGAAGGATGGAGACAACGCTGCCCTAACTGTTCGCTTCAAGCATCTCAGCATTATCTGTCCCGATCAAGTCAAGACGCCTGATATGGCAATCAAGAAGTACATTCGAGCTCTACTCGATTGTGTTGCTGATTTTGTCCACGCCGCGAAGACATCATCAATTGAAGAGACTTACTTGCTTGCCGCCGAGATCAACGACAAGCGAGTAAAAGCTGGTTTTTAGGATAAGCCCTCGAAGTCTCTGCATCAAGCTACCACCGCACCGACCGCTGACACCGCCACTGCTCAACCGTCCAAGTCCTCACGCTGCAAGAAGAAGAACAACAACAGCAGCTCCAGCAACAAGAACTGTGCTGTCACTACCACTGCTGCTCCTCTGCAAGCCGTACCGGCTCATCAGCAGTCTCATCATCGACCAGCACCAGTGACTCATGCACCGCCAGCAAAGCGTGCATACACAGGTCCCCACCCGCTCTGCCCGACATACTCATATCATCATCCGGTGGGTCTCGCCTGTCGTTTTTGCGCTCATTGCAATCTGTACGGTCATTTCATTGCCAACTGTCGCTATGGTCCCCGCAACACCGCAGTTCAAGCCACTGCTCATCAAGCTCTACTCCCAGCCCCGCAAGGCCAACACGCAGCTCAGGCACCCGTGATGAATGCCCGAGTCTGCTTCGCATGTGGTGATCCTAACCACTTTGCAAACATGTGCCCGAACAGGGTTGGGAAGCAAGAGCCCCAGCAGCAGCAGCCTCAGTAGCAACAACGAGCAGCACGCCCCAGAACCTTCAACATCAATGCCCGTCAAGCCCAGGCTGACAACAACGTGGTTAATGGTACGTTCCTTGTGAATGGTATTTATGCATCGTGTTTGTTTGATACTGGAGCCGATAACTCTTTTGTATCGTTTGAATTCGAGAAGCTCCTTAGTCGTAAGCGCTCTTATCTCCCATCGTCATTCGAAGTTGAAGTCGCTACTGGAAGAACCGTCGCCGTTAACTCTGTTCTCCGTGATTGTACTCTCGAGCTCAACAATCACATCTTCCTAATCGACCTCATTCCGATGCAACTCGGAAGTTTTGACGTCATAGTAGGCATGGACTTTCTTCGTGAAAACCATGTTAAAGTTGTGTGCTTCGATAAAATGATTCGATTCTCGCTCGCAAATGGTGATTTACTATGTGTGTACGGTGAAACTGCTTCGAAAGGTCTCAAGCTCATGTCATGTGTCCAAGCTAGCAAGTATCTCTGCAAGGAATATAGAGCTTTCTTGGCTAACATCGTAGTATTGGAGAAGGAAAAGAAAGGGAGTCCTGGAATAAACAATGTCCCCGTTGTGTGTGAATTTCCGAATGTGTTCCCTGATGATCTCCCAGGATTACCGCCAAGTCATGATATCGACTTTCGTATCGACCTCATTCCTGGAGCTAACCCCGTTGCCAAAGCCCCTTATCGACTTGCGCCATTCGAAATGCGAGAACTCTCGAACCAACTCCAAGAACTTCTTGAAAAAGGCTTTATTCGCTCGAGCACCTCTCCTTGGGGCGTGCCAGTCCTCTTCCTTAAAAAGAAGGATGGGCCGTTCAGGATGTGCATCGCCTATCAGGAGTTGAATAAGGTAACCATCAAGAATCGTTATCCCCTGCTGTGACACCTATGTCACTGCAACCATCAAACAGATTCCAAAACAATGAAATATTGTATCTCATACTTGGGATTCGTAAAAATATGTGTATCATTTGCACACATCAACTCTTGTTCGATTTTAAGCTTTAAATCGCTCTCTGGAGGGTTATACGCGCTCTGATGCGTAAAAATAACCAGTTTAATCCAACGAATACTCCGGAATAGTGACATAGGCTTAACATACCTTAAATAACTTTTACATAACTTAGAAATAAGTTTTGAAGGCTTTGGTATGGCAAAAACAAGTTAATTCGCTTACAGGGACTAAACTTGACAAACTGCGAAAGTATGCCAATTTGAACTGTAACGAACATTTCGGAACATGTCCATAAGTTAAACATACCATAAATATCCTTTACATGGCTTAGAAATAGGCTTTGAGGTGTTTGGTATGCTAAAACAAACTTTTGGATCATTCAGGGACTAAAAGTGTCAAAAAGTGCACAAGTTTGCACTTTCGCGCATAACTTACGTTCTGAATACATCCGGACATCCAAAAATTTATGCAAGCATCCTTATATTATGCCTTAGTGTTTGGCATGAGAAAAATCCATTCATCGCGTCATTTGGATCGTCTTTCGCGCTTATGCGCATTCCGTCGTAATTAAGCGAACATCGCGATCGTACGACCAAACGAACCGACATCCGGAATATTTTTGAGCATATTTCAAGTCCCCTACACTTTAACTTCATCTTAGAGCCTTGAAATGAGGTTAACGGGGCTTAAACGTGCCAAAAATGGGCCAAATTGCATGTTTCTGAAGTGCAGGGACCAAAATTGAAAATTCTGATTTGTGAACCTCAGGCGGGGCGCGTAAGGATTGTCCAAATCCTTACGCGGGGCGCGTGGGACTGTCAGACCAGATTCAATGTTTCTATCCACTTGCAGTTGGCCTTTCGTTCGTTCACGGGGCAATGCCCTTTCACCCAATCAAGGGCCAAGGGCCATTTTCAGTAACCATAACATTTTGACAAGTGGACGCTTAGGATCGTGGCACGAAAACCAAGAAACGATCCTAACGGCTCTACTTTTCCTATAAATACCCCCCCCCCCCCTTTGATGCAAAACCCACACAAATCTGATCAAAATGCTCTAAGTTGATGCCATTGCTTCATACCTGAGCTCTTTGATCTAGATTAGCATTCGGGGACCCTCCGTAAGTATTCTTTCGTTCTTTTATTCGCTTTTCGAGTCCGAAAGTCAACGTTTTGTTGACTTTCTGCATTGACCAGCCTATGGTCAACACGAAGTTCATGGAACTTCATAACGTGAGCGTGATCACGATGGTTATAGTCCGTAGTGACTATACCTACTGATTACCAGGTTATCTAGGCTCAGTGACGAGTCGTAGTTTCGGCCAAAATGCGCATTCTTGCGTATTTTGTAACCAAACTACTCGTGGGCATCAAAGACGTTTGTTTTGATGCCAAACCTGTTTTCTAAACTTAGTTAAGCATGTTCTAACATGCTTAGCTCGTCACTTTTAGTATAGTGCTTATATAGGGTCGTAAGGTAAGCGATCTAAACCATCGCTTATACTTTCGAACCCGATCCATTTGGTCGATCATTAGGATCCGACCAAACACATTAGGTGACCATAGCTATAACCTTCCGAGGTTATACCTTGTGGTCACGATGTTAGGCGTTCCGAACGCGTTCTACGCGAACGACGCGTTAAGGTGGCATAAGCTACCTAAACGGGTCGTAATGGGTCGCAAGCACTTAGGTTAGGTTCCATTTTAGTATGTAGGCTTTGTTAAACCATATTACACGAGTCTCCATACTCGTTTGGTTTACGAACCCGCATACTATCCGATCCTCCGATTTAGGTCCGGTATATTAACATAGCTACCTATTAGGTGCCGTTTGATATTCCGTGATCTCTAGCATTGTTTGGTTATCATACAAGAACTTCTAAGCAATCTCAGGTGAGTACATAGTTCCCCTCTTCTACTGTTTTCAACTGTTTTGGGGTGAAGCATGTGTACCTATCTGTTATTTTCATGATTTCAAAGTATAATTGATTATACATATCTTTTAACAAACTGATTGATTATCTATGGTTTAAACACTGATTTCTCAAAGATTACAAAAGTAATTTTTAGAATAGTACTTATTTTGTTCACCAGACCGATTGGTAGTATGATATAGCGCTATAGGACTAGACACCCCATTCCTGTTGTCATGGAATGTCTGAAACCAATTTGTTTCTCCATCCAAATAGGGATTTCCTTTGTGGTATCCTTATAGTCTCAAAGGTGTATTTTGATGCACTAGGTCTGAATGAATTCTTAAATCGCACCTTTAAAGTATATTTTGATATACTCCCAAAAAGTATAGTTTGATATACTCTCATGTGTGGTATTGTGCAGAACCAACATAATCATTTTATCAACAAACCAAAACATATTTTTAATATGTTATTTACAAATCCAAAGTATACTGTTAATATGCTGCTATAAGGTTATTCGATTAACCTTACATCATTTCACTTACCATACATAACTTTTGTTTATACATTACGTGGTTTACATTTAACTTGAGTTATACAATAACCTTGGACTATTGGTTTAAACATGAACATTCTATATTGGTGGTTTGGTTTGCGTAAGTGACTTAAGTAACGAGGCGTGTGTAATATGATACAAGCATGGTGGATACGCCGCTGGTACTTCCTATATATAAGTGTTTGTATGGTATTACATATCGTAGCGTTATTTGAATCATTTCAATTTGAGACATATGACATTTTATACAAATAACACACTTTTCACGAGACATTGTTTTACAAATGACTTATCTTATACAATCACATTTTACATGGTTATCCGTTTAACAATACAGTGTTCTCTTATTTATACATATCATCCAATCTTATCGTTTTTCAAATGATTTACAAGACAAAGCAAATTACAAGGTTCATGACTGACTGTTATTAAACGTTTTCTTTAAAATCAAGTCATGAATCCCATTTTCACAAAACCTATGTATCTCACAGGCATTTTTATGCTGACGTACCTATTTTTACACATGTTTCAGGTGTTGTCTTGAGATGATTGTTGACACATGCTACATTTAGGATGGACTCGTGCCTTAGCAACTTTAAAACTTGGAAGATCATAGTTGTACTTTTGTGATTGTAATAGAACAATGAGTTCATTTAATCAATAAAACAATATTTAAATTTCCATGTGTTATGAAACAATGATTCTGTTACAACACTCCCCGACGTTTCCGCCACGTTTTGTTGTCCACGTGGTCGGGGTGTGACAGAAAAGTTGGTATCAGAGCTCATGGTTATAGGGATTTAGGTTATTAGTAATGCTTTGACGTAGTCTATAACCTTCCTAGGACCCTAACGCGAGTTTACTTGCGTTTAGTCATAAAACAATATTGTCACCTATCCTTAGGCGACGACCCCAACAAGAACATAAATTTCAAAACCGCTGTGAAAACTAATCATCTGTTCTAGGATGATTGATTTCTAGGTTTTGAACCCTCTGTTATAAGGTTTTGAACCCCTTTGAATTTTCAAAATCCCGTCAAAGTTGGTCTAAATAATGTGAACACATGCAAACTGGAAGGGTGGATGCCTGTACCTTGAGTTTTCTGTCTAAGGCTAGAGTGTTCGTACAAATCCACATAATCGGACCAGTCACTCTTACCTGGGAACTCTTGGGGTGAGTGTCCACTTATAGGCGAGCATGTCTTCGCGATACATTATTTTTGGCCTATTTACTTTGATTAATCACCGAGGTCATTTGTTGCTTTGTAGTAACAAACAAATGACCACTATCCTTGTTTTCATCAGATATGTTTCATCTCATTCTTTTCGTCTAATTCTCTCACTCGTTTCCTCTCATGTTTCCTCTTTTAGAATGCCTCCTCAACGCGACAATCAGATGGCGAATGCCGAACTGGCGGAAATTATCGCGCAGCAAATGGCTGCTGCCTTCCCAAATCTTTATGCTCAAATAACCCAAGCCATCAACAACAACAACAACAACAATGCTCCATGCAATTTCAAGATTTTTAACTCGACTAAACCACTCAAGTTTAGTGGTTCTGAGGGAGCAACTGGGCTTCTTCAATGGTTCGAGAGCATTGAGAATACTTTCTGTCACGTTCAGTGTCCTGAAAATCGCAAGGTCGAGTTTTCTTCGAGTGTGTTTCAGAAGAGGGCTCTTACGTGGTGGAACGGGGTTATGAGAGACCGCGGTGTAGAGGTTGCATTAGCACAGACTTGGGCCGAGCTTAGGGCTCTTATGATGAAGGAATTCTGTCCTCGTCATGAGCTTAGGGCTCTAGAAAGGGAAATTGATGATTTAAAGCAAGACAGTGGGGAACATCGAGCCTATACTGATCGCTATGAGGAATTGAGCTTGTTATGCCCTACTATGGTTACGCCTCTGGATAAGGCGATTGAGAAATACATTGATGGGCTTCCTGACGTAGTTCAGGATATCGTTACAGGCAGCAACCCTACTACTGTCAGACAAGCCATTGAATTGGCTGCCACTCTGACTGAATCCCAAATCAGGAAGCGCAAGCTGTTTCGGAAGGGCGACTTAAGACCATCTGACAAGACTGCTCATGTGGAACCAAAGGAAGAAAGTGCTGAGGTGTCCAAGAAGAAAAAGCGCAAAGCCTCTAAAAGCTATGCTGTAACTGCTCAAGACAAACAAGTTGCACCAAACCAGCCAGCACAACCTCGTAAAAGACAAAACTATGTTGGTACCGCACCTTTGTGCAACAAGTGCAACCGTCATCATCTAGAGCAAGAGCAGTGTCACAAATGTACCCACTGTGGACGGTTGGGACATTTGATCAATGTTTGTCGTTATGCAAATCAAGCTGCTGCAAACCCTGCTGCTGTTCAAGCACGGTTCCCTCTAGGGTCATGTTATAACTGTGGTGACCTTACCCACTACAGGAACAATTGCCCAAGGCTTGTTAACATACCTCCAGTGCATGGACGAGTGTTCAGCATCAATGAGGCAAATATGAACAATGATGCAGCAGTGAACAATTAGTGTTTTGTGTTTCCTTGGTTGTTATCTTTTTACACTTCAAGACAATTCCGTTGTTACATAAATAAAGATTTGTTGTTTTTATTTTTTCAAAATTTATGCGTTTGTATGAATGCTTGATGAAACCTTATGATGTCAACCCAAAGACAAACTACTCGTATGGTTCTGTCATATTATGATCACTTGTGATCTCCCCAAGAACCTTAAACTCTCGTTTCTTTTAAGAATCAAAGTTAAACTCTTATTGAGAAACCCTCTATCTTTATAGATAGATCTTTATAAATCATTAAAGTGCCAAATGAAATCCATAGATTGGATTCCTAGTGTGCTTTAATATCCATACCTAAGGATAACAAAATAAAGAATCAAGTTAACTAAATTTGTGCTTATATGTTTTCTTACATGTTTTGTGGTTGTATGTGATCCATCCAAATCCTCATAGACTCTTTCATATCTCATACGAGAGATTCGTAATAGGATATCCAAAGATACTATCTTAAACCCTTAATGGATTTCAACATTGTAGCTAAGTCCCTCTGGTTATAAAGTATTATTCTATAATTGGACCTCTTGAATGGTCTGCTTAAACAGATTGATTTTGAAAATCTGATTAGAAATATCATGTGATGATATAACTAAAAATGATCCCTTAAGTGGTCTATTTAAAGAGATCGTGCGACGGTCTAGTTAAGAAGATCATGTGTTGATCTAGTTAAAAAGATCGTTCGTTGATCTAATTAAAAGGATCCTTTGGTGGTCTAGTCGAATCGCTTCATGTTTATTCAAGTAATTTTTCCTACGCATTATGAAATGGACTGTGCGGACTGTGCAAGGAATTACGTAATTATGGAGGCCTACATAATTATGGAATTCAGTGCACAGGAGCCACAGGAAGCTTCATCTTACGTTAAGACCTAGTGACTAGAATAATGATACGGGAGAAGTCTCGGACCTCGACCAATGTCATTTATTCTCACGCTCCCCCAATTCTGATCTCAATCACACACCAAGTTTCCTATGATAAGTCTTCATAAGAAACATTCTTCTGTTCGTAGTTCAAAATTCCATGTTTTATTATTACTAGGAATTCGCTTGAGGGTTAACAAATTCGCTAAGAGTCCTAACATGGCCCCGAGTTTTACTTAAGGGTTCAAGGGATCTATTAGAAGGCGAAACCATCACAGCTGTCTTCACAAGTTTCCTCTAGAATTAAATTTCGGGACGAAATTTCCTAAAGTAGGGGAGACTGTGACACCTGTGTCACTGCAACCATCAAACAGATTCCAAAACAATGAAATATTGTATCTCATACTTGGGATTCGTAAAAATATGTGTATCATTTGCACACATCAACTCTTGTTCGATTTTAAGCTTTAAATCGCTCTCTGGAGGGTTATACGCGCTCTGATGCGTAAAAATAACCAGTTTAATCCAACGAATACTCCGGAATAGTGACATAGGTTTAACATACCTTAAATAACTTTTACATAACTTAGAAATAAGTTTTGAAGGCTTTGGTATGGCAAAAACAAGTTAATTCGCTTACAGGGACTAAACTTGACAAACTGCGAAAGTATGCCAATTTGAACTGTAACGAACATTCCGGAACATGTCCAGAAGTTAAACATACCATAAATATCCTTTACATGGCTTAGAAATAGGCTTTGATGTGTTTGGTATGCTAAAACAAACTTTTGGATCATTCAGGGACTAAAAGTGTCAAAAAGTGCACAAGTTTGCACTTTCGCGCATAACTTACGTTCTGAATACATCCGGACATCCAAAAATTTATGTAAGCATCCTTATATTATGCCTTAGTGTTTGGCATGAGAAAAATCCATTCATCGCGTCATTTGGATCGTCTTTCGCGCTTATGCGCATTCCGTCGTAATTAAGCGAACATCGCGATCGTACGACCAAACGAACCGACATCCGGAATATTTTAGAGCATATTTCAAGTCCCCTACACTTTAACTTCATCTTAGAGCCTTGAAATGAGGTTAACGGTGTCACACCCCGGCCGCATTAAAACAACAAACCGCGGCGGAAACGCCGGGGAGTGAGGCGACAGAATTATTGTTCCACAACCATGGTAGTTAAAAGTTTTGTTTTATTGAAATATTAGGAAATGTTCATTGTCATTAAACCAAACAAACAAACTACATATTGTTTATAATTGTTTTTAAGTCACTAAGGCCTTGTCCAGATCTTAAGTGAACTTTCTTCCTAGCAAGCAACATCAACCAATACCACCTGAAACATATGTAAAAATAAAGTCAGCAAAGAAATGCTGGCGAGTACATAGGTTTTATGGGAGTATCAGATTCATGGCTCGTTTATATGTTGCAGTACCTCGTTAGACTACAAGAGTCAAAATACAAACCTCGTTTTGAAAAGTGTATTGCAACAAAATTAACCAACTCAAATCAAATTGGTTATAGTTTATAAAATCTCGTAGCCATGACTCTTAACTCAAAAATATTTGTTTTAGTATAACAACTTGTAAACATCTCGTAAAAACTCGTTAATAAAACTCGTATGGTTTATATCATTTCGAAAACCTCGTTGTGTGACATAGTTTCAAAATCGTTTCCCCAGTGAACTAAATAATGACACGCAATGTAATATGATAGAAGCACTTATATATAAGATGTACCAACGGCGTATCTACCATGATTCTATCATACTACACCCGTCCCATTATCTAATCACTGCCCAAAACCAATCGTTTAATTCGTTTAACTTGTTTCAAATCGTGTATCTCGTTTCAAATCGTTTAACTCGTCCCAAAATCGTATTCGTTTTAATAGTGAAACTACTTTTGGTCGTCTCGTTAACAACATTCAAACCTTCGTGACTCGTCTAACTCGTTTCTCGTTTCGTATTAACAAACCACCAAAGGGTAAGTTAACAATCATCAGGTTCGGTCGTTACCTACATAACCCCCACACATAACCATGGGTGTAGTCTGATAACGGGATTTGTCAGATCCTATGGTACCATAACCTAATACTGGTCGGCTCGGCCAAAGCTAATGAATGTCATTCGTTATGTAATCACAACCAACAAGTCTTGTTCACCTTATTGAAATCGTTATTAGTTTAGTATAAACCATCGTTTTTGAAATTATCGTTTAAACCTTGAAATTCGTTTTGTACATATGAATCACCCCAAAACAATTGAAAACAGTAAAATAGGGGAACTATGTACTCACTTGGGATTGCTAATTAGTCTTGAGAATAAGACCAATTTAAGCTCCAAGTATCACGGAATCAACCGGCACCTAGTATAGGTAACTATGTTAATAAATCGGCTCCTAAATCGGGAGATAGGATAGAATGAGGTTCTATAAATCAAATGAGTAATTGAACTCATATGGTATGATTTAATAGACCCTACATTCTGATTGGAAAGCCTACCTAAGTGCTTTTGACCCGTTTCGACCCATTACGGTAACATAAGTCACTATAATGTGTCGTTAGCGTAAAACTATGTTCGGATGGTTAACTATGTGCTATGTCAAGTCTTACATGCCCAATAAACCCTAAACATGTTACTAAATCAGATTACATGTCAAAAATATGTTCATATAATCAAAATACGGATTTTAGCTTCAAAAGGGCATTTTGGTCATTTCCTGTGGGCATACAAGCTTACTAGCAAATGACTAACCAATCCTATGTGATCATAAGGTATAACCTCAGTGGTTATTACCTATGTAACCATGATCACTAAGTGTGCTTGGTCGGATCCTAAAGATCGACCAAACGGGTCGGGTTCGGAAGTATAAGCGGTTGTTTAGACCGCTTACCTTACGACCCTAAACAAGCACAAACTAATAGTGTCGAGTTAAACATGTCGAACCTACTGATTTGGTATCAAAACGAAGTGTTTTGATACCCTAAAGTAGTTCCGAGGCAAAATGCGTGCTAAAACGCATTTTGACCGAAACTTTGACTCGACACTATAACTAGCTAAAGTGGTAATCAGCGGCTATAATCACGAAGGATTATAACTATTGTGATTACAATCACGTTTCAAAGTTCAGTTGAACTTTGACTTGACCAATTGATGGTCAAAACCAAAAGTCAAACTGTTGGCCAAACGTTTGACTTTCTGCACTACATAAGGAAAAAGCAATAAAAAGATATGAAAGAATGCTCACTAAGGGTCCTTGCTATCTTTTCAACAAGAAGACAAAGTCCCAATGCTTGAGAGAGCTCCCAAGTCAGATGTAGAGAGGAGAAATGAGAGGAATGAGCAAAGAATTGAGGAGTTTGGCCAACTATTTATAGTAGAGCATGAAGAACAAGATCATTCCAAGTGTTTTGATTAGCCATTAAGCAAGAAATCATGGCCATCCATTTGTTACAAGCTGATTAGAAGCCTTGGAGAGGTGGTAACTTGGTCACCACACAAAGGAATTGCAAGATTGGCCCCTGAATTTACAAACTGATGCTGAAAACAATGTTTCTGCCCAGATGTGATCGTCGCGTAGCGCGACCACAAGGCCTTACGGCCGTCGCGTAGCGCGACGATGTAGGCTGAACTTTCAAAGTTTGGCAGAAATGGTCCCTGCACGTGTTTTAAGCCCATTTCAGGCCTTTTTGACCCCCGTTAAGCCATTTTCAAGGCTCTACAAGGTCAATAAAGTTTAGAGGACTCAAAATATGCTTGGAACACTCTCCGATGTCGGCTCGTTTGGTCGTACGGTCACGTTGTTCGTTAAATTACGACGGAAGTCGTAACGAACGCAAAAACGATCCAAATTAAGCGATGAATGGAATTTTTGCATGCCGATCACTAAAATAAAAATATTTTAGTGTGTACAAAAATTTTGGATGTCCAGAGGTGTCCAGAACGTAAGATATGCGCGAAAATGCAAACTTACGCCGTTTTTGACACTTTTAGTCCCTGTAAGATCAAATAAGCATGTTTTCGCACACCGAACCTATCAAAGCTTATTTCTAAGCTATGTTTAGGTTATTTATGGTATGTTTTGCTTATGATCAAGTTCTGGACTATTCGACATCATACGAATCGGATAGTTTCGCAGTTTGACACAAATAGTCCCTGCAATCGAACAAACTTGTTTTCGACACACCAAACCATCCAAAACTTATTTCTAAGTTATGTGAAGGTTATTTAAGGTATGTTAAGCCTATTTCACTATTCCAGAGTGTTTGTCGCGTTTAACTGATTGCGTTCATGCACCAGTTTGCGTATAACTTTCCAGAAAGCGATTTAAAGCTTGAAATCGAATCGGATCGAATTGTAAAATCATCAAACACATAAAACACATATAATAACACCAAAACACATTGATTTATTGATAACTAACATTGTTTGCATTGTTTATCGATTAAAGAGCACAGTTGTCACAGTCTCCCCTACTTTAGGAAATTTCGTCCCGAAATTTTAACTAGAGGAAACTTGTGAGAACAATTGCGGATATTTCGCCTTCATTTGGTCCTCACGTTCCCAAGTAAACTCTGGGCCACGTTTGGACTTCCAATGAACATTGACTAATTTAATCCGTATGTTCTTCAACTGTTCGAACGTACGGTCCATTATCTCCACAGGTTTCTCGAAAAAGTGCATCGTTTCATTGATTTGGATCTCGTTGAGAGGAATGTGAAGATCAGTGTCAGCTAATCACTTTCGCAAATTGGACATGTGAAAAGTCGGATGAATATTCCAAGCTCTAGAAGTAGCTCTAGTCGATAGGCAACCTTTCCAACTCTTTCAACAATCTGAAATGGTCCAACATATCGTGGTGCAAGTTTTCCTTTCCTTCCAAATCTCACCACTCCCTTCCAAGGTGACACCTTGAGTAGGACATGGTCTCCGACTTGAAACTCTAAGGACTTGCGTCGTAAATCCGCATGACTCTTTTGACGGCTTCTAGCTGTCACAAGATTATCACGAATTTTCTTCACTTTGTCTGTCGTTTCCAGAATGAGTTCAGGTCCAGTAAGCTGAACCTCACCGATCTCATTCCAACAAACAGGTGAACGACATTTTCGACCGTAAAGAGCTTCGAATGGTGCCATAATAATGCTAGCATGATAACTATTGTTGTAGGAGAACTCGATCAATGGCAGATGAGAATCTCTATTACCACCAAAGTCGATCACACATGCTCTAAGCGTATCCTCCAAAGTTTGAATCGTCCTCTCGGATTGTCCATCTGTTTGAGGATGATAAGCAGTGATTAGATTTAGTTGGGTTCCCATAGCAGATTGTATGGTTCTAAAAAAATGAGATGAAAATCGAGCATCACGATCGGAAATGATATCCAAAGGAACACCATATCGTGATACAATCTCATCAACATAAATCTTTGCAAGTTTATCAGCAGATAGATCCTCATGAATCGCAATCCTAGAGAAGTTCGTAATGAAACGACGATAATAACCAGCGAGACCAAGAAAAGAACGAACTTCTGTGGGTGTCGTAGGTGTATTCCAATCCTTAATTGTTGCAATTTTGGATGAATACCCTGCTCGTTGACTATATGTCCCAAGAACTAAACTTCTTTAAGCCAGAATTCACACTCGGAGAATTTAGCAAAAAAGTTGTTACTTCTTTAGGAGTTCGAGAGTCAAACGAAGGTGTTGCTCGTGGTCGGCTCGAGACTTCGAATAAATAAGAATATCATCGATGAACACAATGATGAACTTGTCTAAATAAGGTTTACAGACCCTATTCATTAAATCCATAAAGATAGTTGGAGCATTTGTCAAACCAAAGGCATGACAGTAAACTCATAGTGTCTATATCTCGTACGGAATGCAGTTTTGGGAATATCTTCTTCGTATACACGAAGTTGATGATACCCAGAACGCAGGTCGATCTTGGAAAAATAGGTAGCACCTTGCAGCTGATCAAAAAGATCATCGATTCGAGGTAGGGACTATCGATTCTTGATGGTAAGCTTATCAAGCTCACAAAAATCGATACACATTCGAAAAGATCGTTTAAGGTTTTTAGGGAAGATCACAAGTGATCATGGAAATGACAGAACCACACGAGCAGTTTGTCTTTGTGTTGACATTACAAGGTTGCATCAAACATTCATACAATTGCAGTAGTTTAAAATAAAATCACAAATTTTATTTATATAACAACCGCATTGTCTTTAAATGTTAAAAGATAACAACCAAAAGAAATACAAAATACTAATTGTTTATTGCTGCATCATCGATCGCCTCGTTGATGTTAAACACTCGTCCACGAGCGGGATTCACGTTCGCGTTCGGATTTGGGTTAACATTCGCATTCGCATTCGCATTCGCATTTACCAATCTCGGGCAATTGTTGCGGAAATGACCCATTTCTCCGCAATTGAAACACGAACCAGGTGGGAATCTCGCAACATTCCCTTGAGCTTGAGCTGGAACCTGGGCAGCCTGATTTTGACCAAAACGGCAAGCATTGGCCAAATGCCCAAGCCTACCACACGTAGTACACTGTTTACAGGCCTGTTGGGCAACATGGTGACCATTACATCGAGTGCAGTGAGGTGCGGTACTAGCATATGCTTTCTTCGCAGGAGGTTGAGTCGGTGGGTTCTGAGGGTTCTGAGCAGTTTGATTGGTGACATCAAAGTTTTGGGAAGCCTTGCGCTTCCTTGACTTTTTCGAAGACTCACCCTGCTGCTTACCCTTACCCTTTTCCTCATCAGAATCAGTTGACTTCTTTTTATCACCCTTGCGGGTGAGTTTACCCTTCCTGACTTGGGACTCAGTCAGGGTAGCAGACAACTCGATTGCTTGACGAACTGTAGTAGGATTAACGCCAGTCAGGATGTCCTGAATGGAGTCGGGTAAACCATCGATATACCTCTCGATTGCCTTATCCAGCGGGGTAACCATCGTGGGACACAACAAACTAAGCTCCTCAAATCGATCCGTATAAGCACGGTGTTCTCCCCCGACTTGTTTCAAATCGTCAAATTCTCGTTCCAACACTCGAATCTCGTGACGGGGACAGAACTCTCTCATCATGAGAGCTCGAAGCTCTTCCCAAGTTTGTGTTAGTGCCACTTCGGCACCCCTATCACGCATCACTCCGTTCCACCATGCAAGAGCTCGCTTCTCGAACACACTTGAAGCAAACTCAACTTTGCGCGCATTCGGACATTGCACATGTCTGAATGTGCTCTCGATACTCTCAAACCATTGCAGGAGCGCGGTTGCTCCTTGTGACCCAGAAAACTTAAGCGGCTTCGCAGAGTTGAAATTCTTGAAATTACACGGTGCATTGTTGTTGTTATTATTGTTATTGTTGTATAATTCGTGGATTTGGATCACAATGCCTGGAAGTACAGCAGCCATTTGCTGAGAGACAAGGGCCGCGACTTCCTCAGCAGTAAAAGTTTGAGCATCACGTCGAGGAGGCATTGTCTAAAAAGGAAACATGGGAAACGAGTGAGGTCGACAATTGGGGAAACAAAAGAGGTATTGAAAACATCGACAAAACACAAGGAAGGCGACCATTCGTTCGTTACCTCGAACAAACAAACGACACGCAGTGACAAATCAAAGTAAATTGGTCATAATAATGTATCACCGAAGACATGCTTGCCTATAAGTGAACACTCACCCCGAGAGTTCCCAGGTAAGAGTGACTGGTCCGATAATGCGGATTTGTACGAACACTCTAGCCTTAGACAGAAAACTCAGGGTACAGGCATTCACTTTTCCAGTTTGCACGTGTTCACATTATTTAGACCCAAACTTTGACGAGATTTAGAAAATTCAGAAGGCACTTAAGCCAAAATGGATCAAATCGGAAGGGTTCAAAACCATATAACAAAGGGTTCAAAACCTTATAACAGGAGGTTCAAAACCTAGTAATCAATCATCCAAGGATAGATGATTAATTTTCGAAGCGGATTCATTATTGTGTTCTCGTTGTGGTTATCACCTAAGGAAAGGTGACGGTATTGTTTTAGAATCTAAACACAAGTAAACTTGTGTTGGGGTCCTAGAAAGTTATAGTCTAGGTCAAAGCATCGCTAATAACCTAATTCCCTATAACCATTGGCTCTGATACCAACTCTTCTGTCACACCCCGGCCGCGTTAAAACAACAAACCGCGGCGGAAACGCCGGGGAGTGAGGCGACAGAATTATTGTTCCACAACCATGGTAGTTAAAAGTTTTGTTTTATTGAAATATTAGGAAATGTTCATTGTCATTAAACCAAACAAACAAACTACATATTGTTTATAATTGTTTTTAAGTCACTAAGGCCTTGTCCAGATCTTAAGTGAACTTTCTTCCTAGCAAGCAACATCAACCAATACCACCTGAAACATATGTAAAAATAAAGTCAGCAAAGAAATGCTGGCGAGTACATAGGTTTTATGGGAGTATCAGATTCATGGCTCGTTTATATGTTGCAGTACCTCGTTAGACTACAAGAGTCAAAATACAAACCTCGTTTTGAAAAGTGTATTGCAACAAAATTAACCAACTCAAATCATATTGGTTATAGTTTATAAAATCTCGTAGCCATGACTCTTAACTCAAAAATATTTGTTTTAGTATAACAACTTGTAAACATCTCGTAAAAACTCGTTAATAAAACTCGTATGGTTTATATCATTTCGAAAACCTCGTTGTGTGACATAGTTTCAAAATCGTTTCCCCAGTGAACTAAATAATGACACGCAATGTAATATGATAGAAGCACTTATATATAAGATGTACCAACGGCGTATCTACCATGATTCTATCATACTACACCCGTCCCATTATCTAATCACTGCCCAAAACCAATCGTTTAATTCGTTTAACTTGTTTCAAATCGTGTATCTCGTTTCAAATCGTTTAACTCGTCCCAAAATCGTATTCGTTTTAATAGTGAAACTACTTTTGGTCGTCTCGTTAACAACATTCAAACCTTCGTGACTCGTCTAACTCGTTTCTCGTTTCGTATTAACAAACCACCAAAGGGTAAGTTAACAATCATCAGGTTCGGTCGTTACCTACATAACCCCCACACATAACCATGGGTGTAGTCTGATAACGGGATTTGTCAGATCCTATGGTACCATAACCTAATACTGGTCGGCTCGGCCAAAGCTAATGAATGTCATTCGTTATGTAATCACAACCAACAAGTCTTGTTCACCTTATTGAAATCGTTATTAGTTTAGTATAAACCATCGTTTTTGAAATTATCGTTTAAACCTTGAAATTCGTTTTGTACATATGAATCACCCCAAAACAATTGAAAACAGTAAAATAGGGGAACTATGTACTCACTTGGGATTGCTAATTAGTCTTGAGAATAAGACCAATTTAAGCTCCAAGTATCACGGAATCAACCGGCACCTAGTATAGGTAACTATGTTAATAAATCGGCTCCTAAATCGGGAGATAGGATAGAATGAGGTTCTATAAATCAAATGAGTAATTGAACTCATATGGTATGATTTAATAGACCCTACATTCTGATTGGAAAGCCTACCTAAGTGCTTTTGACCCGTTTCGACCCATTACGGTAACATAAGTCACTATAATGTGTCGTTAGCGTAAAACTATGTTCGGATGGTTAACTATGTGCTATGTCAAGTCTTACATGCCCAATAAACCCTAAACATGTTACTAAATCAGATTACATGTCAAAAATATGTTCATATATTCAAAATACGGATTTTAGCTTCAAAAGGGCATTTTGGTCATTTCCTGTGGGCATACAAGCTTACTAGCAAATGACTAACCAATCCTATGTGATCATAAGGTATAACCTCAGTGGTTATTACCTATGTTGTCACACCCCCAAGATCCACACGCGGAGTACCACCGCTTGGGAGCGTGACTGACCAGGATCAAGCCATCAATCATATCAAACATAGCATTTAATATAAAAGTAAATAATGTAAATCATCATGACATGATTGATGTTTCAAAACCAACATCGTTTAAGTAGCGGAAGCATAGTATGTAATCTCAAAATAATTATAAGTTTGAATATCGTTCATGACCCATATCCCACAACGACCTGCTCCTCCCTGTGCAAGCTCCATAATGTACCTAAGGTCCTGCAAGGCATGCAACAAATAATCAACAAACTAGTTGAGCGAGTTCACAGAAAGTAAGTTCTTAACGTAATGCATAAGTATAGCTAGTGGGGGCTTCCCATACTAGTGTGTACTAAAGGTGGGGGCTTCCCATGTTCATCCTGGTTAATGAGGGCTTCTCATTAACGGTACTTACTAGACTAACTTCCGACCATGTGTTCTTCTTTACCGAGAACAGGAAAACGTACAGGGTCACGTAGGCTTTACGTGACGTGCCCTTCCCCGAGGACAGTGGTACGCGTGGGGGCTACGTAGGCTTTACGCAGCGTGGCCTTCCGACCTGGAAGCCAGTGAATGGTATTGGGTTACGTAGGCTTTACGTAACGTGTCCTCCCGACCCGGGAGACATATGGCAAATATACTGGGTTACGTAGGCTTTACGTAACGTGTCCTGACTAACCTGAGGACGATGGTCTATAGTCTGGTATATGCGTAAGTACGAGTATTCATTCCATATCCAACATATCCAACCCAATTCCCAACCCGGGAATCCCATGCCTTGGCTGTGTGAACTCACCTTGGTTTGCTCGGCAGATACACAAAGAATACAGGTAGCAAGTAATTGGTCAACCACGTCCTATCATGGTTATTATACGAGTCAGGTTCGTGTATAGCACGTATATAGTATCACGTATAGTCATGACAAACACGTACGCACGTAAGCAGATAAGACATAGCATGTGTGATCTAAGCCCAACTATACCCGGCCCAACAACATAAGCAGTCCTGATTCTCAATCGACCCAAATAGCATTCGCATACAAGTCCAATAACAAACAGTCCACTAATCCAATCATTGGGCCCAACTGATTGGGCCCGTGACAGCGAAGGCCCAAAACAGTTTATGTGCAAAGGTGGTCTCGACTCGCAACAGGGTTACGAGTCGCAACGGGGATCTCGAGTCGTAACAGCTAAATACGAGTCGTAACAGGTAGTCTCGGCTCATCATGGTTTGGTTACGAGTCGCAATCTGACTCGCAACCATGATTGCGGCTTGTGCTGTTTGTGGTCTCGAGTGGGGTTCCGACTCGCAATCCGAGTCGCAACCGAACGTGTAACTGGTTTCCATAATTTTAGTCAATTAAACCCCGTGATTTCAGCTAACAGTTTGGTCAGTTCGGTAACCAGATCAATTAACATAATTTTCAACAAATCACTAGCATGATATCGATCAAATAGTGCAAATCGTTCCTAAATCCATATGAACCCTAACAAAGTATGAACCACCACTTATCGATTTGCATAAACAAGCATCCGGTTATCAACAACAACCTATTCACAAACTAATCAATCAAGTTAACCATTCGCATTGCATAACATATCAGCCGATTAACAACCTACACTTAACTAAATTATGTCATACGAATCTGATTTATGTGATCCTACATGAGAACCGATTCAATAAACACTAACAAGTTACCAATCCGGAAATCAGAACATCACAGTGGATCAGCATCATCATGTAATCGATCATCAAGAATATTATCATGCAATACAAACTTCAAGATCATCTATATTCGGTTCACTTTGTTTATCATAACAATCAGTCCTCATCATTCTAATCAAAGCATGTATCAATAACATCATTCAATCACAAGAACATAATCAAATACTAACCGAGTGAAAGAGGAGAAGAGGGTGATCCGAATAGAGATGTTATGCCGTCGGGTTCCAAACAAGCCGAGAGAGAGAGAGAGAGAAAACTAGCTAGGGTTTTGTGTGTGTGTGTGATATGTTTGAAACAAATGGGAAACAACAACCCCCAAGGTTGTGTTACGCGACCAAGAGGAAAAGTAATGGGCCGGCCCTTAATGGGCTGCCCTTGAAGTCCGATTTTAAGCAAAGCGGCCCAAAGGGCTTGTACGAGTGTGATTGTTGTGTCGTTCGGGTTATTCAGGCATACTCATATTCGCACATTCATGAGTCATAGAGTTCACATAATTCACGTAATCACTTAATTAGTAACGTTCACATAAATATACATCACAAAGTCATAACATTCAATAGATCAGTCAAGTTCACATGCTCACATATTTGTTACAAAGACGGGTTTAAAATACGAGTTGTCACATTATCCCCAACTAATTGGAAATTTCGTCCCGAAATTTGGTATGCACTCACTGAGGAAGCTAGGTAAACTGTACTGTTTACTGATTTTCCTGGGGTGTCACATCCTCCCCCCGTTGATCTGGAATTTCGTCCCGAAATTCCGAAGTAGTAGCTTCAGCCTCAGTAGTGGTTGCATTGGTTTCGAATAACTGGGGGTACTTTTCTGTCATCCTGTCTTCGCGTTCCCAGGTGTACCCTGGGCCACGTTTGGAGTTCCAACGAACTCGGACAAGAGGGATTCTCTTGTGTTTGAGGACCTTCACATCCCGGTCCGTGATTTCAACTGGTTCCTCGACGAACTGCAACCGCTCGTCGATAGTAAGTTCCTTAAAAGGAATGATGAGGTTTTCATCTGATAGGCACTTCTTTAAGTTCGATACATGGAAGACATTGTGAACTGCCCCGAGTTCAGCTGGTAATTTCAACTTGTAGGCTACTTTGCCAATCTTTTCTATGATTTCGAATGGTCCGACATATCGCGGATTCAGTTTGCCCCGTTTGCCAAAACGAACCACACCCTTCCAGGGTGAAACTTTCAATAAAACCCGGTCCCCGACCTCAAATTCCAATGGCTTTCTACGCTTGTCCGCGTAGGCTTTCTGACGGTCGCGTGCTGCCGCCATGCGTTGTCGTATCTGTGCAATCTTTTCTGTGGCGTCCACTACAATCTCTGGACCCGTAATCTGACTATCCCCCACCTCTGCCCAACAGAGAGGTGACCGGAATTTACGCCCGTACAATGCCTCGAATGGAGCGGCTTGTATGCTGGTGTGGTAACTGTTATTATACGAGAACTCCACCAAAGGGAGATGCTTTTCCCAGCCGTTGCCGAAATCGATGACGCATGCCCGAAGCATGTCTTCAAGAGTTTGGATCGTACGCTCAGACTGCCCATCCGTCTGAGGGTGGTATGCTGTGCTCATGTCTAGTCGTGAGCCGAAGGATTTATGCATCGCTTGCCATAGCTCTGACGTGAATCGTGCATCGCGATCCGATATGATAGATGTGGGCACCCCGTGCCTCGAAACAACTTCTTTAAGATAGACGTCTGCAAGTGTGGAGAACTTGTCCGTTTCCTTAATCGGCAGGAAGTGTGCAGACTTGGTGAGTCGATCCACGATCACCCATATCGTATCGTTCCCACGCTGGGATCTGGGTAGGCCTGTAACGAAATCCATGGAAATTTCTTCCCATTTCCATTGAGGTATCTTAGGCTGCTGAAGTAGGCCAGCTGGTTTCTGATATTCGACCTTGACTCTTGCACAGGTCAAGCATTTTCCAACATATGTAGCAATGTGGGCCTTCATACTAGGCCACCAATAAGTAGTGCTGATGTCGTGGTACATTTTATCCGATCCTGGATGTACCGAATAGCGAGACTTGTGAGCTTCATCCATTACAAGTTCGCGTAGTCCGCCATAAAGAGGGACCCAAATCCGGCCCGTTACATAGTAGGCGCCGTCTGCCTTCTGTTCCATTTGCTGTCGTGAGCCGCGTAAGGCTTCAGCCTTGACGTTTTCGGGCTTCAGTGCTTCTATCTGAGCAGCTCGTATCTGTGCAGGAAGGCTAGACTGAATCGTAAGCTGTAGCGCTCGCACGCGCCGTGGTAGAGTGTCTTTCCGACTGAGGGCATCAGCCACAACATTGGCTTTGCCTGGATGATACTTGATAGCGCATTCGTAATCGTTAAGTAACTCGACCCATCGTCGTTGACGCATATTCAAATCCTTCTGCTTAAGGATATGCTCGAGACTCCTGTGATCAGTGTAAATCGTGCACCTGGTACCGTACAGGTAGTGTCGCCATATCTTAAGCGCGAAAACAACAGCTCCCAGCTCTAAATCGTGCGTCGTGTAGTTGCGTTCATGAACCTTGAGTTGACGAGAGGCGTAAGCGATAACCTTGTCGCGCTGCATTAACACACATCCCAATCCCCGAATGGATGCATCACAATATACTACGAAGTCTTCTGTGCCCTCTGGCAATGAGAGGATAGGTGCACTGCAAAGTCTATCCTTTAGGTGCTGAAAAGCAGTCTCCTGGGGCTCTCCCCAGCGATAGGTAACACTCTTCTGTGTCAATAGCGTAAGCGGCTGAGCAATCTTCGAAAAGTCTCTAATAAACCGTCTGTAGTAACCTGCCAGACCCAAGAATTGGCGTATTTCTGTCGGGGTACGCGGTGCAGGCCAGTTCCTGATCGAATCTACCTTGGATGGATCGACATGAATCCCATCCTTGTTTACCACGTGGCCTAAGAAGTGGACTTCACGAAGCCAGAAGTCGCATTTAGAAAGCTTGGCGTACAACTGTTCCTTCCGAAGGAGTTCCAAAATAAGACGAAGATGCTGTTCGTGTTCCTCCTGACTCTTGGAGTAGATCAGAATGTCGTCGATGAAAACAATGACGAACTTGTCAAGGTAGGGTTTGCACACCCTGTTCATAAGATCCATGAATACCGCAGGCGCGTTCGTTAACCCAAACGGCATGACGAGAAACTCGTAGTGACCATAACGAGTTCTGAAGGCTGTCTTGGAGACGTCCTCATCCCGGACTCTCAGCTGATGATAACCAGACCTCAAGTCTATCTTGGAGTAGTAACACGACCCTTGCAACTGGTCGAATAAGTCGTCGATGCGTGGAAGAGGATAACGGTTCTTCACCGTCACCTTGTTGAGTTCACGGTAGTCGATGCACATCCTGAACGTACCGTCTTTCTTTTTCACAAAAAGTACTGGGGCTCCCCAAGGCGAAGAGCTTGGACGAATGAAACCCTTTTCCAAGAGTTCCTGCAATTGCTTTGACAGTTCCTCCAATTCGGATGGAGCTAGACGATAAGGTGCGCGAGCTATGGGTGCTGCTCCGGGAGCGAGCTCGATCTGAAATTCGACCTGACGATGAGGCGGTAAGCCTGGTAAGTCTTCAGGAAACACCTGAGGGTAATCACGTACAATTGGAATATCCTCCAATTTCTTTTCCTTTACTGACGCGTCTGAAACAAGAGCCAAAATGGCTGTGTGACCCTTACGTAAGCATTTCTGAGCCTTCAAGAAAGAGATGATGCCAACCACAGCACCACTCTTGTCGCCTTGGACTTCGAGAGGTTCTTGACCAGAACGTGGAATGCGAATAATCTTCTCGCTGCATAAGATTTCTGCCTGGTGTTGGGATAACCAATCCATCCCAATCACGACGTCGAAGCTACCCAAAACTATGGGAATGAGATCGATAGAGAAGGCTTGGCCAGCTAGGATAAGATTACAACCCTGAACTACGTGCGTGGCTTCTAGACTTTTACCGTTAGCTAACTCTACTACATGTTTGGTGGGTAAAAGTGTTGGTGCACGTTTTAGTAGTTGACACATTTTCACAGACATATAGCTTGTATCCGCACCCGAATCAAACAAAACAGTAACGTAAATATTGTCGAGGAGAAACTTACCCATAACAACGTTGGGATCGTTCACTGCGTCACCTCGACCTAGCACGAATGCACGACCACGAGCTTCATTGCCGTTGTTGTTGTTGTTTCCACCGTTGTTGTTATTCCCATTGCCCTGGTTATTGTTGTTGCGGTTCTGGTTCAATTGAGGGCAATCGCGTTTGAAGTGACCTTCAGCCCCACACTGGAAACATCCCCGGTTTCTACGCTGTGGCTGCTGTTGCTGCTGCTGGTTCTGTGGAGCTGGTTGCTGAGGCTGCTGATTCTGATTCGCAGGGCGAGGGCTCCTACAGTCTTTGGCCTCGTGACCCATCTTAAGACACCTTTGACAACGACCCTTGCTACACGGGCCGTGGTGATGCCTGTTGCAATTGTGGCACCTAGGTTGACTACCCTGATATCTCCTCTGTCTTTGACTACCAGAGGATTGCTGACTAGGACTCTGGTAATGGTCAGTCTTCTGTTGCTGAGCTTGTGGCTGAACAGTCGCTGAACCTCTGCTGGAATCTCCATCCCACTTTCTTTTACTGTCACCAGATGTAGCAGGAGTAACTGAGGTGGTGACGTTAGCAGTAGCGTTAACACGCTTGGGCAGTTTATTCTGATCCACTGCCTGATCGGTGATACGGTGAGCGAGACGCTGAATTTCCTGGATGTTTTCGAGGTTAGCCGACGTCACGTGGCTCTGAATTTCTGGCGCCAATCCCTTGAGATACAACTCAATGCGCTTGTATGGAGGGTCCACCATAGTAGGACACAGAACGGCCAGCTCATTCGACCGTTTGGTATACGCTTCGATTTCCGATCCAACCATTTTCAAGTTATACAGCTCGTCTTCCAGCTTGTGAATATCTTCACGCGTGCAATACTCACGCTTGATGAGTTCCTTAAAATCGTTCCATGGGGTGGCGTTAGCAGCTGCCAACCCTAAGATCTGAACTTGGGCGTTCCACCAAGTTAACGCTATTCCTTCCAAAGTGCCAGTAGCAAACTTGACCTTGCGAGCCTCAGGGCACTCGCACATTTCGAATACCGATTCTAACTTTTCAAACCAATGGAGGAGTCCCACTGCCCCCTCTGTGCCGCTGAAGGAATTTGGACGACAGTCCATGAAGTTCTTGAAAGTGCAGACTTGCTGCGCTGGTTGACCTGCTTGAGCTGCTGCAACTGCCGCAGCAACTTGAGCTTGAACAAGAGCCTCTAGCTGGGCTTGTGTCATGTTGATTCGTCCAGACATGATCTTCATTGTAACAAGTAGCATACGTAAGAATGGTTCGCGAGTAGGGCGATGACAGAAAAGTGTAAGCACGTAGGGATTCTTATGCTATAGTATCATGTGTATCTAAACGTAATGCGAGCAAAGTTCTAAGCAGTTCTAGCAAACAGGCAATAAACATAACCTTATTACCTAGGATGTCGAGTCTTGCACGTGGAGCGAAGCGTCGTTGTGGATCGTTGAGAGCACTGTTCTGGTTATAGTCCGGTTTTAATAAAAACGTTTTCCCATATTAAAACCAAGTTCTCTATAACCAATGGCTCTGATACCAATCTGTCACACCCCCAAGATCCACACGCGGAGTACCACCGCTTGGGAGCGTGACTGACCAGGATCAAGCCATCAATCATATCAAACATAGCATTTAATATAAAAGTAAATAATGTAAATCATCATGACATGATTGATGTTTCAAAACCAACATCGTTTAAGTAGCGGAAGCATAGTATGTAATCTCAAAATAATTATAAGTTTGAATATCGTTCATGACCCATATCCCACAACGACCTGCTCCTCCCTGTGCAAGCTCCATAATGTACCTAAGGTCCTGCAAGGCATGCAACAAATAATCAACAAACTAGTTGAGCGAGTTCACAGAAAGTAAGTTCTTAACGTAATGCATAAGTATAGCTAGTGGGGGCTTCCCATACTAGTGTGTACTAAAGGTGGGGGCTTCCCATGTTCATCCTGGTTAATGAGGGCTTCTCATTAACGGTACTTACTAGACTAACTTCCGACCATGTGTTCTTCTTTACCGAGAACAGGAAAACGTACAGGGTCACGTAGGCTTTACGTGACGTGCCCTTCCCCGAGGACAGTGGTACGCGTGGGGGCTACGTAGGCTTTACGCAGCGTGGCCTTCCGACCTGGAAGCCAGTGAATGGTATTGGGTTACGTAGGCTTTACGTAACGTGTCCTCCCGACCCGGGAGACATATGGCAAATATACTGGGTTACGTAGGCTTTACGTAACGTGTCCTGACTAACCTGAGGACGATGGTCTATAGTCTGGTATATGCGTAAGTACGAGTATTCATTCCATATCCAACATATCCAACCCAATTCCCAACCCGGGAATCCCATGCCTTGGCTGTGTGAACTCACCTTGGTTTGCTCGGCAGATACACAAAGAATACAGGTAGCAAGTAATTGGTCAACCACGTCCTATCATGGTTATTATACGAGTCAGGTTCGTGTATAGCACGTATATAGTATCACGTATAGTCATGACAAACACGTACGCACGTAAGCAGATAAGACATAGCATGTGTGATCTAAGCCCAACTATACCCGGCCCAACAACATAAGCAGTCCTGATTCTCAATCGACCCAAATAGCATTCGCATACAAGTCCAATAACAAACAGTCCACTAATCCAATCATTGGGCCCAACTGATTGGGCCCGTGACAGCGAAGGCCCAAAACAGTTTATGTGCAAAGGTGGTCTCGACTCGCAACAGGGTTACGAGTCGCAACGGGGATCTCGAGTCGTAACAGCTAAATACGAGTCGTAACAGGTAGTCTCGGCTCATCATGGTTTGGTTACGAGTCGCAATCTGACTCGCAACCATGATTGCGGCTTGTGCTGTTTGTGGTCTCGAGTGGGGTTCCGACTCGCAATCCGAGTCGCAACCGAACGTGTAACTGGTTTCCATAATTTTAGTCAATTAAACCCTGTGATTTCAGCTAACAGTTTGGTCAGTTCGGTAACCAGATCAATTAACATAATTTTCAACAAATCACTAGCATGATATCGATCAAATAGTGCAAATCGTTCCTAAATCCATATGAACCCTAACAAAGTATGAACCACCACTTATCGATTTGCATAAACAAGCATCCGGTTATCAACAACAACCTATTCACAAACTAATCAATCAAGTTAACCATTCGCATTGCATAACATATCAGCCGATTAACAACCTACACTTAACTAAATTATGTCATACGAATCTGATTTATGTGATCCTACATGAGAACCGATTCAATAAACACTAACAAGTTACCAATCCGGAAATCAGAACATCACAGTGGATCAGCATCATCATGTAATCGATCATCAAGAATATTATCATGCAATACAAACTTCAAGATCATCTATATTCGGTTCACTTTGTTTATCATAACAATCAGTCCTCATCATTCTAATCAAAGCATGTATCAATAACATCATTCAATCACAAGAACATAATCAAATACTAACCGAGTGAAAGAGGAGAAGAGGGTGATCCGAATAGAGATGTTATGCCGTCGGGTTCCAAACAAGCCGAGAGAGAGAGAGAGAGAAAACTAGCTAGGGTTTTGTGTGTGTGTGTGATATGTTTGAAACAAATGGGAAACAACAACCCCCAAGGTTGTGTTACGCGACCAAGAGGAAAAGTAATGGGCCGGCCCTTAATGGGCTGCCCTTGAAGTCCGATTTTAAGCAAAGCGGCCCAAAGGGCTTGTACGAGTGTGATTGTTGTGTCGTTCGGGTTATTCAGGCATACTCATATTCGCACATTCATGAGTCATAGAGTTCACATAATTCACGTAATCACTTAATTAGTAACGTTCACATAAATATACATCACAAAGTCATAACATTCAATAGATCAGTCAAGTTCACATGCTCACATATTTGTTACAAAGACGGGTTTAAAATACGAGTTGTCACATATGTAACCATGATCACTAAGTGTGCTTGGTCGGATCCTAAAGATCGACCAAACGGGTCGGGTTCGGAAGTATAAGCGGTTGTTTAGACCGCTTACCTTACGACCCTAAACAAGCACAAACTAATAGTGTCGAGTTAAACATGTCAAAACATGTCGAACCTACTGATTTGGTATCAAAACGAAGTGTTTTGATACCCTAAAGTAGTTCCGAGGCAAAATGCGTGCTAAAACGCATTTTGACCGAAACTTTGACTCGACACTATAACTAGCTAAAGTGGTAATCAGCGGCTATAATCACGAAGGATTATAACTATTGTGATTACAATCACGTTTCAAAGTTCAGTTGAACTTTGACTTGACCAATTGATGGTCAAAACCAAAAGTCAAACTGTTGGCCAAACGTTTGACTTTCTGCACTACATAAGGAAAAAGCAATAAAAAGATATGAAAGAATGCTCACTAAGGGTCCTTGCTATCTTTTCAACAAGAAGACAAAGTCCCAATGCTTGAGAGAGCTCCCAAGTCAGATGTAGAGAGGAGAAATGAGAGGAATGAGCAAAGAATTGAGGAGTTTGGCCAACTATTTATAGTAGAGCATGAAGAACAAGATCATTCCAAGTGTTTTGATTAGCCATTAAGCAAGAAATCATGGCCATCCATTTGTTACAAGCTGATTAGAAGCCTTGGAGAGGTGGTAACTTGGTCACCACACAAAGGAATTGCAAGATTGGCCCCTGAATTTACAAACTGATGCTGAAAACAATGTTTCTACCCAGATGTGATCGTCGCGTAGCGCGACCACAAGGCCTTACGGCCGTCGCGTAGCGCGACGATGTAGGCTGAACTTTCAAAGTTTGGCAGAAATGGTCCCTGCACGTGTTTTAAGCCCATTTCAGGCCTTTTTGACCCCCGTTAAGCCATTTTCAAGGCTCTACAAGGTCAATAAAGTTTAGAGGACTCAAAATATGCTTGGAACACTCTCGGATGTCGGCTCGTTTGGTCGTACGGTCGCGTTGTTCGTTAAATTACGACGGAAGTCGTAATGAACGCAAAAACGATCCAAATTAAGCGATGAATGGAATTTTTGCATGCCGATCACTAAAATAAAAATATTTTAGTGTGTACAAAAATTTTGGACGTCCAGAGGTGTCCAGAACGTAAGATATGCGCGAAAATGCAAACTTACGCCGTTTTTGACACTTTTAGTCCCTGTAAGATCAAATAAGCATGTTTTCGCACACCGAACCTATCAAAGCTTATTTCTAAGCTATGTTTAGGTTATTTATGGTATGTTTTGCTTATGATCAAGTTCTGGACTATTCGACATCATACGAATCGGTATAGTTTTGCAGTTTGACACAAATAGTCCCTACAATCGAACAAACTTGTTTTCGACACACCAAACCATCCAAAACTTATTTCTAAGTTATGTGAAGGTTATTTAAGGTATGTTAAGCCTATTTCACTATTCCAGAGTGTTTGTCGCGTTTAACTGATTGCGTTCATGCACCAGTTTGCGTATAACTTTCTAGAAAGCGATTTAAAGCTTGAAATCGAATCGGATCGAATTGTAAAATCATCAAACACATAAAACACATATAATAACACCAAAACACATTGATTTATTGATAACTAACATTGTTTGCATTGTTTATCGATTAAAGAGCACAGTTGTCACAGTCTCCCCTACTTTAGGAAATTTCGTCCCGAAATTTTAACTAGAGGAAACTTGTGAGAACAATTGCGGATATTTCGCCTTCATTTGGTCCTCACGTTCCCAAGTAAACTCTGGGCCACGTTTGGACTTCCAATGAACATTGACTAATTTAATCCGTATGTTCTTCAACTGTTCGAACGTACGGTCCATTATCTCCACAGGTTTCTCGAAAAAGTGCATCGTTTCATTGATTTGGATCTCGTTGAGAGGAATGTGAAGATCAGTGTCAGCTAATCACTTTCGCAAATTGGACATGTGAAAAGTCGGATGAATATTCCAAGCTCTAGAAGTAGCTCTAGTCGATAGGCAACCTTTCCAACTCTTTCAACAATCTTAAATGGTCCAACATATCGTGGTGCAAGTTTTCCTTTCCTTCCAAATCTCACCACTCCCTTCCAAGGTGACACCTTGAGTAGGACATGGTCTCCGACTTGAAACTCTAAGGACTTGCGTCGTAAATCCGCATGACTCTTTTGACGGCTTCTAGCTGTCACAAGATTATCACGAATTTTCTTGACTTTGTCTGTCGTTTCCAGAATGAGTTCAGGTCCAGTAAGCTGAACCTCACCGATCTCATTCCAACAAACAGGTGAACGACATTTTCGACCGTAAAGAGCTTCGAATGGTGCCATAATAATGCTAGCATGATAACTATTGTTGTAGGAGAACTCGATCAATGGCAGATGAGAATCTCTATTACCACCAAAGTCGATCACACATGCTCTAAGCGTATCCTCCAAAGTTTGAATCGTCCTCTCGGATTGTCCATCTGTTTGGGGATGATAAGCAGTGATTAGATTTAGTTGGGTTCCCATAGCAGATTGTATGGTTCTAAAAAAATGAGATGAAAATCGAGCATCACGATCGGAAATGATATCTAAAGGAACACCATATCGTGATACAATCTCATCAACATAAATCTTTGCAAGTTTATCAGCAGATAGATCCTCATGAATCGCAATCCTAGAGAAGTTCGTAATGAAACGACGATAATAACCAGCGAGACCAAGAAAAGAACGAACTTCTGTGGGTGTCGTAGGTGTATTCCAATCCTTAATTGTTGCAATTTTGGATGAATACCCTGCTCGTTGACTATATGTCCCAAGAACTAAACTTCTTTAAGCCAGAATTCACACTCGGAGAATTTAGCAAAAAAGTTGTTACTTCTTTAGGAGTTCGAGAGTCAAACGAAGGTGTTGCTCGTGGTCGGCTCGAGACTTCGAATAAATAAGAATATCATCGATGAACACAATGATGAACTTGTCTAAATAAGGTTTACAGACCCTATTCATTAAATCCATAAAGATAGTTGGAGCATTTGTCAAACCAAAGGCATGACAGTAAACTCATAGTGTCCATATCTCGTACGGAATGCAGTTTTGGGAATATCTTCTTCGTATACACGAAGTTGATGATACCCAGAACGCAGGTCGATCTTGGAAAAATAGGTAGCACCTTGCAGCTGATCAAAAAGATCATCGATTCGAGGTAGGGACTATCGATTCTTGATGGTAAGCTTATCAAGCTCACAAAAATCGATACACATTCGAAAAGATCGTTTAAGGTTTTTAGGGAAGATCACAAGTGATCATGGAAATGACAGAACCACACGAGCAGTTTGTCTTTGTGTTGACATTACAAGGTTGCATCAAACATTCATACAATTGCAGTAGTTTAAAATAAAATCACAAATTTTATTTATATAACAACCGCATTGTCTTTAAATGTTAAAAGATAACAACCAAAAGAAATACAAAATACTAATTGTTTATTGCTGCATCATCGATCGCCTCGTTGATGTTAAACACTCGTCCACGAGCGGGATTCACGTTCGCGTTCGGATTTGGGTTAACATTCGCATTCGCATTCGCATTCGCATTTACCAATCTCGGGAAATTGTTGCGGAAATGACCCATTTCTCCGCAATTGAAACACGAACCAGGTGGGAATCTCGCAACATTCCCTTGAGCTGGAACCTGGGCAGCCTGATTTTGACCAAAACGGCAAGCATTGGCCAAATGCCCAAGCCTACCACACGTAGTACACTGTTTACAGGCCTGTTGGGCAACATGGTGACCATTACATCGAGTGCAGTGAGGTGCGGTACTAGCATATGCTTTCTTCGCAGGAGGTTGAGTCGGTGGGTTCTGAGGGTTCTGAGCAGTTTGATTGGTGACAGCAAAGTTTTGGGAAGCCTTGCGCTTCCTTGACTTTTTCGAAGACTCACCCTGCTGCTTACCCTTACCCTTTTCCTCATCAGAATCAGTTGACTTCTTTTTATCACCCTTGCGGGTGAGTTTACCCTTCCTGACTTGGGACTCAGTCAGGGTAGCAGACAACTCGATTGCTTGACGAACTGTAGTAGGATTAACGCCAGTCAGGATGTCCTGAATGGAGTCGGGTAAACCATCGATATACCTCTCGATTGCCTTATCCAGCGGGGTAACCATCGTGGGACACAACAAACTAAGCTCCTCAAATCGATCCGTATAAGCACGGTGTTCTCCCCCGACTTGTTTCAAATCGTCAAATTCTCGTTCCAACACTCGAATCTCGTGACGGGGACAGAACTCTCTCATCATGAGAGCTCGGAGCTCTTCCCAAGTTTGTGTTAGTGCCACTTCGGCACCCCTATCACGCATCACTCCGTTCCACCATGCAAGAGCTCGCTTCTCGAACACACTTGAAGCAAACTCAACTTTGCGCGCATTCGGACATTGCACATGTCTGAATGTGCTCTCGATACTCTCAAACCATTGCAGGAGCGCGGTTGCTCCTTGTGACCCAGAAAACTTAAGCGGCTTCGCAGAATTGAAATTCTTGAAATTACACGGTGCATTGTTGTTGTTATTATTGTTATTGTTGTATAATTCGTGGATTTGGATCACAATGCCTGGAAGTACAGCAGCCATTTGCTGAGAGACAAGGGCCGCGACTTCCTCAGCAGTAAAAGTTTGAGCATCACGTCGAGGAGGCATTGTCTAAAAAGGAAACATGGGAAACGAGTGAGGTCGACAATTGGGGAAACAAAAGAGGTATTGAAAACATCGACAAAACACAAGGAAGGCGATCATTCGTTCGTTACCTCGAACAAACAAACGACACGCAGTGACAAATCAAAGTAAATTGGTCATAATAATGTATCACCGAAGACATGCTTGCCTATAAGTGAACACTCACCCCAAGAGTTCCCAGGTAAGAGTGACTGGTCCGATAATGCGGATTTGTACGAACACTCTAGCCTTAGACAGAAAACTCAGGGTACAGGCATTCACTTTTCCAGTTTGCACGTGTTCACATTATTTAGACCCAAACTTTGACGAGATTTAGAAAATTCAAAAGGCACTTAAGCCAAAATGGATCAAATCGGAAGGGTTCAAAACCATATAACAAAGGGTTCAAAACCTTATAATAGGAGGTTCAAAACCTAGTAATCAATCATCCAAGGATAGATGATTAATTTTCGAAGCGGATTCATTATTGTGTTCTCGTTGTGGTTATCACCTAAGGAAAGGTGACGGTATTGTTTTAGAATCTAAACACAAGTAAACTTGTGTTGGGGTCCTAGAAAGTTATAGTCTAGGTCAAAGCATCGCTAATAACCTAATTCCCTATAACCATTGGCTCTGATACCAACTCTTCTGTCACACCCCGGCCGCGTTAAAACAACAAACCGCGGCGGAAACGCCGGGGAGTGAGGCGACAGAATTATTGTTCCACAACCATGGTAGTTAAAAGTTTTGTTTTATTGAAATATTAGGAAATGTTCATTGTCATTAAACCAAACAAACAAACTACATATTGTTTATAATTGTTTTTAAGTCACTAAGGCCTTGTCCAGATCTTAAGTGAACTTTCTTCCTAGCAAGCAACAACAACCAATACCACCTGAAACATATGTAAAAATAAAGTCAGCAAAGAAATGCTGGCGAGTACATAGGTTTTATGGGAGTATCAGATTCATGGCTCGTTTATATGTTGCAGTACCTCGTTAGACTACAAGAGTCAAAATACAAACCTCGTTTTGAAAAGTGTATTGCAACAAAATTAACCAACTCAAATCAAATTGGTTATAGTTTATAAAATCTCGTAGCCATGACTCTTAACTCAAAAATATTTGTTTTAGTATAACAACTTGTAAACATCTCGTAAAAACTCGTTAATAAAACTCGTATGGTTTATATCATTTCGAAAACCTCATTGTGTGACATAGTTTCAAAATCGTTTCCCCAGTGAACTAAATAATGACACGCAATGTAATATGATAGAAGCACTTACATATAAGATGTACCAATGGCGTATCTACCATGATTCTATCATACTACACCCGTCCCATTATCTAATCACTGCCCAAAACCAATCGTTTAATTCGTTTAACTTGTTTCAAATCGTGTATCTCGTTTCAAATCGTTTAACTCGTCCCAAAATCGTATTCGTTTTAATAGTGAAACTACTTTTGGTCGTCTCGTTAACAACATTCAAACCTTCGTGACTCGTCTAACTCGTTTCTCGTTTCGTATTAACAAACCACCAAAGGGTAAGTTAACAATCATCAGGTCCGGTCGTTACCTACATAACCCCCACACATAACCATGGGTGTAGTCTGATAACGGGATTTGTCAGATCCTATGGTACCATAACCTAATACTGGTCGGCTCGGCCAAAGCTAATGAATGTCATTCGTTATGTAATCACAACCAACAAGTCTTGTTCACCTTATTGAAATCGTTATTAGTTTAGTATAAACCATCGTTTTTGAAATTATCGTTTAAACCTTGAAATTCGTTTTGTACATATGAATCACCCCAAAACAATTGAAAACAGTAAAATAGGGGAACTATGTACTCACTTGGGATTGCTAATTAGTCTTGAGAATAAGACCAATTTAAGCTCCAAGTATCACGGAATCAACCGGCACCTAGTATAGGTAACTATGTTAATAAATCGGCTCCTAAATCGGGAGATAGGGTAGAATGAGGTTCTATAAATCAAATGAGTAATTGAACTCATATGGTATGATTTAATAGACCCTACATTCTGATTGGAAAGCCTACCTAAGTGCTTTTGACCCGTTTCGACCCATTACGGTAACATAAGTCACTATAATGTGTCGTTAGCGTAAAACTATGTTCGGATGGTTAACTATGTGCTATGTCAAGTCTTACATGCCCAATAAACCCTAAACATGTTACTAAATCAGATTACATGTCAAAAATATGTTCATATAATCAAAATACGGATTTTAGCTTCAAAAGGGCATTTTGGTCATTTCCTGTGGGCATACAAGCTTACTAGCAAATGACTAACCAATCCTATGTGATCATAAGGTATAACCTCAGTGGTTATTACCTATGTAACCATGATCACTAAGTGTGCTTGGTCGGATCCTAAAGATCGACCAAACGGGTCGGGTTCGGAAGTATAAGCGGTTGTTTAGACCGCTTACCTTACGACCCTAAACAAGCACAAACTAATAGTGTCGAGTTAAACATGTCAAAACATGTCGAACCTACTGATTTGGTATCAAAACGAAGTGTTTTGATACCCTAAAGTAGTTCCGAGGCAAAATGCGTGCTAAAACGCATTTTGACCGAAACTTTGACTCGACACTATAACTAGCTAAAGTGGTAATCAGCGGCTATAATCACGAAGGATTATAACTATTGTGATTACAATCACGTTTCAAAGTTCAGTTGAACTTTGACTTGACCAATTGATGGTCAAAACCGAAAGTCAAACTGTTGGCCAAACGTTTGACTTTCTGCACTACATAAGGAAAAAGCAATAAAAAGATATGAAAGAATGCTCACTAAGGGTCCTTGCTATCTTTTCAACAAGAAGACAAAGTCCCAATGCTTGAGAGAGCTCCCAAGTCAGATGTAGAGAGGAGAAATGAGAGGAATGAGCAAAGAATTGAGGAGTTTGGCCAACTATTTATAGTAGAGCATGAAGAACAAGATCATTCCAAGTGTTTTGATTAGCCATTAAGCAAGAAATCATGGCCATCCATTTGTTACAAGCTGATTAGAAGCCTTGGAGAGGTGGTAACTTGGTCACCACACAAAGGAATTGCAAGATTGGCCCCTGAATTTACAAACTGATGCTGAAAACAATGTTTCTGCCCAGATGTGATCGTCGCGTAGCGCGACCACAAGGCCTTACGGCCGTCGCGTAGCGCGACGATGTAGGCTGAACTTTCAAAGTTTGGCAGAAATGGTCCCTGCACGTGTTTTAAGCCCATTTCAGGCCTTTTTGACCCCCGTTAAGCCATTTTCAAGGCTCTACAAGGTCAATAAAGTTTAGAGGACTCAAAATATGCTTGGAACACTCTCGGATGTCGGCTCGTTTGGTCGTACGGTCGCGTTGTTCGTTAAATTACGACGGAAGTCGTAACGAACGCAAAAACGATCCAAATTAAGCGATGAATGGAATTTTTGCATGCCGATCACTAAAATAAAAATATTTTAGTGTGTACATAAATTTTGGATGTCCAGAGGTGTCCAGAACGTAAGATATGCGCGAAAATGCAAACTTACGCCGTTTTTGACACTTTTAGTCCCTGTAAGATCAAATAAGCATGTTTTCGCACACTGAACCTATCAAAGCTTATTTCTAAGCTATGTTTAGGTTATTTATGGTATGTTTAGCTTATGATCAAGTTCTGGACAATTCGACATCATACGAATCGGTATAGTTTCGCAGTTTGACACAAATAGTCCCTTCAATCGAACAAACTTGTTTTCGACACACCAAACCATCCCAAACTTATTTCTAAGTTATGTGAAGGTTATTTAAGGTATGTTAAGCGTATTTCACTATTCCGGAGTGTTTGTCGCGTTTAACTGATTGCGTTCACGCACCAGTTTGCGTATAACTTTACAGAAAGCGATTTAAAGCTTGAAATCGAATCGGATCGAATTGTAAATTCATCAAACACATAAAACACATATAATAACACCAAAACACATTGATTTATTGATAACTAACATTGTTTGCATTGTTTATCGATTAAAGAGCACAGTTGTCACAAACGGGGCTTAAACGTGCCAAAAATGGGCCAAATTGCATGTTTCTGAAGTGCAGGGACCAAAATTGAAAATTCTGATCTGTGAACCTCAGGCGAGGCGCGTAAGGATTGTCCAAATCCTTACGCGGGGCGCGTGGGACTGTCAGACCAGATTCAATGTTTCTATCCACTTGCAGTTGGCCTTTCGTTCGTTCACGGGGCAATGCCCTTTCACCCAATCAAGGGCCAAGGGCCATTTTCAGTAACCATAACATTTTGACAAGTGGACGCTTTGGATCGTGGCACGAAAACCAAGAAACGATCCTAACGGCTCTAATTTTCCTATAAATACCCCCCCCCTTTGATGCAAAACCCACACAAATCTGATCAAAATGCTCTAAGTTGATGCCATTGCTTCATACCTGAGCTCTTTGATCTAGATTAGCATTCGGGGACCCTCCGTAAGTATTCTTTCGTTCTTTTATTCGCTTTTCGAGTCCGAAAGTCAACGTTTTGTTGACTTTCTGCATTGACCCGCCTATGGTCAACACGAAGTTCATGGAACTTCATAACGTGAGCGTGATCACGATGGTTATAGTCCGTAGTGACTATACCTACTGATTACCACGTTATCTAGGCTCAGTGACGAGTCGTAGTTTCGGCCAAAATGCGCATTCTTGCGTATTATGTAACCAAACTACTCGTGGGCATCAAAGCCGTTTGTTTTGATGCCAAACCTGTTTTCTAAACTTAGTTAAGCATGTTCTAACATGCTTAGCTCGTCACTTTTAGTATAGTGCTTATATAGGGTCGTAAGGTAAGCGATCTAAACCATCGCTTATACTTTCGAACCCGACCCATTTGGTCGATCATTAGGATCCGACCAAACACATTAGGTGACCATAGCTATAACCTTCCGAGGTTATACCTTTTGGTCACGATGTTAGGCGTTCCGAACGCGTTCTACGCGAACGACGCGTTAAGGTGGCATAAGCTACCTAAACGGGTCGTAATGGGTCGCAAGCACTTAGGTTAGGTTCCATTTTAGTATGTAGGCTTTGTTAAACCATATTACACGAGTCTCCATACTCGTTTGGTTTACGAACCCGCATACTATCCGATCCTCCGATTTAGGTCCGGTATATTAACATAGCTACCTATTAGGTGCCGTTTGATATTCCATGATCTCTAGCATTGTTTGGTTATCATACAAGAACTTCTAAGCAATCTCAGGTGAGTACATAGTTCCCCTCTTCTACTGTTTTCAACTGTTTTGGGGTTAAGCATGTGTAACTATCTATTATTTTCATGATTTCAAAGTATAATTGATTATACATATCTTTTAACAAACTGATTGATTATCTATGGTTTAAACACTGATTTCTCAAAGATTACAAAAGTAATTGTTGGAATAGTACTTATTTTGTTCACCAGACCGATTGGTAGTATGATATAGCGCTATAGGACTAGACACCCCATTCCTGTTGTCATGGAATGTCTGAAACCAATTTGTTTCTCCATCCAAATAGGGATTTCCTTTGTGGTATCCTTATAGTCTCAAAGGTGTAGTTTGATGCACTAGGTCTGAATGAATTCTTAAATCGCACCTTTAAAGTATATTTTGATATACTCCCAAAAAGTATAGTTTGATATACTCTCATGTGTGGTATTGTACAGAACCAACATAAGCATTTTATCAACAAACCAAAACATATTTTTAATATGTATTTACAAATCCAAAGTATACTGTTAATATGCTGCTATAAGGTTATTCGATTAACCTTACATCATTTCACTTACCATACATAACTTTTGTTTATACATTACGTGGTTTACATTTAACTTGAGTTATACAATAACCTTGGACTATTGGTTTAAACATGAACATTCTATATTGGTGGTTTGGTTTGCATAAGTGACTTAAGTAACGAGGTGTGTGTAATATGATACAAGCATGGTGGATACGCCGCTGGTACTTCCTATATATAAGTGTTTGTATGGTATTACATATCGTAGCGTTATTTGAATCATTTCAATTTGAGACATATGACATTTTATACAAATAACACACTTTTCACGAGACATTGTTTTACAAACGACTTATCTTATACAAACACATTTTACATGGTTATCCGTTTAACAATACAGTGTTCTCTTATTTATACATATCATCCAATCTTATCGTTTTTCAAATGATTTACAAGACAAAGCAAATTACAAGGTTCATGACTGACTGTTATTAAATGTTTTCTTTAAACTCAAGTCATGAATCCCATTTTCACAAAACCTATGTATCTCACAGGCATTTTTATGCTGATGTACCTATTTTTACACATGTTTCAGGTGTTGTCTTAAGATGATTGTTGATACATGCTACATTTAGGATGGACTCGTGCCTTAGCAACTTTAAAACTTGGAAGATCATAGTTGTACTTATGTGATTGTAATAGAACAATGAGTTCATTTAATCAATAAAACAATATTTAAATTTCCATGTGTTATGAAACAATGATTCTGTTACAACACTCCCCGACGTTTCCGCCACGTTTTGTTGTTCCACGTGGTCGGGGTGTGACACCTGCCTCGTATCGATGATTTGTTTGATCAACTGCAAGGTGCTACATGTTTCTCGAAGATTGACCTACGCTCAGGCTATCATCAACTACGCATTCAGGAAGAAGATATACCGAAAACCGCTTTTCGCACTCGATACGGCCACTACGAGTTCGCTGTTATGCCTTTTGGTTTAACCAACGCACCCGCGGTTTTCATGGACCAGATGAATCGCGTGTGTAAGCCATTTCTAGACCGTTTCGTCATTGTGTTCATCGACGATGTCTTGATCTATTCCAAGTCGAAAGCCGAACACGCGCAACATCTACGTTTGGTTCTCGAGCTACTCCAGGGGAATCAACTCTATGCCAAGTTCTCCAAGTGTGAATTCTGGCTAGAGGAGGTTCAGTTTCTGGGTCACATCGTTAATAATCAAGGTATTCATGTCAATCCCGCGAAGATTGAAGCAGTGAAGAGTTGGATTACGCCTAAGAACCCGTCTGAAGTCCGTTCTTTTCTCGGATTAGCGGGCTATTATCGACGATTTATCGAAGGATTCTCTAAAATCGTTGTGCCACTTACCGCTCTTACGCATAAAGATAAGCCTTTTGTTTGGGGAACTGAATAAGAATCTGCTTTCCAAACCCTCAAGCACATGCTTTGCAATGCTCCTGTTCTCACATTGCCCGATGGAAACAACGATTTCATTGTGTATTGTAATGCTTCCAACCTTGGTCCTGGTTGTGTTCTTATGCAGCGGGACAAGGTTATAGCTTACGCGTCTCGACAGCTCAAAATCCACGAGAAGAAATATACAACCCATGATCTCGAGCTAGGCGCGGTTGTTTTTGTGTTAAAGATTTGGCGACACTACCTGTATGGTACCAACTGTACGATCTTCACCGATCACAGGAGTTTACAACACATCTTTGATCAGAAAGAACTTAATATGCGTCAACGCTGATGGGTAGAACTTCTCAACGATTACGACTGTGAGATTCGTTATCACCCAGGCAAAGCAAATGTTGTTGCTGACGCGCTCAGCAGACGGAGTTATTTGCTCAGCATTCGCAATACCCAAGCCCAACACCGTCTCTAAACCCTCATCCGCGAAGCCCAGCATGCTTGTTTCAACGAACGCACTTTGAAGAAGGAAAGAATCTATCACGATGGAGCTCAGCTTGCAAGCAAATCAAATGGGATCTTCTATTTTCTGGACCGAATTTGGATCACTAAGCGGACCGAATTGCGAAAGATTTTGATGGACGAAGCCCACAAATCCCGATATTCTATTCATCCCGGTGCCGATAAAATGTACCAGGATCTTTGCTATAAGTACTGGTGGTCGGGCATGAAGAGGGATATTGCTCTCTACGTCGGAAAATGCCTGACTTGCACAAGGGTCAAGGCTGAACATCAAAGACCCTCTGACTTACTCGAACAACCACCAATCCCTATATGGAAGTGGTAGAGTATAGCTATGGACTTCATAACAAAGCTTCCGCCCACGTCATCAGGTCACAACAGCATTTGGGTTGTCGTTGATCGCCTGACCAAATCAGCCCACTTTTTGCCAATGCGGGAAGACTACAAGGTAGAACGATTAGCCCGAATCTACACCGACGAGATCCTTTGTAATCATGGTACGCCTCGCGACATCATCTCTGATCGTGATGCTCGGTTTACCTCGTGATAGTGGGAAACGTTTCAAGCGGCTCTTGGTACGTCGCTTAACTTAAGTACCACATTCCATCCTCAAACTGACGGTTAAACTGAAAGAACGATCCGTACTCTTGAAGAAATGCTCCGTTCATGTGTCATAGACTTCAGTGGTAATTGGGATAAATACCTGCCGTTAGTCGAATTCTCTTACAACAACAGTTATCATACCAGCATACAAATGGCACCATTCGAGGCTTTATACAGAAGAAGATGTCGATCGCCGATTGTGTGGCACGAGATCGGTCACTCGCAACTAACCGGTCCTGAGCTACTGCAAGAAACGACTGACAAAGTCCTCCAAATTCGAGACAACTTGTTGAAAGCTCAAAGTAGACAGAAAAGTTACGCCGATAGACGATGCAAGCCCCTTGAATTTGATGTTGGCGACTACGTACTCCTAAAGGTATCACCTTGGAAGGGTGTGGTCAGATTCGACAAGAAAGGGAAACTAGCGCCTCGATATGTTGGACCTTTTAAGATTCTGGAAAGGATCAGAAAACTCGCCTACAGACTCGAACTACCGGAGGAACTTAGTAACGTCTACCCGACTTTCCATGTGTCAAACCTCCGAAAGTGCCTGGCTGAGCATGATTTAATTGTACCTCTCGACGACCTTCAAATAAACGAAACACTACACTTCGTGGAGAAGCCTGTCGAAATCATGGACCGCCAAACCAAGCAACTCAGACGCTCGCGCATTCCTATCGTGAAAGTCCGATGGGAAGGCAAACGAGGCGCAGAGTTCACCTGGGAACTCGAAAGCGACATGAGGGCGAAGTACCCGCAGCTTTCAGCCTAATTTCGGGACGAAATTCCCTAAACAAGGGAAGGCTGTAACACCCCGTGTTTTCGAAAGTCAAAGTCAAAGTCAAGATTGAAGTCAAAGGAAGAAAAGATCGCTAATTGTGATCTATCACTCCTTGCTCAACTACTGTTTTGACTTCTTTGACTGTAGTTAGTCTATTTTATGTTTAGGTTAGTTGTATTATGTTGAGTATTTAATTAAAATCGAAGTAATCGAATGTTTATCGCTACAAAACGCTTTACGACTGAGAATAAAAGGAAGTAACAATGTGATAAAGTCAATTGATCGATAGTCGAACTAATCTAATCATAATCGAACTCGAAACTCGAATATCGCATTTTTGGTTACTGTTATACGTGTGTGTGCCTTATGTGTTACTTGTGCATGTTTACTTTATGTTATGTGTGGTAACCAATCGAATCGCAATCGAAACTCAATCGAAATCGAATTATGATAATTGGTGGCGAAAAGACAGCGCAAGATATGAATAGTTGAGATTAAAAAGTAATTTGAATAGGAAACTCTATCGTACTCGCATCATTCGCAATCGAAATCGAAATATCAAAAATCGTCACACCGAACACTCAATTCAGGCTGCTGATCGATCAGGCTACCAGCCGATCGAAAAGCCAGCCGATCGGACTGCTGTCCGATCGGACAGGCTGTCCGATCGTGCTGCCTGACCGATCGGCCAACCTTTACCTCTTTTGGCATCCTATAAATACCCCTGTCATTGTCAAACTTTCTACTTTTGGAAACCTCTGTCCGACCAGCACGCTTAGCTCACCTTTTCTCAGATTTCTCGCGATTCCGGTAAGATTTCGTCCTAAATCTTGTACTTTCCATATCTACACGTACTCCTACACCTTTCTATCTTTTAAATCTAAACTTTTAACCATGAAATCATTAAGATTCAAGTGTTCAAGGATGATGTCATCATGTGTTCTTGAAGAACTTCATGTTTTGGCCTCAATCCTCCAAGAATAACTTGGATCTAGCCGATTTCCACATAAACAAACAAAGATCTTTCATAGATCTAAACATATTCACGGTGAAAGAGATTAAAAGATGGTTTTCCAACTTTCTTTCAACTCTTTTACACTCTATATCTTCAAAACGATAGAAACGGAGCTTGTGCCAACTTGCTAATCATTCAGGTGGTTGCGTGGCCCCAGATCCGGATTCTATCCATGAGGTTCACCAATTTCGAGTTAAACGTTAAACACTGTCTCGAACTGTTCGCTAACCGGATTTGGGTGATTTCCTGTCTGATCAGGAGAACCAAGTAAAGACGAGGTTTCTGTGGTTTGACTCGTTGCCAAAATACCTCGATAAAACAACAAACAATCAGAACAACCAAGTGTTGGACGAACAGGCCGACCAGGTCAGGGTGCTGACCGATCGGACTGCTGTCCGAACGGACAGCCAGCCAATAGGACAGTCAGCCGATCGACTGGCCAGTCGATCAGCTAGCACATGGTCCCACACTTAATCAACTTGTTTGAAGTTGGGTATTGAACGAACGGCTAACCGATCGGACTACCGTTCGAATGGATTACTCTTCGGATCGATTTTTTAACATGATTCGACGCACTAGGAGTGCCACCCGATCGAACAGCCGTCCGATTAGGTGACACGCTACTGAGAACTTGTTTTGCTGAGGTACCTAGCCGATCGGGTTGCCGACCGATTGAACGACCGTCCGATCGACCGACCTGAAAGGTAAAGATACTTCAATGTTTTCAAATACTGCAACAAAAACTTCAAAATTCAAACCATCATACACAAACACATCTTACTCAAAGGAAGAAATAATCCACTCGAACAGCCATCCGATCAGACTACCGTCCGACCGGACAACTGTCCGAACGAACTGTCAACCGAACGGTCAGCCGTCCGATCGGACTACCTTCCAATCGACCAGCTGTCCGATCCTCCATCACTTGTTTCCGTTTTACGCGTTGCTTATCGTTATACTATCAAACTATTCATGCTAACCCTACTCTCAAGCACTCCCTTCAATCCATCAACCACTGTGAGTATACTCGATCCCTTTTTGCTTTATGCACTTTTGGGTGTTACATACGTTACTTATACGAAATCACAATCAAACACACTACTCAATACTTTAAATGCTAACCATTATTGCATGTATTGCGTGACTTAATGAATGCTTGTTGTTATGTTTACACATGGAATGCTGTCTACCTGCCTTAACGACGATAGTACCATAGTTTGGACTCAGCACCCGTTCACACGGGGGTTGTTAAGGACAATTACTTGCATGGATTATGGTGGTAATCATGTATTGCGAACTGCCTCGGGAGTCAACTCGCAGTCATTGGTATTGATAGATCCGTGTCGATAACTAACATGCATCGTTTTCCTCTGTGTACGTGCTGGTTATGCGTAAACTATTTCGAACTCTATATGCTATTATCAAACTTGTATGCTCACCTTTACATTTTATGTATTGACTTTATTTTAACGTATGTGACAGGTGTTTAAGATGCTTATCTGCTAGGAAAGCAAGGCTAGAATAAAGCTCTAGAGCCCAACAAATAGTTGTCTGTAGTAGTCTAATCAAGGGTCTCTAGAAGCAAATAAACAATTGCTATATTTAAAATCTGAGTTGTCGAAACAGAAATATTTGCCTGGATTTTGTCTGTAATAATTTATTTACTATTTGAGATACGGTATGGGACGTGTTATCTAAATTGAATAGTAATGATAATTGTTATGGAAACTTCTGGACAATCTGTTTCGCTCAGTGCCATGCCCCGATGATTCCGCCATCGGTTGGGGTGTGACATTAAAAGCGTCAACAAGTTAATTCTTACCTCTGAGTGACCTTTTATCAAATCGGGAGCTTCATGATATTTGATTATACTCTCGGGAATGCCAACTATTGGCCGTCTAAGGTTTTTATGCCTATAAGTAAAGTTACGCGCAACTTTGCAAGTTAGAGGGGCTAAAAGTGTCAATATGTTTAATTATACCTCTGAATGACCTTTTAGCGAACCCAAAGCATCGTGATGTTTAATAATACTTTCAAGAATGCCTAATATGGATTAGATGAGGCTTCAATGCTATTAAATGATGAGATTCGCAAGTTTGCGCAATAGAGGGACCTAAAGCGTCAGCTTTTGAATCTACGCCTTTTGGTGACCATTTAAGTGATCAAGAGCATAGAAATAATTAAATATATACTTGGGAATGATCAATATGGGCTATGGAAGGCTTGGATGTCAGTAAACGACATTTCGCGCAACTTTGTGCAATTAAAGGACTAATTGCGTCAAACTGCAAAAGTATGTCGATTCATATAGTATCGGACCTTCCGGAATATAACCATGAGTTAAACATACCATATTTATTCTTTATATAGCTTAGATATAGGCTAAGAGGTGTTTGGTGCGCAAAAATAAACTACTACGTCATGCAGGGACTAAAAGTGTCAAAAAGTACACAAGTTTGCATTTTCGCGCATATCTTGCATTCTGAATATATCCGGACATCCAAAAATCTATGTAAGCACTAAATATTTTATTATAGTGTTTGGCTTGATAAAATTCCATTCGTCGCACGGTTTGGACCGTTTTTCGCGTCCGTTCGTGTTTCGTCGTAATTAGACGAACAACGTGACCGTACGGCCAAACGAACCGACATCCGGCATACTTTTGAGCATGTTTCGTGTTCCCTATGTTTAGGCATCTTAGTAGAGCCTTGAAATGAGGTTAACGGGCCTTAGATGTGTCAGAAACACATATATGTGATTACAGGGACCAAATCTGCCATTTCAGAAACATGTATTGTTGAACTGGACTGTCAGGCGGGCCGCGAAGCCCTCTGGGGTTCCCTACGCGGGCCGCGTGAAGCACACAGATGCAGAAAACATGTTTCAGTTTGCCAAAAGTGGTTTCCATACTCTCATTTATCAATACTATGGGCTATTTTGGGCACCCATAGTATTAGAAAACAGTGGGTAAGAGGTGTACGGTTCAGATCTAAACTCGTTTATCAAGGAACAATCTTAACGGTCTTGAAAAACCTATAAATACCCACCTCAATTCCTTCATAACCCACACTTGATTTCTGAATTCTCTAAGTTGGAGACCTTGCTCTTCATACCTGAGAATTTAGGATCAAAACCTCCTTGCTAGGACCCTTTGTAATTGTTCCTTTCATGCTTAGTTAAATTATTTAGTGTTTATAGCCGAAAAGTCAAGCGTTTCGATAAAGGCTTTGACTTTTAAATGGTTAAGCCATTGTTCGCAACGAACATGGCTACGTGACCGTAATTAGGTAGGCGTTTAACCCTCAAAAGGGCACCTCCTAATTACCACGTTTATTTAGTTAAATTGTCGGGTCAAATAGAAGTCAAACGGGTAGTTTTAAATAAAATTTATAACTATTAATATAAAAGCCATAAAATCAGTTTTCTCACTTAAATAACTTGGCAAATACTAGTTGAACATGCCTAAGCATGATTCAACCCGACAATTCTAAGTATAGGCCCGGTTCGGAACCGGAAGTCGCAAAAGTTGACTTTTGCTTTGACTTTCAGTTCTGACCCAATTTAGCTTAGTTAGATATGCCTTTGGATTCCTTTAGGACCATGTTATAGGTTGGTGTAACCCTCTGAGGTTATACGACTTGGATCCTTAGTTATCTTATTCATTGCATGTTTTCGTTATATGCTTAAATGTTGACCATTATGCCCTTTTGACCTAAAACGAGAATTTTGAAAATGTGAGACGACAATAATCTTTATTACTGATTTATAAACTTATCCCTAAAATTTGACATCAGTTGAGGTCTAAATTAGGAGTTATGCTTAATAGCGTAAATGAAAAGCTTTTTATTAATTAAACGACATAATTAGCGTATATCCTATCAAAACCCAATTTTTTATACCAAACTTTTTACCTACTGATATAAAATAATATTTGGGATTTTTGAAGATTTTTATTTATTTTTAGGCTGAGCAAAACATAGGGTTCTAGGCTTGATTCGATAATTGTCGGTTTTGCCCTTTTGGCTTATAAATTGAGTTTTACAAAACATTTTACCCCAAACCTTCTGCTACTGATTTTATAAGATAAATAAAATATTTTAGGCTTTCTGGAATGATAAAAATATCAGCTTTTCCTTAAAAACCCGGAAGTCGCTTAAAACCGCCTTTTTACGCGTTTTAAGCGCATAGTATGTATAAAAACTATTTTAAATATATAAGACTTAATCCCTACTGATATTTTTAGTAAATTTATATACTTTAATAGTAAGCAAAAGTTCTAAACTCAGATTTCCAGTTTTGACCTTTAAGCCCTATGTGAAATTACCAAAATGTCCCTTTGGTGCATAGTTTGGTTATAAATAATAAAATTCACATATAGGTAATATCCTACTGTTATAAATTATTAAATTAAGTATTTTTACAGATTATATCAGACCTAGAACTCAGAATAATATTTAATCTCTCTTATAACCTTTAAAATGACCAAAATACCCTACGGGGATAAATATGAGTTTAAATTCGTTTTGGGCATAATGGAAGGTATCCTACTGATATCACAACATATTTATGGCATATTAACTTAGGAAACCTGTTCATGACTCTTTTGGTTACCCGTTACGTACTTTTCGCGTTTGGATCGACTTATGTAACTAGTTTGCATAAATTAGCCGAAACGGGTCAAACCTTATCATCTTTATCTCAAAATCCAGAATGTGTTTAGTTTACCCTTGTTACACAAGTATACAAGCTTGTCGGGTCTAAAACACATTCTAATCCGGCTCTTGCTTAATCATGCGTTTTGAACCTTATCCTTTTTTAAAACTAACCGGTCTAAGCTTAGGCTTAATTAAGACCCGTTAGGAATCTAATAGGTTATTAAAAACCTTCGTTCCAGATTTAGGAGCCCAGTAAAAGCTAGTTGTACTTGCTTGGTGGTATACGGCTGGGATAAATTGTATAAATTTGCTCAAGTAAATACTTTTAACTTATTTTCCCTTATACGGGCTTGGGTTACAGTATATAAAATACCGCTTGGTCGGGCATTGAATCTTTAATCGTATGATGGTTAATTTATTGAAATGACCCGTTTAAATTGTTTTGTTTTGCTTAAAGCCTTTGGGGGGTTAATGACCATGTCCCGGATATCCTTGGCATCATTCATTGAATGGCCACGACGTTAGCACGGGGTGTAGGTGTACACCTGCCTGTGTATATATAAATAATAAGGTATAACTGCTGGTTACGAGAATAACTCGCCGCGGGACTATACCATGTGGTGTGTCTATTAATCTCTAACCCGGTGTTCAGTCCGGGCTACTGAACGTATAAGAAACATGTAATTCTTTTACAAGTTTATATATAAATAATTATCCCAAGTTATAAAAAGTTTTGTGGCATGTGCATTCAAATCAATTTTCTTAAACGTTTTCAAAATGACTCAGTTAAATTGTATTTACCAGTGTAAACTGACGTATTTTCCCAAAAAGGCTAAGTGCAAGTACTAATCGGAATAGGCTAGCCTCTCCTAGCATCAAATAAAAGTCTCGCAAGCTTAGATGCCTTAAAGTCTGTTGAACAAAGTTTCTTTTTATCTTTTGATCCGCCCGTGGATCTTTTACAACCGTATTTGTAATACTTGATATTACTCTTTATCGGATTGTAATGTATTTATCTTTTGCTTCCGCTGTGCATTTAAATTGTGTTGTTTGACTATGATGATATCAACTACGTCACGATACTCCCCACCGGGCCCACCGGTAATACGTGGAAATATCGGGGTGTGACAGGTTGGTATCAGAGCCAACATTGAGTGAATTAAACACTAGCTTTTTTGTGTTTAATCTTAATGACACAGTAGCACATTCCTTGACCTCCTGAGTCTAGACTTAACATAGGAATACTCTCATCTCTATTCGGAGAATTATTGCCTTCAATTCTATATATTTTAATATGTCACCAAGCAAAGAAGCCATAATGGAAATTCTCCCCATTTAAAGCCTAGGGAAGGCCGAGCTTCGTGCTGCGACTAGGATTAACGTGCAACCAAGGAGAAAACATTCAGAAATAAAATGAAGAAGAAACTCCTTTTACTGAAGTTTGTTTCCTTAGTAAGTCCTTATAAGGGCATACTTATCTTTCAGTCCCTTCATGGACAAAGTTTTCTTTTCAAGTCTCGTTTAGGGCAATTCTGAACCTCTTTTAAAAATCCTTGGAATGTTTTATCTAAATGTTATATACATCATTATATATGAACATAAAATATGAATAATAACATTTCTTTTATAAGATCTACCATTATAATAAAATGGCAAAATCTAAAAAGGACAAGACCTAGCGCATGTGTCATTTTAAGAATAGGGCCAAGATGGCAGTTGCTCAATTAGATTCAGATCCTTATTAACATCTCAATTTAGGATTGTTCTGCATTAAATATTAAAAAGAATCTTAAAGATACAACCTAGCCTATATGTCATTTCAGACGAGGCCAAGATGGTAGAACCTATTCAAAAGATTCAAATATTTGTTAACACCTGTAAACATGTTAACATTCCTGGCAAACGCGATTCGATAAAGTCGAATAAATCATCCTTGTACTGGATTCTCCCGAAATCCTTTCTTATTTTGTGAATTAAGCATCCATTAGGGATGTAATGCTTACGGGCCATAATCCTTGTCATATAAGACAAACGACGGTCGTAGCCTACAACTCTCTGTCAAGAAAAGGCAATGAACAACGTTCAAGCCTAAATACCTTGATTCTACAAAATCATGGTTTATAATTTAAAGTTGCCCTTGTGACTTGGCCTTTTGTGCCATAGTTATATTTTAATTAAATCTAGGATAATTATAATGAAAATCCTGAATAAAATAAATATCATTCCTTTCCTGCCAGTACATATTAAAAGAGAATCTTAAAAGGTATAACCTAGCTTGAATGTCATTAAAGACCTAGCTATGATGGTAAGACCTGTTTAAAAGAAATTTAGATCCTCATTAACATCTGAAAACATGTTAACACTCCTGACAACAGTGATGCGATAAAATCACACTTGTCATCTTTATGTTAGGATTTCTTCAAACCCCTTATTTAGCCTAAATGATCAATAGGAATCATGGCTAATAAACGTCGAACATGATGTACACATCAAAACATCCATTGGGATGAATACCTTCGGGCAAAGATGTATCCATGAAAAAAGATAGTTATTTCATAACTTCTTGTCGAGACAATGAACTATGAAATTTTCCGATCCAAAGGAATCATTGATTATGTTTTAAAATTTCCCTAGTGACAAGGCCTCTGTGCCATCAAAAAGTCCTTTGGAACAAACACTTATGCTATATATAAAATGTTGGTATGACATTGACAGTCGTGACTTATGTCCCCTGTCTAACAAATATGAAGGATTATATTCTGTTTAAACGCCAAAAATGGTTTATTTAAAAAAACTTGGGCCAAACATAATCAAATAAATTTAATACTATCTATTGGCCTATATGGTTTATTTGCACCATGGCTATTTAATCATCAAACTCGACGACTCCCCATATAATTAAGCAAATTATTATCACTTGGTTTGTAGCCTTCAAAGCTTCACCATGGCCGACTCATCTGAAGCTCACAATCATCCAGCTGATCAGAATAATGATGCGAGACTGAACTTAACGGGCACCGAGTTACAGGCTATGTTAGATACAACCGTAAACAAGGCCGTGGACCGAGCGTTAAATGATCATAAACGAAAGTGCGATAATACCCCAAATAAGGGTTACAAAAAGGGTAAGACCGGTTCAAACTATAACCAGTCCAAGCCAAAGGAGGCAAAACCCAAATGTAAAACCTGCGGGAAGAAGCACTTCGGAAAATGTTTCTATGAACAGACTAGGGGATGTGTCATCTGTAAAGAGATGGATCACAAGACCCATGAATGCAAGGACTTGAAGGATGCCACATGCTACGGTTGTGACGAGAAGGGGCACATAAGGAACCACTGCCCAAAGAAGGCGACTAAAGGGAAAAGCACTTTAGATTCACAAGCTAGGCCTTGTGGAATTTGTAATAAGAAAGGGCACAAGACTTTGGAGTGCCAAGACATAAAGGACGCAACCTGCAATGGTTGCAATGAAAAAGGGCACATCAAAACAAATTGCCCAGATAAAACCAAGAAGCCTGAGGAGGCTAAGGAGGCCAAAGCTGGGGGCTCTCAAATGAATGCTCAAGAGGCCATTCAGGATGACAATGTCACAACAGCTACTTTCCTTATCAATGACGCTCATGCTAGAGTATTATTTGATTCAGGTTCATATAAGTCTTTCAAAGACAATAGATTTTGTAAATTATTAAATCTGCCTGTTAAAACTCTACGCGTTAAATATGAAGTAGAATTGGCCGATAGTACCTCAGAGAATGCTTCATCAATATTAGATGGATGTTTTATATCCATTAGGAGTTCTTTTCCGCTGTCCTTGTTTCCGTTAAAATAAAGGGACTCGATATAGTGATAGGAATGGATTGGTCGTCTTGGAACCAACCCCATATTGGGTGTGATAAGAAGCAAGTAGTTATCAAGACTCCTTATGATGAGGCTTTGACAGTTCAAGGAGACACATGGTACGGATTGCCTAAGCACTTGTTGAATTTGGTATTTAATACCAAAGCTCCAATATGGAAAACTCAGAAGAGACAAACAACAGTCGCGATGCTAGAGATGCGACAAATGTTAATGGTGCATCAAATATGAACCTCAATGTTAATGGAGTAAATCTCCAAAGCTGTAATTAACACAACTATTAGGAAGGCTATGAGAAAAGTCATGAAAAGGTTCAAGAAGCCGAATGTTGTTTCTCTAAAACACATGTCGCTGCTTATGAGAAGAGTTTGATTCATACTTCAAATGTGAAGAATAAACCAAACAAAATCATATATGGCAAGGAACCCCATTTCTTTTTAGGATGTACTTAAGAGTACTTCGTCTCTTGGAAGTCGAGAGACTTCAATAGTAAAAAGGGGCCATCGATTGCAGGAAATTGTTGGATGAAGTATAAACCATTAGGTGTATCTGCGGTTATGCTGGAACGGACACGGTGAGGTATGCGTCATAGCCATTCAATGGCGATACCCTTGATTAGTAAGGACATTAAAGAAGTCCACAAGAAAGATCCTCTTATACATTATGGGATGGTCCAAGTTCTAAGGACCTTATTAGAAAAACCTATTATCCACATCGAAATGGGAAAAGATGGAATAAGAATTTACTGACTCTCACCATAAAAGTTCTAGACTGTCAGCAGTATGTTGCAAATCTTAATTCATTGGCTGAGATAGTGCCCTATTCCATATTACCCAAAATCTAAGCTTAATGCAATAATTATTTGTGGTTAGTAACGGCAATAAGAGGGCACATTAAGGTTTCAAAGCCTGCTCATTATAAATCCATTATGGATCTACCTCAGCTACTCACGTTATATAGATTAAGAAATAACCAGTCAAAGCTAAGACTGCCCTAAAATTTGTCAAAGATTTTGCAGCCAAGTTTAAAAGGAATAAGAATGGAGGCGTTTAACCCTCCTGATGAATGATTAGAGGCAGTTCGCATTAATAATGACACCAAATAAATCCCTTATTATGATTTTATTGCTAGGAGATTACATTTGGTCTCTCATAAGACCATAAGTTTAGCTAACTTTTAGAAATTCTCCCGTAAGAACCCCAGATATTAAGTGTAAGGTAAAACTTACAGGCGAAATTATAAGAACCATTTCTTCTGTTCCTGTTAGAAACCTCCAATCGCAGAATCCTAGGAGCATCCTCTCTCTAGGTATAGTGCGTCAACATATATAGTTGATATCTCTTTGATCTCTATCGATTGTGAATACCAGATGGTATGATAAAAGCACCGTATGAGGATTGGTGTATCTTAATATGTCCCATAGATTGCTTCCATGCCTGATCAGTATGGAGGTTTAATGCATGGGACCACAAAGATATTCCGATGGCCATATGGTACTAAAGTCAGCTAATGGTATTCAAAGAAGATATCCAGAATGGAATTGTCCAAGTAAATGTCTCCGATTAAGGAATTCGTGGACTTGTAACATAAATGTGTCACTCATTTGACACAAACTATGATAGATGAATTGGAGCTTGAGATTTGGAAAATCTCTGTAACCTCCTTGTATCTTGATCATCTTCACCTAAGATTACCCTGTTTACCTCCTGAGAGGCAAGTAGACTTAAGATTTATATCCCATTTAGGGTTGTATTATTATGAAATCTCCAAGGCAGCTAGTACCATCATTGGAAGAATCGAAACCCCGATTAAGTAAGTTTTAAAATAAAGGATTCGTATAGCCTAACTTAATATTCTGAGAATTCGGTATAGTTAATTAAGAAAGACGGTTCATCTTGCTTGTGCATTGATTACCGCAACCCTATTTAGGCAACAATTAAGAATCGCCATCAGCTGCCCAGGATCGTCGATTTGTTCGACTAACTATAAGGATTAGCTATTCCTTAAAATTAGTTTTAAGCAGTGGTTAGAATAACCATCTCAACTTAAAATAAGCTTTTAGATAGTAGTTTTTATATATATGTATCAAGGCTGCTTCCTTGGAGACCATGCATAGATGAATGTTAAACATCTACTGTTAGACAGAAGATTGGTAAGTCCAATTATCAGGATCTGAAAGTTGCCTTGGAAACAACGAATAAGATCAAACAAATCCATAATCATCTGTAAGTTGCCAGTATTCGGCAAAAAAAATCAAGGATTAATTAAAGTACCAACCCTCCTAAGTTCGTGTTAAGAAATAAGGTTCAACAAAAGATATCACCATGGAAAGGTGTGCCAATTTGTTAATTATCAGGCTAGTTAATCTCTGAATATATATAGAATCATTCGAGGGAATCAAATGTATCTAGGTCAAATAGCTTAAAAGCTAAAACCTATTTAAGGAGCTTGGCGGATCTCGTAATGCATTACACATTAAGGATTTAAGGATGTGTTTCACCAATAAGTCGAGAAGCATTATCGCATAATGATATGTAGATTTATTGATATGATGAGAAACCTGTATCGATAAAGGATCGACAGGTTAAGGAGCTCCAAAAAGGATACGTGTACATATTATAGAGGTCAAATTGGGAGCTTGGAGAGGCTCCAGATATGCTATAGAAATTAAAGTCCATTATGCGACAAAAAGTACTTCCAGCATTTTAGCAAATCTCGAGGTTGAGATTTCTTTTAAGGGGGTGAGGATGTAACACCTCGTAAAATCACGTCCAATGATGTTTTGACACGTGTAATAAACCCTAATGAAGTCAAATTGTTGAATTTAAGGGACTAATTTTTCGAAAAATCGAAAAATTTGATAATGAAAGGACTGGAAGTGTTAGCATACCTAAAATAAGTTTCTAAATAACCTCTCACGATGATTATATTCACAAATGAGCCACTTTTCGATTGAGTGTAGCCGTTTGCGTAATTAATTGAAAGTTTGCGCAATGAAGGGTTAAAAGTGTCAACATGTTAATTCTTACCTCTGAGTGACCTTTTAACAAATCAGGAGCTTCATGATATTTGATTATACTCTTGGGAATGCCAACTATTGGCCATCTAAGGTTTTTATGCCTATAAGTAAAGTTACGCGCAACTTTGCAAGTTAGAGGGGCTATAAGTGTCAATATGTTTAATTATACCTCTGAATGACCTTTTAGCGAACCCGAAGCATCGTGTTGTTTAATAATATTTTCAAGAATGCCTAATATGGATTAGATGAGGCTTCAATGCTATTAAATGATGAGATGCGCAAGTTTGCGCAATAGAGGGACCTAAAGCGTCAACTTTTGAATCTACGCCTTTTGGTGACCATTTAAGCGATCAAGAGCATAGAAATAATTAAATATATACTTGGGAATGATCAATTTGGCTATGGAAGGCTTGGATGTCAGTAAATGACATTTCACGCAACTTTGTGCAATTAAAGGACCAATTGCGTCAAACTGCAAAAGTATGTCGATTCGTAGGGTATCGGACCATCCGGAATACCATGAGTTAAACATACCCTATTTATTCTTTATGTAGCTTATATATAGGCTTAGAGGTGTTTGGTGCGCAAAAATAAACTTTTACGTCATGCAGGGACTAAAAGTGTCAAAAAGTGCACAAATTTGCATTTTCGTGCATATCTTGCATTCTGAATATATCCGGACATCCAAAAAATTTATGTAAGCACTAAAATATTTTATTTTAGTGTTTGGCTTGATAAAATTCCATTCGTCGCGTAGTTTGAACCGTTTTTCGCGTCCGTTCGTGTTTCGTCGTAATTAGACGAACAACGTGACCGTACGGCCAAAGGAAGTGACTTCCGGCATATTTTTGAGCATGTTTAATGTTCCCTATGTTTAGGCATCTTAGTAGAGCCTTGAAATGAGGTTAACGGGCCTTAGATGTGTCAGAAACACATCTATGTGATTACAGGGACCAAATCTGCCATTTCAAAAACATGTATTGCTGAACTGGACTGTCAGGCGGGCCGTGAAGCGCTCTGGGGTTCCGTACGTGGGCCGCGTGAAGCAGCACAGATGCAGAAAACATGTTTCAGCTGCTGGTTTTGCCAAAAGTGGTTTCCATACTCTCATTTATCAATACTATGGGCCATTTTGGGCACCCATAGTATTAGAAAACAGTGGGTAAGAGGTGTACAGTTCAGATCTAAACTCGTTTATCAAGGAACAATCTTAATTTTCTTGAAAAACCTATAAATACCCACCTCAATTCCTTCATAACCCACACTTGATTTCTGAATTCTCTAAGTTGGAGACCTTGCTCTTCATACCTGAGAATTTAGGATCAAAACCTCCTTGCTAGGACCCTTTGTAAGTGTTCCTTTCATGCTTAGTTAAATTATTTTGTGTTTATAGCCGAAAAGTCAAGCGTTTCGATAAACGCTTTAACTTTTAAACGGTTAAGCTTCGCAACGAACATGGCTACGTGACCGTAATTAGGTAGGTGTTTAACCCTCAAAAGGGCACCTCCTAACTACCACGTTTACTTAGTTAAATTGTCGGGTCAAATAAAAGTCAAACGGGTAGTTTTAAATAAAATTTATAACTATTAATATAAAAGCCATAAAATCAGTTTTCTCACTTAAATAACTTGGTAAATACTAGTTGAACATGCCTAAGCATGATTCAACCCGACAATTCTAAGTATAGGCTCGGTTCGGAACCGGAAGTCGCAAAAGTTGACTTTTGCTTTGACTTTCAGTTCTGACCCGATTTAGCTTAGTTAGATATGTCTTAGGATTCCTTTAGGACCATGTTATAGGTTGGTGTAACCCTCTGAGGTTATACGACTTGGATCCTTAGTTATCCTATTCATTGCATGTTTTCGTTATATGCTTAAATGTTGACCAATATGCCCTTTTGACCTAAAACGAGAATTTTGAAAATGTGAGAGGACAATAATCTTTATTACTGATTTATAAACTTATCCCTAAAATTTGACATCAGTTGAGGTCTAGATTAGGAGTTATGCTCATTAGCGTAAATGAAAAGCTTTTTATTAATTAAACGGCATAATTAGCGTATATCCTATCAAAACCTAATTTTTGATTCCAAACTTTTTACCTACTGATATAAAATAATATTTTGGGATTTTTGAAGATTTTTATTTATTTTTAGGCTGAGCATAACATAGGGTTCTAGGCTTGATTCGGTAATTGCCGGTTTTGCCCTTTTGGCTTATAAATTGAGTTTTACAAGACATTTTGACCCCAAACCTTTTGCTACTGATTTTATAAGTTAAATAAAATATTTTAAGCTTTCTGGAATGATAAAAATATCAGCTTTTCCTTAAAAACCCGGAAGTCGCTTAAAACCGCCTTTTTACGCGTTTTAAGCGCATAGTATGTATATAAACTATTTTATATATATTAGACTTAATACCTACTGATATTTTTAGTACATTTATATACTTTAGCAGTAAGCAAAAGTTCTAAACTCAGATTTCCAGTTTTGACCTTTAAGCCCTATGTGAAATTACCAAAATGCCCCTTCGGTGCATAGTTTGGTTATAAATAATAAAATTCACATATAGGTAATATCCTACTATTATAAATTATTAAATTAAGTATTTTTACTGATTTATCAGACCTGAAACTCAGAATAATATTTAATCTTTCTTATAACCTTTAAAATGACCAAAATACCCCTACGGGGCTAAATATGAGTTTAAATTCATTTTGGGCATAATGGAAGGTATCCTACTGATATCACAACATATTTAAGGCATATTAACTTAGGAAACCTGTTCATGACTCTTTTGGTTACCCGTTACGCACTTTTCGCGTTCGGATCGGCTTATGTAACTAGTTTGCATAAATTAGCCGAAACGGGTCAAACCTTATCATCTTTATCTCAAAATCCAGAATGTGTTTAGTTTACCCTTGTTACACACGTATACAAGCTTGTCGGGTCTAAACCACATTCTAATCTGGCTCTTGCTTAATCATGCGTTTCGAATCGTATCCTTTTTTAAAACTAACCGGTCTAAGCTTAGGCTTAATTAAGACCCGTTAGGAATCTAATATGTTATTAAAAACCTTCGTTCCAGATTTAGGAGCCCAGTAAAAGCTAGCTGTACGTGCTTGGTGGTATACGGCTGGGATAAATTGTATAAATTTGCTCAGGTAAATACTTTTAACTTATTTTCCCTTATACGGGCTTGGGGTACGGTATATAAAATACCGCTTGGTCGGGCATTGAATCTTTAATCGTATGATGGTTAATTTATTGAAATGACCCGTTTAAATTGTTTTGTTTGCTTAAAGCCTTTGGGGGGGTTAATGACCATGTCCCGGATATCCTTGGCATCATTCATTGAATGGCCACGACCTTAGCACGGGGTGTAGGCGTACACCCGCCTGTGTATATATAAATAATATGGTATAACCACCGGTTACGAGAATAACTCGTCGCGGGACTATACCATGTGGTGTGTCTATTAATCTTTAACCCGGTGTTAAGTCCGGGCTACTGAACGTATAAGAAACATGTAATTCTTTTACAAGTTTATCTATAAATAATTATCCCAAGTTATAAAAAGTTATGTGCCATGTGCATTCAAATCAATTTTCTTAAACGTTTTCAAAATGACTCAGTTAAATTGTATTTACCATTGTAAACTGACGTATTTTCCCAAAAAGGCTAAGTGCAGGTACTAATCGGAATAGGCTGGCCTCTCCTAGCATCAAATAAAAGTCTCGCAAGCTTAGATGCCTTAAAGTCTGTTGAACAAAGTTTCTTTTTATCTTTTGATCCCCCTGTGGATCTTTTACAACCGTATTTGTAATACTTGATATTACTCTTTATCGGATTGTAATGTATTTATCTTTTGCTTCCGCTGTGCATTTAAATTGTGTTGTTTGACTATGATGATATCAACTATGTCACGATACTCTCCACCGGGCCCACCAGTAATACGTGGAAATATCGGGGTGTGACACACCCGCTGATGTTGCTCCTATGGAGACCGACGTCCATTGCACCGACATGCCTATCGCCTTCTTTCAGGACCTACCCGCACTCTGGAAAGGTACTCCAGGTTAGCACCCGCATGACGATCCTTTTTCTACAGCAGCATTTTCCCCGACCTCACAGGCCGCATCGCCTGCTACTTTCACCTCTACACCGTTGGACGAGCCATTTCTATGGTTCCTATAATACACTATGCTGATATTAGACTCTTACCATCCCACGCGGAATTAGTTGCTCCTGTCACATCGGCTACAAATTGAGGTTATAAGTCGCAGAATGTTGGAGCTTGAACTGACACCACATCCTCCACCCTGTCTATTGCCAGTATACTTTGATCCTCCACATTTATCAAGATTCCTTTTACGCTCTCACCTACTGCTATTACACCTTTCCCAGGTTTTTTATGCTCGTTTCTTTACTGTTGAGCGGCAGATCAGTTAGTTACTTTGACGTATATACAAGCTCGGGGAGTAGCTCGCTCATGTTAGCAGTTTGCTTTTCTTTCCTCCTCCACCTCAGTCACCAGTATAGTCGGTTTTCGGACTATGCGCATTGCATTACATTTGGGAAAAGACAATAATGATAAGCCGGGATTGAGGAGACTCTTGAAGACCATTTCTGACTACGTGATTTTGACACACTGATATACTTGTTGGACAAGGGTAGGGTGACCCTGTGTCCCTTTTGATGTGATACATTTCGTAAGACAATGCAATTGTGGTCGGAGAATAATGAGAGCCCAATCATCATTAAACATGCGACAATACTTTATGGCCAATAACCAATGAAAGCTCAGTCGCTATGTCTTCGTTAAGCACGTTGTTGATCTATATGTGTGTGCTGTAATTATAATGCTACGTGCTTGCTTGCTATGCTCTCATTAAACTTAATTCCCAAGTTACTTGGTTATGCTATGATTATGCTATTGCTTGATTGGTTGATATAAAAATCAAATACATGTATGTACATATGACCTCTAAACAACTATATGCAATCCCTGAACAAATACAACCTGACCTAACCAATCTTCTTCTTAGAAGATGTCGATACAAGGGAACATCGCTACCAATGATGTGCGTTAGGTGTAATATGTTTTAGGTATATATTTTAAGCCCTTTTTACACTTTTTAGCCAAGTTTTAAATTTATAAAACACGATATTTACTAACACTAAACACACATATGGGCAAGTGCACCCATCGTGGACGTAGTATAGTGTTGTTAAGATACCGAGGTCGCCAAGGACACAAGAGCTTTTAGTACCGGTTTATCCTCAACGTTTAATCAAATCAAAAATGTTAGAAAAGGGTTTTAAACAAAGAAAATAAAACTAACTAAAATGCTGAAAAATAAAATAAAAGTAAAAACAGATAGACAAGATGAATCACTTGGATCCGACTCGTGTGTAGTGTAACCTTTGATTATTTTTGCACTTTTACACTTGTTTAAGAGATTATCTTAGTTATTGTAGTAGGCCCCTCTTTTGAAGGTGACGTTACCCTCAACCCAGTAGTTTGAGTCAGCAAGGATACAATCCTAAAGGGTCGGATTTTTGAAGGTGACGTTACCCTCAACCCGTTCATTAGCGGAAGCGCGCGGTGTGAACTTGATTAGTTTTCATTGCATACGATAATAGTAAATAACTACATGATTAAAACATACGATGTTCATCCATTAACATAATTTAAAATATTATACATCATAAGTTGTTTAAGAAACAAACCAACATAAGTTTCAGTTTTTACAACAAACTAGTATGACATAAGTTCTAAAACGTAAGGCTTTACGTCCTATATCTCATTGAAGATGAGATATATGGACCAAACCCTTCAAAAGGATGACATCTATAACTTGTTAATCCAAAAGCTTCATGGTAAACACCAGCACCAAGATCCCATTAGTTTCCTGAAATACATGTAAGTTTGAAAACATCAACAAAAGTTGAGCGAGTTCATGTGTTTTGAGTGAGTTCCAATTAAACCTTTAAACATGTGAGAAATCTTTTATAACAAACAGGTATGTATAGCGTCTATGAACAGATCATTAATGTTTTGCAAGGACATTAATATGTGTGGCGACATAGGAAGCACTCAACCCTAGCGAATTTCCTCCGGTCCACCCGGTTAGAACAACAAAAGCACTACATGGGCCACACAAGGACCCAAGAGTGGGGCTCGCTACACCCGATAGATCTACCACTTTTGCCCTCGGTCTTATACAAGATTAATGGTACTTAAGAGAGATTACTATTCGCTCACATGATCTAACAGTTCATTCCCTAGCTAAACCATACCATTGAGACATGTATTCCACCCCCGAGAGTTATAAATCCGAAAACAGTTAAGAGAAAAGGGGGACATGAACTCACAGCTTTGCGTTCCAGAGAGAGAGAGATATTCTAGCAACGTGTTCCGTAAACGCGAGTCAACCTACAATGGTTCTAACTTATTAGACACGTCGGTCTTTCCTAGACCCTGTACTCGTTGTTCATCTTGAACGTTTATTATTTTCGTTTAATTGTGGAACACTTGTGTGTTTTAATAATATGTTGGCATTTGTTTCTTGTATAACTTATTTCGAGACTTTATATTGGTTACACAAATATAAGCATATATCTTTTATGGATTCAAGTGTTAAAAATATTTATTTTTAACATCGTAAATACGTTGTCGTATGTATACAACATACTTGTGAGAGTACACTTCAACAAGTGTAAGTAAGTACATCATCATGTACTTGAGTCTTTTATACATATACGTATCCCGTATTTATACGTGTATTTGTGTGTTTTATACGTGTACGTATACAATATTTATATGTGTGGGTACACCGTATTATATGTGTATATACCGTATTTATACATGTATTATTATAATGTATAATTATAAAAATATACATGGATTTTACATTGGGTCTAGCCCATAATTTATTGTCATTGGGCCTAGCCCACATTTATGTTATGTAAGTGGGCTTTAGCCCAATTTATTATATGAATGGGTCTTTATTAGCCCATTATAAGTCCAAGTATTCTTATACTTTTACAAGTGTATTTCATACGTATTATTATATATGGTTTCTCACATGCATATGTACACTTAGTAATATTCACTTTATACTTTCCGGATTTTTATAAGTGTTCAAATATGTAGTGTCACACCCCGACCACGTAAAACATCAAATCGTGGCGGAAACGTCGGGGAGTGTTGTAACAGAATTATTGTTCCACAACCAAGGTAATTAAAATAATATTTTATTCATCACCCAAGGGTGGAATACATTGTTCAAAACAAGAACCAACATGTTACATTGTCTTAAAACTACTGAAATAAAGAGTACATAACGTTATTAAACTAAGTCTAGCTCTGTTTTATGTCACTAAGGCCCGAGTCCACCCTAGCGTGTCACGATCATCATCCTATGCATTAGCTCCTGAAACACATGTGAAAATAGGTACGTCAGCATAAAAATGCCTGTGAGTAACATAGGTTTTGTGAAAAATAGGATTCATGACTTAGGTTTAAGAAAAGTGTTTAATAAAAGTTAGTCATGAACCTTGTATTCATGACTTAGGTTTAAGAAAAATAGCACTTATATATAGGAAGTACCAGCGGCGTATCCACCATGCTTGTATCATACTACACACATATCGTTACTTAAGTCATTAAACAAACCACCAATGTGTAATAGTCCATGTTTAAACCAACCATCAAATGTTCTTGTCTAAACCATTGTCATATGTTTAAAACCCAAAATGTAGTCATGTAGTTAAGTGTAAACAAAAGTTATGTATGGTAAGTAACAAAATGAGAATACTTAACCATAAGTAAAAAGGAACAAAACAAAGTATTTTGAATGAATCAAAAAGTTATGTTTTGCCAAGTAAAAGCTTGTTTTATTGATACAAACATTTATGTGGTAAGTTAACGCATTACATTCAAGCCTTGAGACAGCAGGATAACCTTAGAGTAAAGGTTATCAAAGTAAAATGTTTTCGGATTCAGTCATTCCTTTCATCCAAACCAACCCAGGATGTCAGGAACGGGATTTGTCAAGTCCTATGGTACCATTACTTACTACCGAGCGGCGTAGCTAATGTTAATGAATGTAGTAAAGAACCGTTTATGCAAACCAAATGTCATACAAAATGTAAACAAGTTATGTGAAAACAATGTACTAAGTATGCTAAGTAAACATACAAAGCAGAAAAGTCATGTAAATCAATGTGCTAGTATGCTCAGTCAACATACATAGCAGAAAATGTAATGTAAAACAATGTGCTAATATGCCAAGTAAACATATGTAGCAAAGCAATGTAATGTAAATCAATGTGCTAGCATGCTAAGTAAACATACATAGCAAAACATAATGAAATCATGTACTAGTAGTGTACTCAAGAACATAGCAAGCATATGATGTGAAAACAAGAAAGCACGAAAGTAACAAGTAGGCACATGTGTTTCACCCCAAAATGTTTGAAAAACAGTAAAAGAGCGGTCTATGTACTCACTTGAGATTGCTTAGAAGTCGTAGGATAACCACCAAGCAATGCTAGAAGATCACGGAATCAAACGACACCTATATAGGTATCTACATTAATAAACGGACCTATCGGAGGATCGGGTAGTACGAGGGTTCGTAAACCAAATAAGTATGGGAACTTATGTAATATGGTTTGACAAAGCCTACATACTAAAACGAAACTTATCCTAAGTGCTTTTGACCCGTTACGACCCGTTTAGGTAGCTTATGCTACTTTAACGCGTCGTTTGCGTAAAACGCGTTCGGAAAGCCTAACTAGTCCTATGACAAGTAAGATATGCCTTAACATGCTTAATATTGTTGCTAAATCAGTTTAGATGTCAAAAATTATGTTACATTGGCTTAAATTGAATTTTGGCGTGAAAAGGGTAATTTGGTAATTTACCTAAGGCATAGAAACTACTTATCATACAACTACTTAAACGTCGTGACCATAAGTATAACCTCGGAAGGTTATTCCCTATACAACTATGGTCACCTAAAATGTTTGGTCGGATCCTAAAGATCGACCAAATGGGTCGGGTTCGTAAGCATAAGCGATTGATTAGATCGCTTACCTTTACGACCCTAAACAAGCACAAATCTAAAAGCGACGAGCTAAATATGCTAGAACATGTTTAGTAATGTTAGAAAACAGGTTTGGTATTAAAACAAACGGTTTTAATACCCTAGAGTAGTTTGGTTACAAAATACGCGAGAAAACGCATTTTGGCCGAAACTACGACTCGTCACTGAGCCTAGATAACGTGGTAATCAGTAGGTATAGTCACTAGGGACTATAACCATCGTGATTACGCTCACGTTATGAAGTTCAAACGAACTTCGCGTTGACCATAAACTGGTCAATGCAGAAAGTCAAACACAGTTTGACTTTAACGCTAAAACGAACGAAAAACGCGAAAGAATACTTACAAATGGTCCCCGCAAGCTTTGACCCGATTCACTCTCAAGTAGGAAGCAATTACTTCCACTTAGAGAGCAAGAATCAGATCAAATGTGAGGAAACCAAGTGAAAGCAAGTGGGTATTTATAGGAAATCCACAACCGTTAGGATCGTTCCTCGAAAATCGAGCTTGAATCTCAACCTTACACTTGGGCCCAAGGTATTAGAATACAATGGGAAGATGAAAACCATCAAATGGTATTGAAAACAAGGGATTAAAACCATCAAAACAGCTGGAACAGGCCAGATTCAATGTTTCTGCAATTCTGCTGATATGGGGACTGCTTACGGACTGTAAGCACATGTCCATACGGTCCGTAAGGGACCTGCAGACCAGCAACTTTCAAAAATGACAATTTAGCCCCTAAACTTACAAAACTTGCATTTCGGCTCAACTTTGACACGTTTAAGCCCCGTTAACGCCATTTCAAAGCTCTAAAATGAAGTTAAAGTATAGGGAACTTAAAATGTGCTCAAAAATATGCCGGATGTCGGTTCGTTTGGACGTACGATTGCGTTGATCGGTTAATTACGACGGAAGTCGTAACGGACGCAAAAATGGTCCAAATTGCGCGACGATTGGATTTTTGACAAGCTAATCACTAAAACATAATATTTTAATGATTAGCTAAATTTTTGGATGTCCGGATGAATTCAGCACGTAAGTTATGCGTGAAAATGCAAACTTATGCACTTTTTGACGCTTTTAGTCCCTGAATGACCCAAAAGTTTATTTTAGCATACCGAACCCCTCAAAGCCTATTTCTAAGCTATGTAAAGGATATTTAGGGTGTGTTTAACTTATAATCATGTTCCGGAACGTTTGTTACTGTTCAAATCGGCATACTTTCGTAGTTTGTCAATTTTAGTCCCTGTAAGCGAATAGACTAGATTTTGCCATACCAAAGCCTTCAAAACTTATTTCTAAGTTATGTAAAGGTTATTTAAGGTATGTTAAGCATAAATTGATGTTCCGGAGTATTTGTCATGTTAAACTGATTACGTTTACGCACCAGTTTGCGTATATTTCTCCAGGAAGCGATATAGAGTTTGAAATTGGATAAAAGTCAAAACATGAAAAACATCAAACACAAATAAACAAACATAGGGATCAAATAACTTTATTTCATTGATAACTAAATTGTTTACAATGATTACAAGCACAGATGTCACAGTCTCCCCTACTTGCGGAAATTTCGCCCCGAAATTTGTTTAGAGGAAACTCGTGAGAATAGATGTGGATACTTTGCCTTTATTTGATCTTCACGTTCCCAAGTAAACTCAGGTCCACGTTTAGATTCCCAGCGAACTTTAACCAAAGGAATGCGCTTGCGTTTAAGCCATTTGACTTCACGATCCATAATTTCCACAGGTTTCTCAACAAAATGTAGTGTTTTATCAACACGAATTTCGTCAAGTGGTATGTGGAGGTTCTCATCAGCTAAACACTTTTTGAGATTGGATACGTGGAAGGTAGGATGAACATTTCCAAGTTCAGGAGGTAATGCAAGTCTGTAGGCTACCTTACCGATTCTTTCGACGATCTTGAATGGTCCAACGTATCTAGGTGCAAGTTTTCCTTTCTTTCCAAATCTGATCACACCTTTCCAAGGCGAGACCTTAAGTAATACACGATCACCGACTTGGAATTCTAAGGGCTTGCGTCGTTGGTCCGCGTAACTCTTTTGACGGCTTCGAGCTGCCTGTAAGTTATCACGAACTTTCTTAACCTTGTCAGTTGTCTTTAGAATGAGGTCAGGTCCAGTAAGCTGAGCCTCACCTATTTCATTCCAGCAGACTGGTGAACGACATTTTCGACCATAGAGAGCCTCGAAAGGAGCCATGTTGATACTAGAGTGATGACTATTGTTGTAGGAGAATTCAATCAATGGAAGATGTGAATCCCAACTACCACCAAAATCGATCACACAAGCTCTAAGCATATCCTCCAAAGTCTAGATTGTTCTTTCAGTCTGGCCATCTGTTTGTGGATGATAGGCTGTGCTCAGATTGAGTTGGGTCCCCATAGCAGATTGCATGGTTCTCCAAAATCGAGAAGAGAAGCGAGCATCCCTATCAGAAATAATGTTCAAAGGAACACCATGTCGAGATACAATTTCATCCACGTAGATTTTGGCCAGATCTTCAGCAGATAGATTCTCACGGATCGGCAGGAAATGCGCTGACTTTGTAAGACGATCAACAACTACCCAGATGGCATCATGACCTTTCTTAGTGCGCGGGAGTTTAGTAATGAGATCCATAGCAATGTTTTCCCATTTCCAAACTGGGATCTCAGGTTGCTCCAAAAGACCATAAGGATGCTGGTGTTCAGCCTTGACCTTGAGACAAGTAAGGCACTTTGAAACGTACAAGGCAATGTCTTTCTTCATACCAGGCCACCAATACTGAGTACGAAGATCCTTATACATTTTGTCTGAGCCAGGATGAATAGAATAACGTGACTTATGGGCCTCATCCATAAGCAAAGTGCGAAGATCATCTTGGCTTGGGACCCACAAATGGTCCATGAAATAATATGATCCATCTTCCTTCAGCACAAGATCAGGCTTAATGTGATAGGGTAATTCCTTACCCATCAAGTCTTGTGAAACACAAGCCTGTTGAGCCTGAGTAATGCGTGCTTGGATGTCAGATCGAGCTTGAATAGCAGATTGAACACGAACACAATGAAGCACAGTACGTTCCTTACGACTTAATGCGTCAGCCACAACATTCGCTTTACCGGGATGGTAGCGAATTTCGCAATCATAGTCGTTTAAGAGTTCGACCCAACGTCTTTGCCTCATGTTGAGTTCCTTCTGGTTAAAGATATGCTGAAGACTTTTGTGGTCAGTGAAAACCACGCATTTTGTGCCATACAAATAATGTCTCCAGATTTTGAGAGCGAAGACAACTGCACCCAACTCAAGATCATGAGTGGTGTAGTTTCTCTCATGTACCATCAATTGTCTAGATGCGTAGGCTATGACTTTGTTCCTTTGCATCAGAACACAGCCAAGACCCAATTTCGATGCATCACAGTAAACAACAAAATCATCATTGCCTTCAGGCAAAGTCAGAATAGGTGCATCACAAAGCTTTTGCTTCAAGGTCTGAAATGCTTCTTCTTGCTTAAAACCCCATTCAAAGGGTTTGTTCTTCTGAGTTAGAGCAGTTAGAGGAACTGCAATCTTTGAGAAGTTCTCGATGAAGCGGCGGTAATAACCCGCAAGACCAAGAAAAGAACGAACCTCAGTAGGAGTAGTAGGCGTATCCCAATCCTTAATCGCACTGATCTTGGAGGGATCTACATGAATACCTTGTTCGTTGACAATATGTCCCAAAAATTGAACTTCCTTAAGCCAAAATTCACACTTGGAGAACTTGGCAAAAAGTTGCTCTTTCTTTAGGAGTTCCAGAGTAAGACGAAGATGGCGCTCGTGATCAGCTCGCGTCTTAGAGTAAATCAAGATGTCATCAATGAAAACGATGATGAACTTATCCAAATAAGGCTTGCAGACCCTATTCATCAAGTCCATGAAAATAGCAGGAGCATTGGTCAAACCGAATGGCATGACTGTGAACTCATAATGCCCATATCGAGTGCGGAATGCTGTTTTGGGAATATCCTCTTCATGCATACGAAGTTGATGATACCCAGAACGAAGGTCAATCTTCGAAAAGCAAGTAGCACCCTGTAACTGGTCAAAGAGATCATCAATGCGAGGTAGGGGATATCGATTCTTGATGGTAAGCTTATTCAGCTCACGATAATCGATACACATTCTGAAGGATCCATCCTTCTTCTTGACAAAAAGAACGGGAGCACCCCAAGGTGAAAAGCTAGGACGGATAAAACCTTTGTCAGAAAGCTCCTGAAGCTGTTTAGACAACTCTTGCATCTCAGACGGTGCAAGACGATATGGAGCTCTGGCAATGGGATTTGCACCAGGTACAAGATCAATACGGAACTCGACTTGGCGTGCTGGAGGTAGACCAGGTAACTCTTCAGGAAACAACTCCGGATAATCCCGAACAACAGGAATATCTTGCATAGTCTTACCTTGGTCTTTATCTGCTGTAACATGTGCCAAGAAGGCCATATAGTTCTTTCGCAGATACTTCCGAGCTTGAAAACAAGACATAAGCTTGAGGCTACTAGCAGGTTTCTCACCGCGAACCTGTAGTATCTCACCTGACGAAAGCGGCACACGAACGATCTTCTCAAAGCAAACTACCTCAGCGCGATTCTTGGCTAACCAATCCATACCCACAATAATGTCGAAGCTTCCCAGTTGCATAGGCGTGAGGTCAATAGGAAAAAGATGGTCGTTAAGGTTCAACTGGCAGTTGCGAAGAACAGAATCAAGAACAATGGGTTCACCACTCGCAACTTCAACAGTCAAAGGCTTACCTAGTTTCGTTCTAGAAACGCGAAGCAAGGGCTCAAAAGATAACGACACAAAACTCTTATCGGCCCCTGAATCAAAAAGAACAGATGCAGGTTGATTATTAACAAAGAACGTACCGTTCACCACCTCGTTGTCTGCTTGCGCCTCAAAATCATTCATGTTAAAAGCTCGTCCACGAGCCTGAGCTTGAACTGGGTTCGCATTTATCAACCTTGGACACTGGTTACGGTAGTGGGTCAGATCCCCACAGTTGTAACAAGAACCCGGTGGGAAGTGAGGTCGTGCTGCTTGACCTTGTTGCTGAGCAACCTGTTGAGCCGGGTTCTGAGCTGCCCGATTCTGATTGACAGGAACACGGCAGGTGGCAGCAAGGTGACCGGGTCTTCCGCAGTTGGTGCATTGACGACACTGGTGGTGTGGTTGATGATGTCCGTTACACTTATTGCACAGAGGTGCATTGCCAAAGTATGGTTTCTTGGCAAGAGGTTGCGCAGGCTGATTTTGAGTAGCTTGAGCCTGAGTAGTAACGGCATAATTCTGGGAAGCCTTCCGCTTCCTCGAACCCTTCGAAGAACCCGCATCATTCCCCTTCTTGCTTTTACCCTTCTTGCTATCCTTCTTGTCAGACTCCTGCTTCTTACCCTTTTTTATCACCCTTTCTGTGCAACTTACCCTTTCGAATCTGCGACTCAGTCAACGTTGCAGATAGTTCGATTGCCTGACGAACAGTGGTAGGTTTACTACCGGTAACTATGTCTTGCACAGAGTCAGGTAGACCATCGATGTATCTTTCGATAGCCTTATCAAGTGGGGTAACCATCGTTGGGCATAACAAACTCAACTCTTCATACCTATCAGTATACGCCCGGTGCTCGCCACTAAACTGCTTTAGATCGTCAAACTCCCTTTCCAGTGCTCGTAGTTCATGACGAGGACAAAACTCACTCATCATGAGAGTCCTCAACTCAGCCCATGATTGTGCTAAAGCGACTTCAGCACCACGATCTCTCATAACCCCATTCCACCATGTCAACGCCCTCTTTTGAAAAACACTAGAAGCAAACTCGACTTTGCGATTATCAGGACACTGAACGTGACGGAAAGTATTCTCAATGCTCTCAAACCATTGAAGGAGCCCAGTTGCCCCCTCAGTACCACTGAACTTGAGTGGTTTAGCTGAATTGAAGCTCTTGAAGTTACAAGGAGCATTCTGATTGATGTTGGCTTGGTTAAACTGAGCAATAAGATTCGGGAACGCAGCAGCCATATGCTGTGCGATGATTTCTACCAGTTCGGCATTGGGTAGCTGATTTTCGCGTCGAGGAGGCATGCTAAAAAGAGGAAAACATGAGAGGAAACGAGTGAGATGATTAGATGAAAAGAACGAGATGAAACAAAATTAACAAAGCAAGGATTGTGGTCATTCGTCCGTATCACAAAGCAAACAAATGATACACAGTGACTAATCAAAGTAAATGGGTCCATAAACAATGCTTAGCGAAGACATGCTCGCCTATAAGTGAACACTCACCCCAAGAGTTCCCAGGTAAGAGTGACTGGTCCGATTATGTGGATTTGTACGAACACTCTAGCCTTAGACAGAAAACCCAGGGTACAGGCATTCACCCTTCCAGTTTGCACGTGTTCACATTGTTTAGAACCCAAAACTTTGACGAGATTTGAAAACTTGGAAGGCACAAGGCCAAAAGAATCATTAAAAACAAATGATAAATTTCCAAAATCAATTTGAAAAATCAAAAGGGTTCAAAACCATTTAATAAATCATTTGAAAACAGAGGATTGTTTTTCAAAAATCGTTTTAGAAAACTGGGTTCTTGTTTTGGTGATCACCTAAGGATAGGTGAAGTGCATGTTTTAAGATCTGAACACAAGATAACTTGTGTTGGGGTCCTAGAAAGGTTATAGTCTAGGTCAAAGCATTACTAATAACCTAATTCCCTATAACCATTGGCTCTGATACCAACTCTTCTGTCACACCCCGACCACGTAAAACATCAAATCGTGGCGGAAACGTCGGGGAGTGTTGTAACAGAATTATTGTTCCACAACCAAGGTAATTAAAATAATATTTTATTCATCACCCAAGGGTGGAATACATTGTTCAAAACAAGAACCAACATGTTACATTGTCTTAAAACTACTGAAATAAAGAGTACATAACGTTATTAAACTAAGTCTAGCTCTGTTTTATGTCACTAAGGCCCGAGTCCACCCTAGCGTGTCACGATCATCATCCTATGCATTAATTATCGTGAAACACATGTGAAAATAGGTACGTCAGCATAAAAATGCCTGTGAGTAACATAGGTTTTGTGAAAAATAGGATTCATGACTTAGGTTTAAGAAAAGTGTTTAATAAAAGTTAGTCATGAACCTTGTAAAATGTTTTGTTTTGTAAATCAATTGAAACGTGATGAAATCAGATGATATGTATAAGTAAAGAATAATGTATGGTTAAAGAATAACCAAGTGGAAATAAGTTGTAAGAAATAAATTGTTTTGTAAAACAAAGTCTTATGAAAATATGTTATTTGTGTAAAAATGTGCAAGTCCAAACTAAATGATTTAAATAACGCTATGACATGTAATACAATACAAGCACTTATATATAGGAAGTACCAGCGGCGTATCCACCATGCTTGTATCATACTACACACATATCGTTACTTAAGTCATTAAACAAACCACCAATGTATAATAGTCCATGTTTAAACCAACCATCAAATGTTCTTGTCTAAACCATTGTCATATGTTTAAAACCCAAAATGTAGTCATGTAGTTAAGTGTAAACAAAAGTTATGTATGGTAAGTAACAAAATGAGAATACTTAACCATAAGTAAAAAGGAACAAAACAAAGTATTTTGAATGAATCAAAAAGTTATGTTTTGCCAAGTAAAAGCTTGTTTTATTGATACAAACATTTATGTGGTAAGTTAACGCATTACATTCAAGCCTTGAGACAGCAGGATAACCTTAGAGTAAAGGTTATCAAAGTAAAATGTTTTCGGATTCAGTCATTCCTTTCATCCAAACCAACCCAGGATGTCAGGAACGGGATTTGTCAAGTCCTATGGTACCATTACTTACTACCGAGCGGCGTAGCTAATGTTAATGAATGTAGTAAAGAACCGTTTATGCAGACCAAATGTCATACCAAATGTAAACAAGTTATGTGAAAACAATGTACTAAGTATGCTAAGTAAACATACAAAGCAGAAAAGTCATGTAAATCAATGTGCTAGTATGCTCAGTCAACAAACATAGCAGAAAATGTAATGTAAAACAATGTGCTAATATGCCAAGTAAACATATGTAGCAAAGCAATGTAATGTAAATCAATGTGCTAGCATGCTAAGTAAACATACATAGCAAAACATAATGAAATCATGTACTAATAGTGTACTCAAGAACATATCAAGCATATGATGTGAAAACAAGAAAGCACGAAAGTAACAAGTAGGCACATGTGTTCCACCCCAAAATGTTTGAAAAACAGTAAAAGAGGGGTCTATGTACTCACTTGAGATTGCTTAGAAGTCGTAGGATAACCACCAAGCAATGCTAGAAGATCACGGAATCAAACAGCACCTATATAGGTATCTACATTAATAAACGGACCTATCGGAGGATCGGGTAGTACGAGGGTTCGTAAACCAAATAAGTATGGGAACTTATGTAATATGGTTTGACAAAGCCTACATACTAAAACGAAACTTATCCTAAGTGCTTTTGACCCGTTATGACCCGTTTAGGTAGCTTATGCTACTTTAACGCGTCGTTTGCGTAAAACGCGTTCGGAAAGCCTAATTAGTCCTATGACAAGTAAGATATGCCTTAACATGCTTAATATTGTTGCTAAATCAGTTTAGATGTCAAAAATTATGTTACATAGGCTTAAATTGAATTTTGGCGCAAAAAGGGTATTTTGGTAATTTACCTAAGGCATAGAAACTACTTATCATACAACTACTTAAACGTCGTGACCATAAGTATAACCTCGGAAGGTTATTCCCTATACAACTATGGTCACCTAAAATGTTTGGTCGGATCCTATAGATCGACCAAATGGGTCGGGTTCGTAAGCATAAGCGATTGATTAGATCGCTTACCTTTACGACCCTAAACAAGCACAAATCTAAAAGCGACGAGCTAAATATGCTAGAACATGTTTAGTAATGTTAGAAAACAGGCTTGGTATTAAAACAAACGGTTTTAATACCTAGAGTAGTTTGGTTACAAAATACGCGAGAAAACGCATTTTGGCCGAAACTACGACTCGTCACTGAGCCTAGATAACGTGGTAATCAGTAGGTATAGTCACTAGGGACTATAACCATCGTGATTACGCTCACGTTATGAAGTTCAAACGAACTTCGCGTTGACCATAAACTGGTCAATGCAGAAAGTCAAACACAGTTTGACTTTAACGCTAAAACGAACGAAAAACGCGAAAGAATACTTACAAATGGTCCCCGCAAGCTTTGACCCGATTCACTCTCAGGTAGGAAGCAATTACTTCCACTTAGAGAGCAAGAATCAGATCAAATGTGAGGAAACCAAGTGAAAGCAAGTGGGTATTTATAGGAAATCCACAACCGTTAGGATCGTTCCTCGAAAATCGAGCTTGAATCTCAACCTTACACTTGGGCCCAAGGTATTAGAATACAATGGGAAGATGAAAACCATCAAATGGTATTGAAAACAAGGGATTAAAACCATCAAAACAGCTGGAACAGGCCAGATTCAATGTTTCTGCAATTCTGCTGATCTGGGGACTGCTTACGGACCGTAAGCACATGTCCATACGGTCCGTAAGGGACCTGCAGACCAGCAACTTTCAAAAATGACAATTTAGCCCCTGAACTTACAAAACTTGCATTTCGGCTCAACTTTGACACGTTTAAGCCCCGTTAACCCCATTTCAAAGCTCTAAAATGAAGTTAAAGTATAGGGAACTTAAAATGTGCTCAAAAATATGCCGGATGTCGGTTCGTTTGGCCGTACGATTGCGTTGTTCGGTTAATTACGACGGAAGTCGTAACGGACGCAAAAATGGTCCAAATTGCGCGACGATTGGATTTTTGACAAGCTAATCACTAAAACATAATATTTTAATGATTAGCTAAATTTTTGGATGTCCGGATGAATTCAGAACGTAAGTTATGCGCGAAAATGCAAACTTATGCACTTTTTGACGCTTTTAGTCCCTGAATGACCCAAAAGTTTATTTTAGCACACCGAACCCCTCAAAGCCTATTTCTAAGCTATGTAAAGGATATTTAGGGTGTGTTTAACTTATGATCATGTTCCGGAACGTTCGTTACTGTTCAAATCGGCATACTTTCGTAGTTTGTCAATTTTAGTCCCTGTAAGCGAATAGACTAGATTTTGCCATACCAAAGCCTTCAAAACTTATTTCTAAGTTATGTAAAGGTTATTTAAGGTATGTTAAGCATAAATTGATGTTCCGGAGTATTTGTCGCGTTAAACTGATTACGTTTACGCACCAGTTTGCGTATAATTCTCCAGGAAGCGATATAGAGTTTGAAATTGGATAAAAGTCAAAACACGAAAAACATCAAACACAAATAAACAAACATAGGGATCAAATAACTTTATTTCATTGATAACTGAATTGTTTACAATGATTACAAGCACAGATGTCACATGTAGGTATACTTTTCTTGTCTAAAAATATGCATTATTTTTAGAGTTTCGTCACAGAGTCGAAAATTTATATTCTCACGTTGAAAGTGACCATTTGTCATTCGCCATGGGTGCACGCTTCATGTCGATACATGGAGATGTTCGATGTCGGTGGCGACGCGTTTCATTCGGTGGAGCGTTTATTATATTTATTTTCCGTCGGTTCATATATATATATATAGTCTTGTTAATACTTATGGTTAAAATTAGTTTTGTTCGGTGTCCGTTCGTCCGCGTTATTGTCCGTTTATTTGTTTTAACCACAATATATATGGAACCTCATGTGTATAAGTTTGTTGTATTTTCCAAGTTTAGTGTATTTTTATATTTGGTATGTATTCTTCCTACCACTAATACATACACACATTGTACAAGCAACATACACCAAATAGAGTATTTTAACATATGTAAATATAGTTTTCTCAAAAGTTATGTTCATTATTTTATTTATAAACTTACCCAGTTTTATGTTATAAAAATATCTTTTTGAGTTTATAAAAACTCTTGGGTGGTTAAGACTTAACCATCGTCATAAGGGTTTGTATAATAATGATTAGGGTCATTAATCACAATTAAGTTTACTAATTACTATTACCCACGTCAATCACCCCGTTAATCTCTTTTTAATCGTGATTAATATTTTTAGAAAAATTTCGCATAGTTTTCCCTAAATTATGGCGTTTCCCCACGTTTATTAAACGTATCATTAAGCATGTTTAACCCCATAATCAACATCAACCCAAATCAAGTTTCAAAATACCAACTTTGCATGCATGAATTCATCTATACGTCTTCATTTTCCATAGACTTTTTTTTATATATATTTTTAGCCATATTTTTACATGAACTTCTAAAAATATTTTTTTTAACAAGACTTTTAAAACTAACATATTGTCTTATAATTTTTAGACCAGTCCATCCATTTAACCAAACTTATTTAGGCTACTTTTAAGATGATCTTAGTTAAAATCACGGTGTTTAACTTTTATAAAAGCTATATTTATCATAAATCACATTATAGTTTATATAAAAGTCCATGGAATATAAGCATGATGTTTAGATCTAAACATCAAGATGTTTAGATCATAATTTCTAGCTTAGATTATACAAGATCATACATTTAGTCATCCTACTAACATAACCATCATGAGCATATACACTAACTAACAGAAATCAACATAATCCACACATAATATATAATTATTATAGACTTTTTAAGTGGTGATTAGAGTTTTTAAGCTTTGTTTTGTTGAAGTTCAAGATGAACACTTTGTACTTTATAAATCTACATAATATAACAAACTTAAAAATAAATGTAGGAGGTCTTACAATTTTGCAAGAGGTTAGTGGGCTTTGGGATGAAGATTATGAAGGTATAAAAGCTTCCAAGCACCTCCTAATGATTCTCCATGTGTGTAGCTTCCTTAGATCACCATGTGGTGGCTTGAAAAAGGCTTAAAATGATAAGTTTATAGTTTGAAAATGGAAGGCTAGGGATGTGATGGTGGTGTCGTGAATGTGAAAAGGGTGGGAGGAAGTTTTTGTGTTTTTGAAATGTTTAAAATGATGGAGTGTAAGTGATCAGTAGGTTATATCACTCATTTCTTGCAAGTTGTGGTCAACAAGGAAGCCATCATCCATGCTCATGACCATTATTACTAGAAGTTGTAGGTTGATGATGTGGGGACCCACCCTAGCCGAAAATAGAAGTATGGTGTGGTGATTGTCTTTTTTTTTAAATATAAATTAGGCATGTGCATATAACATTTGATGTAGATATTTAGGTAATTAACTTAGCTATGGTAATTAGGGGTTAATGATAGTCTAGGAGTATAAATAAAGTCGAATTAGTTTTCTAATTTAGTAGGTATTACTTTTGGATGGTAAAAATACCACTAGTTCGCTCGTCGGTTCAATATCGGGTGTTATATAATACAGGGAGCTATGGTTTTAATTTACCATCGACGCTATAATGTTTATTCAAGGCATTTACGACGCCAAAATATGGCTAACTAGTTCGCTAGCTTTTTGGTTTAGGCAATTGGATGGTAGAAATATAATTCATTCGCCTATTGGCTCGAATTTGGACAGTGGGTGAGAGTCGCGACGTAACACCGATAGTTTATATTTCGGGTATGCCATTGGTATCCCTAATCTTGTTTATGATGTAAAATATTATTTACAAGTCCTACGAACTTTAAAATGCTGAATTAGTGTTGCGGATAATTTTTTTTGTTACAATTTGGCGCAGAACGGACACTCTATAAATATACATTTTTTTCCAGAAAGTTTATATGTTTTATCATTTAATGGCCCTAGTTAGGGGTTTTTATTTATATTTCATCTATAAAATGCGTTCATGCCCTTCATCGCTCGTTCAGACAGTTTTCGGAACTTGCTGGCATGAATAGTGTGTTATGGTGAATAGTGGTTTTAGCATTTTGCCAACCTATTAGGACATAGTTTCCAGTTTTCTCATGACGTGGCGATTATATTAATATGGTTTAACATATTTACCCATGTCCTATGATTGCTAGACTTTTCACGACCTAATCCTGCAATACTTAAATCGTAATGAACGTAATTAAACGTTAAATCAAGTGTTTAAGTTGTACGGGATTGCCATTATTTTTGCCGGTTGTCACATTCTCCCCCGTTAGAAGAATTTCGTCCCGAAATTCAAGTCGTGTTACCGATTGCAGAGGAGTCTTGAAACAAATGAGGGTACTTGGACTTGATTTGATTTTCACGTTCCCACGTAAACTCGGGACCGTGACGCGAGTTCCAACGAACTTTGACTAGCTTTATATGACTCCTCCGTGTCTTGTGGACTTTCCAGTTCGTAACCTCAACAGGTTCTTCGGTAAATTGGAGTTTGTCGTTGACGTGTATCTCGTCCGCTAGGATGACGACCGTTTCTTGAATAGGACTTTTCTTGAGATTGGACACGTGAAATGTGTCGTGTACACTGCTGAGCTCTTCTGGTAATTTCAATTCGTAAGCAACTGTTAAGATTTTTCCAGGATTTCGAAAGGTCCAATATAGCGTGGATTCCGCTTTCCATGTTTACCAAATCTTACTACGCCCTTCCAAGGCGAGACTTTCAACAATACCATGTCTCCGTCCTCGAAAGCTAATGGTTTGCATCGTTTGTCGGCAAAGCTCTTTTGTCTATCAAGAGCCACCTTGATACGGTCTCGTATCTGAATGATCTTATATGTGGTTTCCTAGACCAATTTAGGACCAATGAGTTGTTTATCCCCGGTCTCCGCCCAACATAGCGGGGACCGACACTTTCGTCCATACAAAGCTTCAAACGGGGCGGGCTGAATGTTAGTGTGATAGCTATTATTGTATGAGAACTCCACTAATGGCAAGTGAGTATCCCAGTTTCCACCCAAATCTATCACACATGCGCGGAGCATGTCCTCCAAGGTCTGTATCGTTCGTTCACTTTGGTCGTCCGTTTGAGGGTGAAAGGCCGTACTAAGGTTTAGTTGTGATCCGAAGGCCTTTTGAAATGATTGCCATATCCTTGACACGAACGGACCATCTCGGTCCGATATAATAGAAACAGGCACTCCATGTCTTGCCACAATCTCTTTGAGGTATATTTCAACCAGTTTCTTAGTGCTATCCTTCTCACTGATCGGTAGAAAATGCGCGGACTTTGTAAGTCGATCTACAATGTCCCAAATCATATCATGGCCTCTTGAGGTTCGGGGTAACTTAGTAATGAATTCCATCGATATTTTTTCCCATTTCCATACGGGAATTTCAGGTTGTTGCAGTAACCCTGAAGGCTTCTGATATTCCGCCTTAACCCTGGCACATGTAAGGCACTTCCCGACATAAGTAGCAATGTTGCCTTTAAGATTAGGCCACCAATAAAATTCTTTCAAGTCTTGGTACATTTTATCCGATCCTGGATGGATAGAGTACCTTGACTTATGAGTCTTGTCCAAAATTATCACTCATAGGTCGCCAAAGAATGGTACCCAAATTCGTCCCATAAAGTAAAGTGTTCCATCCTCCTTTGGAACCAATTGTGCCTCCATTCCCCATAAGGATTCGGCTCGTATATTTTCTGGTTTAAGCGCTTCTTGTTGAGTATCGTGAATCCGAGAGGTGAGATCAATTTGTAAAGTCATCTCTGAGGCTCGCACCCTTAGAGGTTTTGCACGTTCCTTGCGGCTCAAGGCGTCCGCCACAACGTTCGCCTTGCCCGGATGTACTTCATCTCATAATCATAATCGTTCAATAACTCAACCCATCGTCGCTGCCGCATATTTAAGTCCTTCTGATAAAATATGTGTTGCAAACTCTTGTGATCTGTAAAGATCGTACAAGTACCATATAGGTAGTGATGGCAGATCTTTAACGCGAATACCACCGCACCTAGCTCAAGATCGTGCGTGGTATAGTTTTTCTCATGCACCTTCAATTGACGAGACGCGTACACGATGACTTTGTCTCGTTGCATCAACACGCAACCAAGACCTTGATGTGATGCATCACAATAGACCATGAAGTCATCGGTACCGTCGGGTAAGGATAAAATAGGCGCGTCACAAAGTTTATCTTTTAGTAGTTGAGAAGCCGCCTCCTGTTTCTCGCCCCAATCAAACTTTTTATCCTTTCGGGTTAGGGACGTTAGCGGTTGAGCAACTTTCGAAAAGTTCTCTATGAATCATCTATAATAGCCCGCTAATCCCAAAAATTGTCGTACTTCTGTAGGGGTCTTAGGCTCTTCCCAATTTCTAATCGCCTCAATCTTAACGGGGTCAACATGAATTCCCTTCTCATTTACCACATGACCTAGGAATTGCACCTCGCGAATCCAAAATTCACACTTTGAAAATTTCGCATAAAGTTGTTCCTTTTTCAAAAGCTCCAAAATAGCTCGCAAATGTTGCTCATGTTCCTCCTCGGTTCACGAGTATATTACGATATCATCAATAAAAATGACTACAAACTTGTCTAAATACGGCTTACACACGCGGTTCATGAGGTCCATGAATACCACCGGTGCATTGGTTAAGCCGAGTGGCATAACAAGAAACTCGTAATGTTCGGAACGAGTCCTAAAGGCCGTGTTGGGGATACTCTCCTCTTATTTCTCAACTGATGGTATCCCAATCTCAAATCAATCTTAGAGTAATAGGTTGAACCTTGTAGTTGATCGAATAAGTCGTCGACTCTCGGTAAAGGATATCAGTTCTTGATGGTCAGCTTGTTTAACTCCCTATAGTTAATGCACATGCGAAAACTGCCATCTTTCTTTTTGACAAATAATATCGGAGCTCCCCAAGGTGAGAAACTTGGTCTGATGAATCCTTTATCTAGTAACCCTTGCAGCTGAGTAGATAACTCCTGCATTTCTGACGGAGCTAATCGATATGGTGATTTCGCCACTGGTGCCACTCCTGGAACCAAATCAATCCGAAACTCCACTTGTCATTGTGGAGGCAGTCCAGGCAAGTCTTCTGGAAAGACTTCTGGATATTCTTTCAGAACGGGGATATCTTCTAACTTTGGCTCCTTGGTTTCCTTGTCGACTACGTGGGTGAGAAAAGCTATACAGCCTTTTCGGAGACACTTTTGCGCCTTCATGCAATTAATGATCCGTAAGGGTGTCTCGCACTTCTCCCCATGAATTATAAGCGTTTCTTCATTCAGCAGTGAGATGCGGATGGTTTTCTAGTGACAAACCACTTCCGCCTGGTTGTCGGACAACCAATCCATTCCGACAACAATGTCAAAACTACCCAAGTCAATGGGTAAGAGGTCGATAGAAAATTTTCGCTCTCCAAGCTCGAGTGTACAACCCTTAATAACCTCATTCGCTTCGACAAATTTTTCATTCGCCAATTCTATAGAATACGGGACGTCTAGTTTACTCGAATCTAGGCCAAGTTCTTAAATTCTATAGATATAAAGCTAAAGTCAGCGCCAGTATCAAATAGAATGGATGCAAAGTTTTGGTTTGTAGGGAATGTACCTGTATCTACGTTCGGGTCATGGCGTGCCTCACGTGCTCCTATTGTAAAAACTCTCCCACGAGCTTGATTTTTCTTCGTGCAGTCCTTCCGATAGTGTCCTTTGTCGCCACATCCGTAGCAACCTTGGCCCTTGCCGTTTCCATTACCACCCTGGTTTCTATTATCGCATTGGTTTCCATTACCACCCTTTTTTTCTATTCCCACGCCCCGTACCAAACCAACATGCCTCCTTGCTATGCCCCGATCTTCCGACAATTATCACACCTATGAGTTCTGCATGAACTCATATGATGATATCCACCCTTATCACCCTTTGGTAGATTTCCCTAATAGTTCTTACCACCCGTTTTAGTCATGGCAACGAATGCCTTGACTTTCTTAGTCGTAACAGTTTCCTTATGTTTGTTGCTTACTTTAGAGCCTTGCTTGAAATGCGCATACTTCCTCTTATTTCTATCCGAAGAAGACTCCGCATGCGTCTTCTTTTTCACTGGACTTTTATTCGATTTCTCCATCGTTACCCCACCCTCAGCAAGACTTAAGGCAAGAGTTATCGCCTGCGCAATTCCCAATGTGGTTCCTCTCATTCCGCCGCTATTTGCAGTGCTGCTTGCTTCGTATTGGACGATTGCTTTAGCGACTTGCTGGTTCACTAGAGCTTCGAGCTCAGTTCGTGTTGCAGGTAAAGGTTCCGATTGGGCTTGACCAGCGTTCCTTCGTTGTGGTTCCACGAGCTTCATATGTTTAAAACATATCGACGAAATTAGACATTTATTTTAAAATAAATATTGTCGTTTATGAGTGAAAGTAAAGCTTATTCGTCACACACTACGAGTATAAGGTAAGATAATTCATAATGATGCTTATGCAAATCCTTTACGCCATAATCATCACACCATTGTAGGGAAGTAAAATGAGTTACTACAATGTCTTGCTAAGGACATACCGACTTTTTTATATATACCATATCAACTTGTTATAATTAGTTTTGTGAAGAAAACCTTCTCGGAGTCATCTTACTCCGGTCGATACAAGTCATACAGTAATATACAAAATATTGTGAGGTCTTTTCTTCACCTTGTTCCCTGATTGATCCACAAGTCTCTGACTCTTCAATAGTCTTTGGTTTTACAAAAACGGGTATACTTCCCAAAAGATGGGGTTGTGCATAACTACAACGTGTGGGGGGGTGAGAGTGAAAACGCAGAAATAAGGCCGCGAGAGTACGTAACTTCTTCCTCGAGACCGAATTATGCCTTATAGCAACCGTAGAGCGGGTTTCAAGTGTACGAATGCACTACCCAAACGATGGGGTGCACTATAAGATAGAGAGTGTGGAGGTACTGATAGGGGTGTTGGTGGTGGTGATATAGGTGGTGGGTGATAGAGTGCATGTGAGGTGAAGGACGAGAAGAATCTTTTTGCATGTGGTGTACATGTGCCTAAATGGAGTAGCAATCTGTGAGGAGGGGAGAATCGAGTGGTCGCCTCCATCCTTATAATATGTATTATGTACTTCATGGACCTCGATTGTCCAATGTAGGGAGGACCCCTTTGCCGCACTGAACTGTGCGACACATACATTGATTTTGCTCGGGCTCCATGAGTTCCAATAAGGTTGGTATGGTCTCCATGAATGTCAAATGGAGTGCGGTACTGGGTTACACTACAGCTCGCGCCCTGCTACCCCCTTTGGGTAAAACGGATGTCAAATGTTGGGGTCTACCGTAGCAACTACAATGGATAAGATAGGCTATTGTAGGTACTGTACAAATTTAAACACAAGAATCCTAAGGTGTTGAGGAAAATCTTTCCTGAGTGGTTAACCATCTTCACTTGCTTAGTTACCGGGTCCCAAACGACTCGAACTACAGGTAGAAGTGTTAGGAACGAAGTAAACAAAGACAGATTTCCAACTTTGTAGAGTGTTATAGTAACTATCCTGGTTAGTGTTCTACTAGATAGAGATTTGAACAACTTAGGAGTTTTGAATAGATAGTGATCATTTGCTTGACCCGCAAAGCCCACCGAGATTTCCATGCACTGCAAGTTGTTATTACGTGGGCCCCCGTAATAATAAATTGCCTTACATGGTCACCCTAATGTTCTCTCGCTCAAAGCAGACGATCAGTCAGAGAGGGGACACTACTGTCTTCATACCTTCAACATAGAAGGGACCTTCATGATGGTCCACGTGCTAACATCCATTGTCATTATTCGCGAAATGGTCCACGTGCTGGAAGGGCACCTTCAAGATGAGTACTTCATCTTCCTAGTCTGGACAAGAGTGTCGTCAATCATGGTTCGTAAAAGCCACAGGGACCTCGCCCCACAAATAGAGTTGTTGTCCAGGGTTGCCTCCTCCACCTCGTCGTAGTCACTACCGAAGTCAGGCATCTCCACATTCAAGGGAAGAACAACCATCTTCTACAGCATCAAGCTTAAGGTCTCATTTAGTAACTACATCCGCCATAAGCTCCGCAATAGATGCGAGGTCGATATTCTCACCGCGCGAGTCAAGAACAACAATAGAATTTGAAGTCGAAGGTATTTCATTTTCGGCAAAATATTCCGTACAACATGTATATATATATATATATATATCAATAAATAATATCATTACTTATTATATATATATATATATAATTAAACATAGCATATCAAATATAATCACATTCGTCCGTGCGGATCAATCAAGTTCGGCAAGTCTATCCCATATGGACTAAGCCCCAAATAATGTCCTCGCATTATTTCTTGAAAAGAGTTTTATTAGTGGATCTTGGTGTCTTTGTTTATGCAATGAAAAACATTTTACAAAAACAAAATATTTTCGTGAGAGGATCCAAGTGATTGTAGACTAGACTCGAGAAGGAATCCTAGTTCACTACAATCGAAGCTCTGATACCAATCTGTCACACCCGTTCATTAGCGGAAGCGCGCGGTGTGAACTTGATTAGTTTTCATTGCATACGATAATAGTAAACAACTACATGATTAAAACATACGATGTTCATCCATTAACATAATTTAAAATATTATACATCATAAGTTGTTTAAGAAACAAACCAACATAAGTTTCAGTTTTTACAACAAACTAGTACGACATAAGTTCTAAAACGTAAGGCTTTACGTCCTATATCTCATTGAAGATGAGATATATGGACCAAACCCTTCAAAAGGATGACATCTATAACTTGTTAATCCAAAAGCTTCATGGTAAACACCAGCACCAAGATCCCATTAGTTTCCTGAAATACATGTAAGTTTGAAAACATCAACAAAAGTTGAGCGAGTTCATGTGTTTTGAGTGAGTTCCAATTAAACCTTTAAACATGTGAGAGATCTTTTATAACAAACAGGTATGTATAGCGTCTATGAACAGATCATTAATGTTTTGTAAGGACATTAATATGTGTGGCGACATAGGAAGCACTCAACCCTAGCGAATTTCCTCCGGTCCACCCGGTTAGAACAACAAAAGCACTACATGGGCCACACAAGGACCCAAGAGTGGGGCTCGCTACACCCGATAGATCTACCACTTTTGCCCTCGGTCTTATACAAGATTAATGGCACTTAAGAGAGATTACTATTCGCTCACATGATCTAACAGTTCATTCCCTAGCTAAACCATACCATTGAGACATGTATTCCACCCCCGAGAGTTATAAATCCGAAAACAATTAAGAGAAAAGGGGGACATGAACTCACAGCTTTGCGTTCCAGAGAGAGAGAGATATTCTAGCAACGTGTTCCATAAACGCGAGTCAACCTACAAGGGTTCTAACTCATTAGACACGTCGGTCTTTCCTAGACCTTGTACTCATTGTTCATCTTGAACGTTTATTATTTTCGTTTAATTGTGGAACACTTGTGTGTTTTAATAATATGTTGCTTGGTTTTAAAAAGCGCGCCTTAAGCGCGCTTAAGCGCGAAGCGCATATAGGCGCAGGCTGGATCGCCTTGTATGACACAAGGCGCACTATGTACAAAAAGCGCAGGTGAGGCGCGCTTTTTAGGGGAAAATCGGCCTAAGGCGCAGGGGGAAAATTGGCCTAAGGCGCACGAGTTCAATTAAATTTCAATTCAGAAACTCATTTTTTGCACCCCCCCCCCTGCGCGCGGGTAGGACTTGTGGTAAAACATGTCATAAATCTACAATGGAGTAGTAAAGACTTTACCTTATAAACAACCACTCACTTTGTCCCCACACCGATGTGGGACAAAGTATTTACCACCTTTTGAGACTTTCATTCACACACCCAACATATAAGTCCTTTGCTACTAACTATGTGTACATTTATGTTTTTTTCATTTTAAAACATGTATAAAGCTTAATTATAGCTAAATCATAGGTATTGGAGGCTACACACTTATGGGATATATAAAAAATAAATTTTATAATCACTTTTCGCTTCGCGTACGAAAAGCTCACCGCTTTTGCGCTTTGCTTTAAAAAAAGCTTTTTTAGACCTTATCGCTTTTGTGTGCTTCCCGCTTTTTTAAACCAAGATATGTTGGCATTTGTTTCTTGTATAACTTATTTCGAGACTTTATATTGGTTACGCAAATATAAGCGTATATCTTTTATGGATTCAAGTGTTAAAAATATTTATTTTTAACATCGTAAATACGTTGTCGTATGTATACGACATACTTGTGAGAGTACACTTCAACAAGTGTAAGTAAGTACATCATCATGTACTTGAGTCTTTTATACATATACGTATCCCCTATTTATACGTGTATTTGTGCGTTCTATACGTGTACGCATACAGTATTTATACGTGTAGGTACACCGTATTATATGTGTATATACCGTATTTATACATGTATTATTACAATGTATAATTATAAAAATATACATGGATTTTACATTGGGTCTAGCACATAATTTATTGTCATTGGGCCTAGCCCACATTTATGTTATGTAAGTAGGCTTTAGCCCAATTTATTATATGAATGGGTCTTTATTAGCCCATTATAAGTCCAAGTATTCTTATACTTTTACAAGTGTATTTCATACGTATTATTATATATGGTTTCTCACATGCATATGTACACTTAGTAATATTCACTTTATACTTTCCGGATTTTTATAAGTGTTCAAATATGTAGGTATACTTTTCTTGTCTAAAAATATGCATTATTTTTAGAGTTTCGTCGTAGAGTCGAAAATTTATATTCTCATGTTGAAAGTGACCATTTGTCGTTCGCCATGGGTGCACGCTTCATGTCGATACGTGGAGATGTTCGATGTCGGTGGCGACGCGTTTCATTCGGTGGAGCGTTTATTATATTTATTTTGCGTCGGTTCATATATATATATATATATATATATATATATATAGTCTTGTTAATACTTATGGTTAAAATTAGTTTTGTTCGGTATCCGTTCGTCCGCGTTTCATTGTCCGTTTATTTGTTTTAACCACAATATATATGGAACCTCATGTGTATAAGTTTGTTGTATTTTCCAAGTGTAGTGTATTTTTATATTTGGTATGTATTCCTCCTACCACTAATACATACACACATTGTACAAGTAACATACACCAAATAGAGTATTTTAACATATGTAAATATAATTTTCTCAAAAGTTATATTCATTATTTTATTTATAAACTTTACCCAGTTTTGTGTTATAAAAATATCTTTTTGAGTTTATAAAAACTCTTGGGTGGTTAAGACTTAACCATTGTCATAAGGGTTTGTATAATCATGATTAGGGTCATTAATCACAATTAAGTTTACTAATTACGATTACCCACGTCAATCACCCCGTTAATCTCTTTTTAATCGTGATTAATATTTTTAGAAAAATTTCGCATAGTTTTCCCTAAATTATGGCGTTTCCCCACGTTTATTAAACGTATCATTAAGCATGTTTAACCCCATAATCAACATCAACCCAAATCAAGTTTCAAAATACCAACTTTGCATGCATGAATTCATCTATACGTCTTTATTTTCCATAGACTTTTTTTATATATATTTTTAGCCATATTTTTACATGAACTTCTAAAAATATTTTTTTTAACAAGACTTTTAAAACTAACATATTGTCTTATGATTTTTAGACCAGTCCATCCATTTAACCAAACTTATTTAGGCTACTTTTAAGATGATCTTAGTTAAAATCACGGTGTTTAACTTTTATAAAAGCTATATTTATCATAAATCACATTATAGTTTATATAAAAGTCCATGGAATATAAGCATGATGATCTTGTTTAGATCTAAACATCAAGATGTTTAGATCATAATTTCTAGCTTAGATTATACAATATCATACATTTAGTCATCCTACTAACATAACCATCATGAGCATATACACTAACTAACAGAAATCAACATAATCCACACATAATATATAATTATTATAGACTTTTTAAGTGGTGATTAGAGTTTTTAAGCTTTGTTTTGTTGAAGTTCAAGATGAACACTTTGTACTTTATAAATCTACATAATATAACAAACTTAAAAATAAATGTAGGAGGTCTTACAATTTTGCAAGAGGTTAGTGGGCTTTGGGATGAAGATTATGAAGGTATAAAAGCTTCCAAGCACCTCCTAATGATTCTCCATGTGTGTAGCTTCCTTAGATTTTCCATGTGGTGGCTTGAAAAAGGCTTAAAATGATAAGTTTATATTTTGAAAATGGAAGGCTAGGGATGTGATGGTGGTGTCGTGAATGTGAAAAGGGTGGGAGGAAGTTTTTGTGTTTTTGAAATGTTTAAAATGATGAAGTGTAAGTGATCAGTAGGTTATATCACTCATTTCTTGCAAGTTGTGGTCAATAAGGAAGCCATCATCCATGCTCATGATCATTATTACTAGAAGTTGTAGGTTGATGGTGTGGGGACCCACCCTAGCCGAAAATAGAAGTATGGTGTGGTGATTGTCTTTTTTTTTTTTAATATAAATTAGGCATGTGCATATAACATTTGATGTAGATATTTAGGTAATTAACTTAGCTATGGTAATTAGGGGTTAATGATAGTCTAGGATTATAAATAAAGTCTAATTAGTTTTCTAGTTTAGTAGGTATTACTTTTGGATGGTAAAAATACTACTAGTTCGCTCGTCGGTTCAATATCGGGTGTTATATAATACAGGGAGCTATGGTTTTAATTTACCATCGACGCTATAATGTTTATTCAAGGCATTTACGACGCCAAAATATGGCTAACTAGTTCGCTAGCTTTTTGGTTTAGGCAATTGGATGGTAGAAATATAATTCATTCGCCTATTGGCTCGAATTTGGACAGTGGGTGAGAGTCGCGACGTGTCACACCCCGAATTTCCACGTATCACTGGTGGGCCCGGTGGGGAGTATCGTGACGTAATTGATGTCATCATAGTCAAACAACACAATATATAAATGCACAGCGGAAGCAAAAGATAATTATATTACATTCCGAATATAAAGTAATGTCAAAGTATTACACGGAAGGTAAAGGATCCACAGGCGGATCAAACAAAAGAAAACTGTTCAACAGACTTTAGGCATCTAGAACTTGCAAGATTCCTTATTAACGCCCTGAGCTTCCAGCCAATTACGTTCAGTACCTGTCACTTAACCCTTTTTGGAAAATACGTCAGTTTACACTGGTAAATACAATTAACCGACTCATTTGAAAAGGTTTAATAAAATTGATTTGAATGCACAAGGCACAACATATCTTTTATAACTTGGGACAATTATCTTTATAATCTTGTATACAGATTTACATGTTCGTTGTACGTTCAGGGCCCGATGTAGAAATCGAGTCAAGATTAACAGACACGCCACAAGTATAGGCCCACAAGAGAGTGAGATACTGTTTCCCTTATGCACTGTCAGGGGTATGCCTACACCTCGTGCATAAGGCGTGGCCATTTTATAATACAATGATGTCAGGGATATCCGGGACATGGTCATTAACCCCTAAAGGATTTTATTTCAAACAATACAGATTAAAGCGGGTTACCTCAATAATTTAATCACAATCCGGCTAAACATTCAATACCCGACCAAGCGGTATTATTATAATACCGTATCCCAAGCCCGTATAGGGAAAATAAGTTAAAAGTATTTACCTGAGCTAGCAAAAGCAATTTATACTCAGCCGTATATTCTAATCAGCAAGCGCAAGTACTTCTACTGGGGCTCTCAATCTGGAACGAAGGTTTTATTAACCTATTAGATTCCTAACGGGTCTTTAATTTAGCCTTAGCTTAGACCGGTCAGTTTCAAAGGATAATTACGGTTTAATCGCGTGAAAGGAGAAAACCGGGAATGGAATGTGGTTTGGACCCAACAAGTTTGAAGACTTGTTTTATATGGGTATAATAACCACACTCTGGATTTTGAAGTAAAAACGATAAGGTTTGACCCGTTTCGGCTAGTTTATGTAAACTAGTTACATAAACCGAACCGTGCCCGGAAAAAAGGCGTAACGGGTAACCGTGAGAGTCCTACACGGGTTTCCTAACTTAATATGCTCTAAAGAGGTTGTGATATCAGTAGGATACCTTCCATAATGCCCCTAACGAGTTTAGTTCCAATAAATGCCCCGTAGGGGTATTTCGGTCACTTTAAAGATTATAAAAGAGGTTTCTGAGTTCTACAGGAAGTCTGAGTTTTCCGAACAGGTTATAAAGTTCAAAATACTTTATTTATTATTTAAAATCAGTAGAAACTGGAATCGGGTCAAAATACTATGTAGAACTCAAGTTATGTCTAAAAAGGGTATATTCGGTAATTACCGAATCGATGCCATAACCGTAGGTTATGAGCAGGTTAAAAGTAATTAAAAATCTTTAAAAATCCCAAAATATTATTTTACATCAGTGTGTAAAAGTTTTGGTGTCAAAATTTGGGTTTAGATAGGCTTTACGCTAAATGCGCCGATTAATTACTAAAGTTTCCGTAATTGCGCTATTTAGCATAACTCCTATTCTAGACCTCGGATTGATGTGAAATTTTAGGAACATGCTTAAAAATCAGTAACTAAGGTTATTGTCCTTTCACATGTCCAAAATTCTCGTTTTAAAGTGAAAAGGGCGTTATGGTCAACTTTTAAGCTTTTAACGGAAATGTGCAAAAGACTCGGACAAACAACGAACCGGTCACAGAGGGTTATACCAACATGTAACCTGGTCCTAAGAGAGTCCTAAGGCATATATAAATCATACCGTAACGGGTCAGAACTGAAGTCAAAGCAAAAGTCAAAGTTTTGCGACTTTCGGTTCCGAACCGGGTCAAAACAGTAAATGGTCGGATCAATCAAGCCTGGACTAGTTCTTAAACTCATTACCAAGATATATGAGTGACAAAATAGGTTATACGCCTTCTACATTGCTACTTATGCATTAAATCGAAAATTAAGCTTCTGTTGACTTTTTATAAACAACTTTGACCCGACATTTGATCTAGTTAGAATGGGAATCAGAGGGTGCCCTTTTAAGGGTTTAAAGCCCACATGATTACCAACTTATAACCACCTTTGATCCAACAAATCACTGGACCAATAATGATTTATCGCTAAGTCAACCGTTAATTACGACGGTTTGACTTCTAAGCTAAAACTAAGCGAAAACTCAATAAGGAAAGGTCAAGCATACTTACAAGGGTCCTATGCACGACTAGGGAAGCTTAGAAGGAGGTCTTGAGCTCCAGAGATGATCAGATGGTGAAGGAATGGATGAATGATCAAAGTTGCAACCAAAGGCCTTTATATAGTGATTTAATCACCATGGATTGTTGACACACAATACTACCAATGGTTCTTGATCATCAACACATGTCCCTAAGGTTCTAGGAGTCATTTAGGCAGCTCTTGGAAGGGTTAAGGGGCGCATATGACGCTTACATGGGCTGAACAGGCAATAAAAACAAGTTTCTGCATCTGGGCGCGTCAGGCGGCCCGCATAAGGCCCTTAAAATGTTTATGCGGGCCGCGTGAGCCCTCAGATCTGATTCCAAATCTTTCTTTTATTGCATGTTGGCTCTTGGCTCCTCGAAAGGTCAGTTTAACTTTGTTTCTTGCACTATGGCCCCTTTACATTTACTTATAAGGGCTCCAAGACTTAAACCTACTTTGTTAAGTCCTTGGTCACTTTATGTTTACCCGAAAAAGTCATAAATTTCAACGTTGACGCTTTTAACCCCTAGAATACGAATATTGTCATAACTTCCTCATTTTACAACGGAACTTTATGAAATTTTAATCACTTATTCTAGTGGGCATAATTTACCTTTACAAAGCTTCAGGTTTGCTAAAAGGTCACTCAGAGGTATAACTTAAACATGTTGACACATTTAACCCATGTAGTTTGTAATTTCTCACTTTCTTTCTAAATGAGCTTTGTATGATCCATGAATCATTCTATGTAGGGACATTGTAGGGAATATTTATCCATTGTTGACATTTTGAACCCTTGAATTCACATACTTTCTATGTTTGTCAACTTTAGTCCCTCTATAGTATTCATTGACTCGTTCAAGCTTATGACACGTGTCAATACATTATAGGACGCAAATTTTCGAGGTGTTACATCCTCACCCCCTTAAAAGAAATCTCGACCTCGAGATTTGTTAAAGTAAAGGAAGTATTTTCTGTCTTATATTGGGCTTAATCTTCCCCAGTACCTTTGAGCCTCCAAGGTGCTCCAATTGACTTTTATAATAGGTACATGTATCTTTTTGGGGCTTCTAATCCTGTTGATCCTTAATCGACACAGGATGCTTATCACATCATAAATCTGCATATCATTGTGTGACAGTGTTTCCTGACTTATTGGTGAAATACATCCTTTAGTCACTAGTGTGTAGTATATTGCGAGCTCCGTCAAGCTTTTTAAATAGGTTTTAGCTTATAACCTACTTGATCTTGATACATTCGATTTCCTTCGAATGATTCTTTATATATTCCGGGCTTAACTAGCCTGAAAATTTAAAAATTTGGCAGACCCTTCCTGGGTGATTTCTCTTGTTGAACCTTATTCCTTATCAAGAATCTAGGAGGTTCGCTATTTTCCGTAATCCTTCTGCCGAATATTGGCTTCTTACAGATGATTAGGGATTTGTATGATCTTATTTGTTGTTTCCAATGCAACTTTCAGATCCTGAATATTGGGCTTACCCATCTATCGTCCCAACAATAGCTGTTTAACATTCTACCTATACAAGGTCTCCAAAGGAGCAGCCTTGATGCTTATATATCCATCTTTATAGAAAGCTTATCTTAAGGTAAGATGGTTATTCCAACCACTGCTTAATTAAATTCGGGGAATAGCTAATCCTTGTCATTAGTCGAATAAATCGACGATCCTGGGTAGTTGATGGAATTTCCTGATCGATGCCTATCTTAGGGTTGCGGTAATAATGCATAAGCAGAATGAACCATCTTACTTAATTAACTATACCGAACCCTTGGAATATTGAGTTAGGCTACATGAATCCTCTATTTCAAAACTTATTTAATCAGGGTTTTCGACCCTTTCCAATATTGGTACTAGCTGTCTTGGAGAATTCATAATAATGATGTAGCCCTAATTGGGATATAAATCTTAACTCAACTCGCCTCTTGGGAGGTAAACAGGGTATTCTTAGGAGAAGATAATCAAGATACAAGGAGATTGCAGAGATTTTCTGAATCTCAGGCTCCAGTTCATCCATCCTTGCTTGTGTCAAATGAGTGACTTATGTATGAGTCCACAAATTAAATCAAGGACACTTATTTGAAAAAAAAATTTCCATTTTCTAGATATCCTCTTTGAATACTACTGGTTGACTTTGGTACCATATGCTTATTTGAATATCCTTGTGGTTCCATGCATTAAACCCCCATACTGATCAGGCATGGAAGCAACCTATGGAACATATTAGGATACACAAATCCTCATATGGCGCTTTCGTCATACCATTTGGTATTCGAAATCGATGGAGATCAAAGGGTTATGAATTTTATAGGATGTTGTACTTTATCTGGAGAGGGTACATTAGGACTTTATGATTGAAGATTTCCGACAGGAATAGAAGGAATGGTTCCTGTGAATTTTCAACCCGTAGGTTTCACCTTACGCTTAATATATAGGGTTTTTATGAAACGTTTTTAAAAGCTTGCTATACCTATCGTTTATGAAGGATTTATTGGTATCCGAACCAAAATAAAACTCTTAGCATTTAAATTTCCGATAAAAAGTTAGGGAAAGTACCTAAGGCCATTATTTATGAACTAGCTCAGGTATTTAGGCGCTTTCATTCTTGGGCTTTCCTTCTTTAGCCGCATTTCCTTTGACATATTTAGGGCACGTGGTCTTGATGTGGCCTTTCTCATTACAGCCGAAGCAGACTGCATTCTCCATGTCCTCGTAGTCCAACGTTTTATGTTCCCCTAATTTGCAGATCCCACAAACCCTTAGTTGTGATCGGGATTTTGGTTCGAACCTGCACTTTCCATAATGGTGTTTTTTGCAGGTCTTGCATATTGGTTTCTGGTTGGACTTTTGTTTGTTCTTCTTTATAGAGCTCTGGGAGTTATTTTCCTCCCTTTTCCTTTTTAGCTTATCTTTTGCATTTGAGGTATGAACAAGGTCCTCCTTATGAGTAAGGAAATGTGGTCCTAGATAAAATTTGGAGCGAGTAGCCTGGGGTTCCTTGAACTTCTTCATAGCCTTTTTTCACAGCCTTCCCAACAGCTGCGTCTATCATAGTTTGAAGAACACCTTCGGAAATTCTAAGGCTCACAATCGTAGCATCATTGGCATGTGTCGCATCATTCATAACACGATCAACTGCTGTCTTATCTGAGTTTGCCATACTCGATATTGGTTCCTAACACCAATAAAACAATTTCTTAGCTGCAATCCAACAACTGCTATTCTTCATCCTGATGGCCTTAATATATATTAACCATGGTATCTATAGACCATACAGGCCAATAAAGTACTAACATTCTTAATGAATGTTATTTAATATATATATTCATTATGTTTAGCCTAGGTCACGAAAGACCATTAATGGCATTTAAGGTTTGGCCCAATCCATCATCTTTTTGACAGGGGATCACAATGTCACATCTGTCTTTATTATATTGATGAGTTTTGGATAGCATGAAAGCTTGTCATCAGGGTAACAGGAAAAGAGTAATTCCTAATAGATACAAAATATCAATCTAAGATTTGTTGGAGCATTTTCTTAAGTATCATCGGCAAATTTCCATCTCACATTAAATGATCGGAGTCTTAAACAGGCGGAGACAACAGTTCTCAACAATTATTATTCATTATAGACTTATATGTGCCAGTAGTAACTAATTTCTGCATAACTACTTGATAAGGAAAGGTACCTGCTATATATTTATCATACTGCACCATCTCCTGGGCGTTCATCATGAAGACTCATGCGTTTGTTCTCTTGGCTTCTTCGGCTTCTTCTGATTTCTAGGGCAGTTAGTCTTGATATGCCCCTTTTCGTTGCAACCGTAGCAGGTTGCATCCTTCAACTCCTTGCATTCCAACGTCTTATGTTCTTTAGACTTGCAAATCCCACAAGGTAGAGGCTGAAACTCAAATCTGCATTTCCCCAAGTGGTATTTCCTACAGGTTTCGCACCTGGTCTTCTCACCCGACTGCTGGCTGTCTCTCTTAAACCCGGAACTCTTCTTATCCTCAGAGTTCCTCTCTGTCTTCTTATCGGAGCGATGAGAATCATCATCCTCCCTCTTACGCTTTCCATCTTCAGAGGCTTTGGCTGCCTTGTTTCTGACTATATCAAGTGTAAGAGATAGCGACAGGTCGGCCGCTGACCTGAACGTAGCAGGTCTTGATGCTTTCACACTTGCCTTTATTTCTGGGGCTAGACCCCCAATAAGGCGAGCTATACGCTTTGGTTCCGGCGTGATTAAGTAAGGAACCAATCGAGACATAGTATTGAAACTTGTAAGGTACGCTTGACAATCTAAGTCCTCCATGACTAATGCCAAGAATTCAGTCTCAATTTTCTCAACTTCGTGTTGAGGACAGTAATTCTCTTTGATAAGAGCAACGAACTGATCCCAAGTCATGTTGTACAAAGGGATCTTCCCCGTAGCTTGGATCAGTGACCTCCACCAGGCTAGAGCTTCTCCTTTAAAAGATTGTGAAACAAACTTCACAATGTCTTGCTCTGCACATCCACTGATGTCAACAACGGTGTCCATCTCATCGAGCCACGTCATGCAGTCGATGGCTCCTTTTTCTCCTATGAAGTCTCTGGGCTTGCAGGAGACAAAATATTTGTATGAGCAGGTCTTAACTGGTGCCTCTTGATAAACCACCACCTGTCTAGACGGGACACTCCTTTGATTTGACGAGTTACGAACATCGTCTTCCTTTGACTCGTGTGGTTTTGTAAGGGACTTACTACGAGCCACAGATAGAGTTTTAGAGTGTGTATCACTTGATTCATCATACCGTCTGTCGAGAGCTTGTGTAACGGCATTATCTATTAATGCCTGCAGTTCCGCACCAGTTATATTAACTCTGGGAGCATCATTATTCTCCATCTGGTGGCTGTTAACCTCATCTGATCCAGCCATGTAGCTTGACTGCCACTTACATAATGACAATTATTTACTCAGAGGTTATTATGGAATCATCATTTTTGACGATTCATCAACCATGGTAATATAAACCATATTGGTTAATTTGTTAGTTATATTTATCCTAGTTATAAAACATTAAGGATATTAAAGTGGCGCAAAAGGCCTAGTCACAAGGACTGTTTTAATTTATAAGCCATGATTTCAGAGAATCGAGGCATTAAGGTTTGAGCGTATTTCATTACCTTTTCTTGACAGAGAGTCAAAGACTTCAACTGTCTTTTGTCCCTTAGGACAATAAGTATGGCCCGTAAGCATTTCATCACTTATGGATGTTTATAATATGATCATCTTCATTTGATGATACTAGTCAGGATCGCTTTGATCATACAAACTATTATGTTTGGACGTAATCCAACATCTTTAGACGGGGGTCAAGGACCACCACGGTCGTTGTCTTATTGGACAACAAGTTTGGCCCGTAGGCACTTCATCACTAATGGATGTTTAAAAATATGATCATCTTCATTTGATGATTTAAGCCATGATTCTAAATCACTAGGCTGGATAAGGGTTTGGAATTTCCCAATGTAAAGATGACGAGTGTAATTTTATCATATTACTGTCGTCAGGAGTGTTAACATGTTTGCGGATGTTAACGAGAATCTGAATCTCTTTTAAACAGGTTTTTCCATCATAGCTAGGTCTTTAATGACATTCAAGCTAGGTTTTACCCTTTAAGATTCTTTCAATGTTTATACTGGTAGATCAATTATGAAAAGAGATAATAATTTGATTTATTTGATATATTATATTCATACAAAATGATAAAAGGAGTACATAATTGCCCTAACGGGACTTGAAAGGAATGATGTTGTCCATGAAGGGACTAAAAGATAAACATGTCCTTATAAGGACTTATCACAGATACGATCTTTAGCAAACGAAGTTTTCACTTTATCTCTGAATGTTTTCTCCCTGGAGGTACGTTTTATCCTAGCTGCGGTACGAAGCTCAGCATTTCTAGGCTCCGGATGAGGAGAAATCCTAATACAGCTTCTTCGCTTGGCGACGTATCCAATATATAAAAATAATTGCAAGCAATAACTCCCAGATCAGAATTGAGAGTATTCCTATGTCAAGTCTAGACTCAGAAGTTTTTTTTTAAGGAATGTGCTACTGTGTCATTGAGATTAAACACAAAAGGCTAGTGTTTAATTCACTCAATGTTGGCTCTGATACCAACCTGTCACACCCCGAATTGCCGCGTATCACCGGTGGGCCCGGTGGGGAGTATCGTGACGTAATTGATGTCATCATAGTCAAACAACACAATATATAAATGCACAGCGGAAGCAAAAGATAATTATATTACATTCCGAATATAAAGTAATGTCAAAGTATTACACGGAAGGTAAAGGATCCATAGGCGGATCAAACAAAAGAAAACTGTTCAACAGACTTTAGGCATCTAGAACTTGCAAGATTCCTTATTAACGCCCTGAGCTTCCAGCCAATTACGTTCAGTACCTGTCACTTAACCCTTTTCGGAAAATACGTCAGTTTACACTGGTAAATACAATTAACCGACTCATTTGAAAAGGTTTAATAAAATTGAATTGAATGCACAAGGCACAACATATATTTTATAACTTGGGACAATTATCTTTATAATCTTGTATACAGATTTACATGTTCGTTGTACGTTCAGGGCCCGATGTAGAAATCGAGTCAAGATTAACAGACACGCCACAAGTATAGGCCCACAAGAGAGTGAGATACTGTTTCCCTTATGCACTGTCAGGGGTATGCCTACACCTCGTGCATAAGGCGTGGCCATTTTATAATACAATGATGTCAGGGATATCCGGGACATGGTCATTAACCCCTAAAGGCTTTTATTTCAAACAATACAGATTAAAGCGGGTTACCTCAATAATTTAATCACAATCCGACTAAACATTCAATACCCGACCAAGCGGTATTATTATAATACCGTATCCCAAGCCCGTATAGGGAAAATAAGTTAAAAGTATTTACCTGAGCTAGCAAAAGCAATTTATACTCAGCCGTATATTCTAATCAGCAAGCGCAAGTACTTCTACTGGGGCTCTCAATCTGGAACGAAGGTTTTATTAACCTATTAGATTCCTAACGGGTCTTTAATTTAGCCTTAGCTTAGACCGGTCAGTTTCAAAGGATAATTACGGTTTAATCGCGTGAAAGGCGAAAACCGGGAATGGAATGTGGTTTGGACCCAACAAGTTTGAAGACTTGTTTTATATGGGTATAATAACCACACTCTGGATTTTGAAGTAAAAACGATAAGGTTTGACCCGTTTCGGCTAGTTTATGTAAACTAGTTACATAAACCGAACCGTGCGCGCAAAAAGGCGTAACGGGTAACCGTGAGAGTCCTGCACGGGTTTCCTAAGTTAATATGCTCTAAACAGGTTGTGGTATCAGTAGGATACCTTCCATAATGCCCGTAACGAGTTTAATTCCAATAAATGCCCCGTAGGGGTATTTCGGTCACTTTAAAGATTATAAAAGAGGTTTCTGAGTTCTACAGGAAGTCTGAGTTTTCCAAACAGTTTATAAAGTTCAAAATACTTTATTTATTATTTAAAATCAGTAGCAACTGGAATCGGGTCAAAATACTATGTAGAACTCAAGTTATGTCCAAAAAGGGTATATTCGGTAATTACCGAATCGATGCCATAACCGTAGGTTATGAGTAGGTTAAAAATAATTAAAAATCTTTAAAAATCCCAAAATATTATTTTACATCAGTGTGTAAAAGGTTTGGTGTCGAAATTTGGGTTTAGATAGGCTTTACGCTAAATGCGCCGTTTAATTACTAAAGTTTCCGTAACTGCGCTATTTAGCATAACTCCTATTCTAGACCTCGGATTGACGTGAAATTTTAGGGACATGCTTAGAAATCAGTAACTAAGGTTATTGTCCTTTCACATGTCCAAAATTCTCGTTTTAAAGTGAAAAGGGCGTTATGGTCTACTTTTAAGCTTTTAACGGAAATGTGCAAAAGACTCGGACAAACAACGAACCGGTCACAGAGGGTTATACCAACATGTAACCTGGTCCTAAGAGAGTCCTAAGGCATATATAAATCATACCGTAACGGGTCGGAACTGAAGTCAAAGCAAAAGTCAAAGTTTTGCGACTTTCGGTTCCGAACCAGGTCAAAACAGTAAATGGTCGGATCAATCAAGCCTGGACTAGTTCTTAAACTCATTACCAAGATATATGCGTGACAAAATAGGTTATACGCCTTCTACATTGCTACTTATGCATTAAATCGAAAATTAAGCTTCTGTTGACTTTTTATAAACAACTTTGACCCGACATTTGATCTAGTTAGAATGGGAATCAGAGGGTGCCCTTTTAAGGGTTTAAAGCCCACATGATTACCAACTTATAACCACCTTTGATCCGACAAATCACTGAACCAATAATGATTTATCGCTAAGTCAACCGTTAATTAGGACGGTTTGACTTCTAAGCTAAAACTAAGCGAAAACTCAATAAGGAAAGGTCAAGCATACTTACAAAGGTCCTATGCACGACTAGGGAAGCTTAGAAGGAGGTCTTGAGCTATAGAGATGATCAGATGGTGAAGGAATGGATGAATGATCAAAGTTGCAACCAAAGGCCTTTATATAGTGATTTAATCACCATGGATTGTTGACACACAATATTACCAATGGTTCTTGATCATCAACACATGTCCCTAAGGTTCTAGGAGTCATTTAGGCAGCTCTTGGAAGGGTTAAGGGGCGCATATGACGCTTACATGGGCTGAACAGGCAATAAAAACAAGTTTCTGCATCTGGGCCGTCAGGCGGCTCGCGTAAGGCCCTTAAAATGTTTATGCAGGCCGCGTGAGCCCACAGATCTGATTCCAAATCTTTCGTTTATTGCATGTTGGCTCTTGGCTCCTCGAAAGGTCAGTTTAACTTTGTTTCTTGCACTATGACCCCTTTACATTTACTTATAAGGGCTCCAAGACTTAAACCTACTTTGTTAAGTCCGTGGTCACTTTATGTTTACCCGAAAAAGTCATAAATTTCAACGTTGACGCTTTTAACCCCTAGAATACGAATATTGTCATAACTTCCTCATTTTACAACGGAACTTTATGAAATTTTAATCACTTATTCTAGTGAGCATAATTTACCTTTACAAAGCTTCGGGTTTGCTAAAAGGTCACTTAGAGGTATAACTTAAACATGTTGACACATTTAACCCCTGTAGTTTGTAATTTCTCACTTTCTTTCTAAATGAGCTTTGTATGATCCATGAATCATTCGTTTAAGGGTATAAACATCATGTAGGGACATTGTAGGGCATATTTATCCATTGTTGACATTTTGAACCCTTGAATTCACATACTTTCTATGTTTGTCAACTTTAGTCCTTCTATAGTATTCATTGACTCGTTCAAGCTTATGACACGTGTCAATACATTATAGGACGCAAATTCTCGAGGTGTTACACGACGTAACACCGTTAGTTTATATTTCGGGTATGCCATTGGTATCCCTAATCTTGTTTATGATGTAAAATATTATTTACAAGTCCTACGAACATTAAAATGCTGCATTTAGTGTTGCGGATAATTTTTTTTGTTACAGTTTGGCGCAGAACGGACACTCTATAAATATCCATTTTTTTCAGAAAGTTTATATGTTTTATCATTTAATGGCCCTAGTTAGGGGTTTTCATTTATATTTCATCTATAAAATGCGTTCATGCCCTTCGTCGCTCGTTCAGACAGTTTTCGGAACTTGCTGGCATGAATAGTGTGTTCTGGTGAATAGTGGTTTTAGCATTTTGCCAACCTATTAGGACATAGTTTGCAGTTTTCTCACGACGTGGCGATTACATTAATATGGTTTAACATATTTACCCATGTCCTATGATTGCTAGACTTTTCACGACCTAATCATGCAATACTTAAATCGTAATGAACGTAAGTAAACGTTAAATCAAGTGTTTAAGTTGTACGGAATTGCCATTATTTTTGCCGGTTGTCACAGGTGGTGGATGATGATGTTGTGATGGTGGTGGCTGGTGGGTGAAGTGTGAGAGAGGTGGTGTGCCAAGGGATGAGTTGCAAGGGCTCCAAACACTCCTATTTGTAGGCTGAGCAGAAGCTCGGGCACGGCCCCGTGCCCGCTGGGCACGGCCCTGTGTCCATCTGACACTCTCTCTCTCTTCATTAATTGCAATTCGTAATTACAATAAATGCGCCTGTAGCATGTTGACCACGCCCCCGTGTCCGCTGGGCACGGCCCCGTGGTGGGCAGTAGAAGCTTCTATAGGTTTGTCTTTTCTGCTGCTTCTTGGGCACGCCCCCGTGCTCGCTGAGCACGGGGCGTGTTCAGTCTTCTGTTTTCTTTGTTTTGCTTGGGAAGATGTTGTCGGGGGGTCGGGCATATCACTTTTGTTTCCTTTCTTGTATTTATGTTAGATTTTGCTGTCTTTTTGCTTCTTTTGTTATTTTTACCTCATTTAATCCTGAAAATACAAAAGGAAGACAAAGGCACACTTTTTCCAACATTAGTACTAAAAAGGGTTAGTTTTAAGCCACAATTGATGAAATTTATATGTTGCATTTTGTGCACATCAAATACCCCCACACTTGAATCTTTGCTTGTCCTCAAGCAAAACTCTTTATAATGTGGCTTTATTCACTCCCAAATGGAATGGGTAGAAGAGAAGGTTTTTGGGCTCGTCATAGAGTGTCGGGAATTCCAAGATTATTTAGGTATTATTTTTATTTATTTACAATCCTATTCGTCATGATTTATTAAAAACGTTTCATAAGATAAATTATTTATTAGGGCATAACATACCTCTTTAAACTTCCATTTATATACAAGTTCACATACCTCACGGGGGAATCACTCAACACTCGGCCGAAGGTGTAATTTTTTAGTGAATCACTCGAGAGCGGCATGGAACTTACTCCTACCATAAGCTTGCCAAGCAATCAATCCTCCTCATTTTTAACTTTATACCTTTATAAATATCAAGAGGACTTTTTGGGTGAAGGGTTAGGCTTGGGCTAAAGGTGGGTGGTTGGGTTAGTGGTTAGTAAAAATGGCGAAAAGCGTAACAAACATCGGTTTTTTGAAAGACTTTTTATTTTTCACATTTTTATTTTATTTTGATGAACCACTTGTTTCAAACAAAGTTATTTTTGATGAACTTGTTTGTTTGTTTGGTTTCATCAATATATATATATATATATATATATATATATAGGGTAAGGCTCAAATGAAAACCACTAGTTATTGTGAAAACTAGAAAACTAACTAAAACCCACTAAAAAGGAGGGGGGGAAGACTTTTAATGAAGGAGGGGTAAAATTGGAACAAAAAAAATATAACTTTTCAAACATTTCCCATTTCTCCATACGTTATCATTTTAAAACAAAAATGGCACCATAAGATCACAAATTTTCTTATCTTTCATTCAAGTATATTCGAGCATATTTTTTATGACATAAAAAAAGATTTATGGTGTCGTCTTGTTTTCAATACTATTATTATAGTAGTGCACATGTGCAATATAACATGTACTACAATGTGCATTACATGCTTAAAATTAGCTTTTTGAGTCTAGTTTAGCTTTTAGGGTTAGTTTTTTTGGAGGTTTAGGATTAGGATTAGGTTTTTGGGTGTGGGGGGAGGGGGGTTTAGGTTTTTGGGGGGTGGGGGTGGGGGGGGGTTAGGTTTTTTTCGGGTTTATGTTTAGGGTTTAGTTTTAGGTTTTCGGGATGGTGGGGGTCGGGGGGTTTAGGTTTTTTTTTTTTTTTTTTGGGGGGGGGGGGGTTAGGCTTTTGGTGGGAGGGTGAATTTAGGTTTTTTGGGGGGGGGGGGTGGGGGGTTTAGGTTTTTGGGGGGTGTCGGTGGGGGGTGGGTTAAGTGGTTTAGCCTTTCCGTATTAGTGCACATGTGCAGTACAACCAAATTTTTTTTTTTTTTGAAATTTTTTTTCCATATATAAAAAGTAGCGATTTTTCTAAAAAAATGTAAAAAAAAAATTGTATGTTTTTTAGGTTTTTTTAGGCTTTTTTAGTTAGTTTTCGAGTTTTCACAATAAAAGTGGTTTTCATTTGAACCATCCCCTATATATATATATATATATATATATATATATATATATATATATATATATATATATATATATATATATATATATATATATATATATATATATATATATATATATATATATATATATATATTTTAAGGAAGAGTCATTAGAAAACCGAACGTTGTTACTAAAATAAAGGGTTAAAAATAAAAAGGTTTAGGTGGGTAAAAAGGGTGATGGTTTTTTGTTAAGAAATGAAAAGGTTTAGGCTCAAAGGGGTTAACTAGGGGGATTTTGGGTAGGTGGTAAAAAAAATGAAAAATAATGGTGTAGAAAGAAAAAGGGTTAGTCCTAATGCCTCCATCATTTACTTACTCGGGTTTAAGTTGGTAAGGACCGGGAATGTATTGTTGTGGCAAGTTCTAGAGTCGTACGAACCAAGCGGCTATTCACACAAGAAACGAAAAATGAGCATTTCGTGTAAAGATATGTATTTGTATGCTCGTTAAAGACTCAAAACTCACTTTTGTGGGAAAGGGTTGTCACATGATCAAGTATATATAATCAGATTTTAACTAAGTTTGTCATTCCTTTTCGTAATTTTCATATGTTGGTTCTTTTTATCACGACGCTATCGGTTGTAAACTTGTAAAAATATAACCTTATTAGAACTTGAATTCCCAACTTAAACTTAGACAAGTAAAAAAAATGAAAAAAGTTTTTTTGAAAAAAATTTGGGGTGATTAGCGGTTCCAATAGAGTTTTGTGTAAGGCTTGTTATTAGGACTTGCAAGATTCAAGGTTTTAGCATCCCCCCCCCCCACACTTAAATTACACATTGTCCTCAATGTGTCCCAAAAATAAGTTTTTAGGTTGATTGAGTGTGTAAAATGGTGTTAAAAGCAAAATTTTATGTTACTGGCATCCTGGACACGGCCCCATGGGGACCGGGCACGGCCTCGTGTTCAAGTGCCAGCGACAAAAATTAAAAATAAAGAAACAGAAGCCTGGACACGGGGGCGTGTTCAGCGAACACGACCCGTGTCCAGTTACCTGACCTGGGCAATTTTCTGCAGAATGTGCAGCACGGGGCCGTGTTGGGCGGACACGGCCCGTGCTGAGCTTATTGTAATGAAGAAATTATTGTCGGATGGCCCTGTTTTCGTGCATGGGGTTATGTTTCTCGTTTCCCTTGTTATCCTTGACCATCCCGAGTGTGTTTTATTTATCACAACATCATCCAAGCCTTAAAACCATCATTTCATTAAAAACCATAGAGAGATACATAGTCGTAGAATACTAGTAAGTTAGATAAGTAAGCACAAGAAGCTTAAACCAAGGAGTCCTAGCCTACAAGTTATTCTAATTAGCAAAATTTCCGAGAAGATAGTAGTCTCGGTTGGATGCGGCTTCATAGAACTCCTTCCTCCGGGTATGGACTCCTCATATGTCGGCGAGCCACTCCTCTATCTCCCTCGGGAGGAGAAAGGAGGGCTCGTTGGCGTCGATTTGAGGAGGTGCAACTTCCACCGGGACTTCTTGCAGATTTTCAAGAGGAGGCGCCGCTGGAATGTCATCCCATCCGGTAGGGTTGTTGACTCCAAGTGCTAAGTTCCAATCCTCTTGAGGGAGGACGGGTTCCATGGGAGGTGTTACAAGAATATTTAACCTCTAGTGCAAGAGGTTAATCTCTTGAAAACTATTTTCCAGCCCCACCGTAAGATAGTTTATACGGTCTATCAGGACCTCCTCTGCCAAAGTCATTTCATCGAGAGCTTCCCGTAGCGCCATGACGTAGTGTACAAGGGTAGCTTCAATGGAAGGCCTTCTTCCACTTCTACTGTTTCTTGAATGCGCTGACGATGTTCCACTGTTTTCACTTGACATTATACGAAAATAAACCGAAAACAGTTTATTTTAATGAAACAGTACCTTGGACACGGCCCCGTGCTCAATGAGCACGGCCCCGTGTTCACCTTTCTGCAGAATTTTGAAACAAGGAATCTTGAAGTTCTAAGTTATTTTTCTAACTTGTGAAGCCTTTTTGAACAATAGTAACTTAAAACAATGTTATACAACTTATTTTTAACAGGATTCTTTGAACAAAACTCAATAATCCTTGCCATAAAGCTTGAAATTTCAAACTTTAATGGAGGTTTTTGGAGAAAGATGAAAAAGAAGGAAATTGATAAAAGAGGAAAGGACAAGATGGTTGTTGGAACCTTCTTTTAGAACATACCTAGGATGGTAGGAGAGAATATCCCTTCAAATCTCTGTCCCTGGATGGTCCAAATGTGCAGGATTCTTGGCTGCATTTATAGAAAACGACAGCATGCTGGACACGGCCCCGTGTCGGCTGGACACGGCCCCGTGTGCAGGCAAGATCCTGACACAGTTTGTCTGTATTCTGACGTATGGTCAGAAAGGAATCTTTTGGTGGACACGGGGGCGTGTTGGCTGGGCACGGCCCCGTGTCGAAGGGCTGATTATGAAGTTTGTCTATTTTCAAGGAACTAATCCGGATCGGGCGGTTCCTTACTGGATGGAACAACCCCAAAGTGCCTAAGATACCTTAATTGATCTAGATTAAGACGAGAACGCAAGAGGTTGTCAGTTAGGGTGATTCCTATGTTAAATGTAGGTGGACAAGTCCAACCCTTTCCCGGGCTCTTGTTAAAGAAGGTGTATGCCGAATCGCTCAGGTATATGCACCGAACGAAGTCGATGGGGAGTCCTTCACGGCACAATCGGCACTGGGACGACTATCGTCCAAGTCTTCGCTAGAGTTGAAGGTATTATCGAGAGCAGCGAGGTTGTTTGAATACGACCCCAACACTTCTTCTTGGTAATCGTCTTGAGATGAATCAAGGAAATCCATCTTAAGTTCGTTTATCCAATTAAGAACTAGATCTTCTAGTTGAAATAGTTCATCAAGAAGCATTTCTCCTAGAATATCTGGTTGGGCGCCTTCGAGGGAGAGATAAGGATTATTTTTACTTTCGCCCCTCTTAAGGATACAGGCAAACGATGGGTCTATATAGTGGGGCTTATAATTTAGAAAATAACATTCTAATTCTTTATGACCGCCTCCACATAATTGACACCACGTACCATAAGAGTGCCGAAAGTAAAAAAGATCATTATCACTCATTTTTGTGTCAGAAATTACCAACCGTCGGGATCTTACGGTTCTGTTTTCATTAACTGAATCTTGGGCACGGGGGCGTGTTGGGTGGGCACGGCCCCGTGTTCAGCTTACTGTCTGACTTAAAACAAGATTGCCAGTTCCAATGATTGGGCACGGGGGCGTGTTCAGCAGGCACTGCCCGTGCTGAGTTCTGCAGAAGCTGAAAAATTTAGAAAATCCTAAAAAAAATAAAAAGAGAATAGAAAAAATGATTAGGCCTTTGATTCCTAACTTTCTTAAAATCCTTGTGTCCCCGGCAACGGCGCCAAAAACTTGATGTGCGTTAGGTGTAATATGTTTTAGGTATATATTTTAAGCCTTTTTTACACTTTTTAGCCAAATTTTAAATTTATAGAACACGATATTTACTAACACTAAACACACATATGGGCAAGTGCACCCATCGTGGACGTAGTATAGTGTTGGTAAGATACCGACGTCGTCCAAGGACACAAGAGCTTTTAGTACCGGTTTATCCTCAACGTCTAATCAAATCAAAAATGTTAGAAAGGGGTTTTAAACAAAGAAAATAAAACTAACTAAAATGCTGAAAAATAAAATAAAAGTAAAAACAGATAGACAAGATGAATCACTTGGATCCGACTCGTGTGTAGTGTAACCTTTGATTATTTTTGCACTTTTGCACTTGTTTAAGAGATTATCTTCGTTATTGTAGTAGGCCCATCTTTTGAAGGTGACGTTACCCTCAACCCAGTAGTTTGAGTCAGCAAGGATACAATCCTAAAGGGTCGGATTATTGAAAGATAATTAATTAAGTTATTAATGCATAATGTGGTAGGCCCCTCTTTTGAAGGCGACGTTACCCTCGGCTAAGTAGTCTGAGTCAACAGGGATACGGTCCTAAGTAGCCGGGTTAAAGTTTTAATAGTAGTTTAACTTATGAGGGGATCAAAGAATTTGGACCCCCGCCATTCAATACCTTTGGGTATTGAAGGAGGTCCTACTAAATTTGACCCAGGTCCTTTGCAGGATCTATACACTGAATAATGGCAAGACTCTTACCAAACCGTTCCCTTAACCCCCGACCAGGTAGCCAACATACCTCCATATAGACCGTGGAGATATGAATGGTGAAAATCTTTTATTTTATATAGACAGTAAAATAATGCCAAGACACCACGGACAAACGATAAGGAAGAATCACCTTCAACATAAGAAACTAGTAATTAAAGTCATTAATACAAAACCAATTAAAAAGTGCAAAAGATTAAAAATAAAAAGTATTACACTAAACACTTGTCTTCACCAAGTGATGTAAGAGACTTACGCAAACATGGCCTTTGATTGTTAAGAACTCTTACGATCAATCTTGGATCCCGAGACGACTCACACACTCTATGATGGACAATGGATGATGGTGGTGGATGATGGTGTTGTGATGGTGGTGGGTGGTGGGTGAAGTGTGAGAGAGGTGGTGTGCCAAGGGATGAGTTGCAAGAGCTCCAAACACTCCTATTTATAGGTTGAACAGAAGCTCGGGCACGGCCCCGTGTCCATCTAACACTCTCTCTCTTCATTAATTGTAATTCGCAATTACAATAAATGCGCCTGCAACAAGTTGACCACGCCCCCGTGTCCGCTGGGCACGGCCCCGTGGTGGGCAGTAGAAGCTTCTATAGGTTTGTCTTTTCCGCTGCTTCTTGGGCACGCCCTCGTGCTCGCTGAGCACGGGGCGTGTTCAGTCTTCTGTTTTCTTTGTTTTGCTTGGGAAGATGTAGTCGGGGGGACGGGCATATCACTTTTGTTTCCTTTCTTGTATTTATGTTAGATTTTGCTGTCTTTTTGCTTCTTTTGTTATTTTGAGCTCATTTAATCCTGAAAATACAAAAGGAAGACAAAAGCACACTTTTTCCAACATTAGTACTAAAAAGGGTTAGTTTTAAGCCACAATTGATGAAATTTATATGTTGCATTTTGTGCACATCAACCAACAACCCACTGCCGGCGACAGCGGCAGAACTACAAGAACGCATCTCACAGGCCATTGCACAGCTCGAGGCCCTTCGCTCCGAATGCAGTGAAGGCTGCACCTACAAGCAGTTCTTGGACCACAAACCTCGAGAATTCGACGCCACTGGGGGTGCCTTAGCCTTCGTGCGCTGGGTTGAGAAGACGGATTCTGTTTTACGATTGATCAAATGTGCCCCAGAACATCAGGTCACGTACATAGCTGGACTATTTGTAGATGAGGCTCTGTCATGGTGGAACCTTCAGGTCCAGACAATGGGCGAGACTGCTGCGTATGCTTTGACGTGGGACGAACTGAAAGAACTGATGCGTAAAAGATATTGCTCTAGGGCGAAAGTCAAGAAGTTGGAGACTGAACTGTGGAACTTGAAAATGGAAGGTCCGAAGATAACTGAGTATGTGGATAGATTTCACGATTTATCACAAGTTGTTTCGCATCTGGTAAAACCAGAGTTTAAGAGAATCGAACATTCCATCGGGGGATTGGCACCTCAGATTTTAAGCCGGTAACAACATCTAAACCTCTAACGATCACCGAAGCTACCAGCATAAGCGTGGCGCTCACTGAGGAAGCGGTTAGACTAGGAGAATTTTCCACTATGGACAAGAAAAAGGAGACTCCTGTAGAGTCATCTGGAGATAACAAGAAAAACCTCGCAAATTTCAAGATGGTTACTCAGGCAAGTAGCCAGAAGAAGGCCAAAAAGGGAAAATACTACATGGGTATCCTACCTAAGTGCGACAATTGTTTACGTTATCATGTCGGGCGATGTAAATATTGAAAATATGATAGCTGTGGCAGGAGGGGGCATCCCAAGGAAACTTGTAGGCAAGATACCGAACGTAGAAATGGAGGCCAAGATGGTAGCGAGAATCACGGAGGAAACAACGACGATGACAATTATCAAGGCAGAACGAGTGACAAACAGAAACGTGTTCAAGGCTGTTTTAACTGTGGAAGCAAAAAGCATTTCAGAAAATATTGTCCTAAAAACAATCAGGCACAAGAATGAAGGCTCAACACCGAAGCTAGGGAGACACGCCAGGAACTCCAGCATGGATATCGGTACGTCCCATATTAGGCAACATTATGCAGCTGTGCTGCTAGATACTGTTGCAAATTTTAGCTTCGCATCTCTAGAATTTGAAAGTATACTTGGTTTAGTAGCAAGTAAGTAGATAACTCGTACCAGATAGCACTAACTAATGGTAAGCTAGTGGAAGTCAACGAAGGAATTGGAATCGGCAAGAAAGAACCCGGAGAGCGTAAGTTTACGCTTGATCTACTACCGGTTTAGTTGGGAAGCTTCGACGAGGTAATTGGGATGAAATGGTTGCCGAGCGATCAAGCGGAGATTGATATCCGCATCCCGATGGCGAATGAAGGAACGATCGTGACTCACGAATTAGAATACGCCTCTACAGATTACTGATTGCTTGAAGGCACGAAAAATTGTTGTGTAAAGGATGTGTTGTTTTCTTGGCTCATGTCGTGGACAAGGGAGCCCAAGAACCAAAACTCGAAGATACCCATGCGATAAGAGAATACCCTGAAGACTTCCCCAAAGGCTTGCCAGAATTATCTCCACAACGACAAGTCGAATTTTGCATCGATTTGATTCCAGACGTCACGCCTGCAATCAATGCAACCTAACGGCTTACACCTTCAGAGATGTAAGGATTGTCAGTGTAACCTCGGTAGTTGATAGAGAAGGAAGATAACAGACCAAGTTACCCGTTTTGGGTAACCCCAGATCTGCTCGTCAAGAAAAAGGACGATGATTTTCAAATAAGCATCAACTACTAGGAGCCGAACGAGCTAACCAACAAGAGTCGATAACTCTTGCTGAGGATTAATGGATTATTTAACTAACTGTGAGGATCCAACTACTATTACACGACTGATCGATGATCGAGTGTCATTAGCTGTGAATTCAGGAAAAAGGTATACCGGGGAAATTGTGGGACAATAACTTGTTTTTAAACGTACACAAAAACGGTGCTTCCTACACGAAGCACAGAACAATTCTACACCGAATACGAAACTCTGAGAATCTAGAAAACATGTACTAAGAACCTTCGGGAACCCATATCCAAATTCATGAAGGTTGTTACTTAGGAACCACATCTGTTAACTCAAGCAAACTCCATTAACCTGACATATATGCCATTTCTGTTAACCAAACAGAAAGTACTCAAATTTCTTTCATTTAAATCTTCACTTTCACTTCTAGCGAGTAGATGTTTGCATCTCTACTCCCCCTAATGGTAGTTACATCGCGTTAATTTTCTTCGTTGAGAGCGAACACACATTTGACTCGATACTTGGTCATTTCTTCATTCTAGCAAACACTCATTTTTTCATTACTTATATGCTACGCATGCACCAATTGCTACGCATGTGGTTTCGTTTCGAATATACGCTTCATTGAAAATTCAAATGTTATTTTGCTAAATCTAATTGCTGATTGGTGATTCAAATTACCTACATCATCGTAATTGTTAACTCTTTTTGTTATCAAGTCAACATACTGTCATGAGACTTCTTTTCTTTCAAGTCACACTCACGGTTTATCTTCGTAACTGTTTTGGTCAAAAATTACCGAAGCAATTAAGTGATCAAATTAGTTAAGTGAGGTAGTGTGCTAAAAATGTGTTGAAAATATGTTGGTTAAGTGGTTTAGAAAAACAGTATTCAGGATACGGCTCAGGATATTGAGTTGTATCTACGATCAAACAATGAGCAAAAAGTAAAGGGGTTGACACAAGATGTACGAGGAAAGCCCTTGATCAATCTAGAGCATCGGCATAAAACCTCGGGAGCTGACAATCGCAGCTGCCTTGTTCTTCTTATTGCTTCAAACTTCAGGATACAGTGCAGGATATGATACGGATCAACTAAGTGTTACAATGAGATTTGAGTACAAGTGTTCGTGTGTAATGATTGCTAGAGACTAGAGAGCAAAGTGTGCGAAAGAATGTATGTGACTTAATCTGATCCGATCAATCTATTTATAGTAAAAAGAAAGCAACCAACTATCCTATTATTCTAGGATCCGGCGAATATTCCACATGTGAACGTTGTAATCCACATCTTCCGGCTTCAACGTCTTTCTTCCAACTGTTTTGCCCGAGTCTCAAGGAGAAGAAGTCCATCTGACGGTTAGCAAACCCCAGCTTTTAACCTGCACGTGGTTAATTCAATCAACCTCAGGATATCGCCCAGGATGTTAGCAATATCCCCGTCCAGTATCCTGGTCACAAATAAACAATTAGAAGCAGGATATTGATCAAGATATGTATTCTCAGAAAATGACCCATAACAATTGTCCCCAAATATATCTGTTCGTATACCAATCCAACGGATATATTTTAAAAATTTTATCTCATAAATTAAAGTAATTAAACCTAGACGACGGTCAAAATCACATCATAACCTCCAACGCGCTTTTAACTCGATGGAGATCCACAATGCCCCTATATGTTCTCTCTTCTTGTTTGAAAAGCAGATATCTTCAACAGAGTCTCCAGGTAGTCCCCTACTTCTTGTTCATCTTTTATCAATCTTTCTTTCTTCATCTGCCATGGCCACCAGGACTCATTCCCAAACCGGTGAATCATCCGAGACTTTTACCCAACAGAATCTTCTCAAAAATCCCGAGAAAGAAGTCTGTGCCTTTGATAATGCAGACATTGCGGCTTTGAGAGCTTCCGGTGCTTTTCCTGATAACACCGTTTTTAGACCATTCGATCGGTCAATTCGATCGGATGTTTCTTCCACAGATTGGATTTGCTTTCCAGCATACCCTTTTTCACTGGGTCTTCGATACCCCTTTCCCGAATTCATGATGCAATTCTTTCGGACCACCGGCATCTCTTTTGCTCAAACCATGCCCATGGTTTGGAGAGTATTAATCGTACTTAACCAAATCAAAAACCTTCACTGTCCCGACCTCTGTATCGAGGATCTGCCAATCTCTTATCGCCTCCGATCTCACGGCTCTAGCCGATTTTTGCTTTTTTCGACTTCCAACAAACCCCTTATTCTTAAAGTTACTAAAAATGAAGACGGATGGCAACGCAAGTTCTTTTTCGTCAAACGAGACTCCATTGCTGAGGGTGCTAGCCTTCCGGTGGAGTGGTTAACCACCGGTAGGGTCATAAATGTTCTCATGTACCCTTTTTTATCTTTTGCTAATATCCTTCTTTTTTATTCTTATGCAGTAAATTTCAAGGAAGTAGCTCCCCCTACCGCTGAATCAGAGGGAAGAATCAATACTGTTTACCGATTACCTGCAATAGACAGGAGTTTCACCACACACATCCCGAGTTCCAGTCAATACTCGTCATCTGAAATGTCTGGTAAGGACTACTTTTAAAATAGTTAGTTAGTATAGCATAATAGAATGAAGAGTAATAATAATGTAAAATTTTTTCCTTTATGCAGCACCGGCTAAGATCCCTGAAGTCTTTGATCTCGACGAGTTGGACAGCTATTCTGACCAGGTTCAGATCAAGAAGGAACCCAATCCTAAGGCCACAGCCTCATCCAAACCCAGTGGTTCCAAAGCCATTGTCATCACCAAACCTTCGTCAACTACCAAGCCCCGGAGTTCCAGTTCTCGTAAAAGGAAAGAGCCCGATTCCCCCGTCATCTCTGACACTTTTCCCTATGAGAAGCACGGGTTCATCGAAGCTAGCGGGTTTATGACTTCCTTTCTTAACCAGGTTAGTATTCTCAAACCACATCCTGCAGCTTATATCATTTACAAAGATTTATCAAAATCAATACCTGTGCTCTTACTTTCGCAGGGTCTTGAACGTCTGGTTCACCTATATCAAAAATCCTGCGGGCTTAACAAGACGGTTGAGTCCAAGTTGAAGGAAGCAGAAGTCACGATCTCCAACCAAGGCATGATTGCAGCCGCCAAGTCTCGTCACTACGAAGAGAAGTTCAAGGCTATGAATCAAGAACACCAGAATGCTCTCAACAAAGCTACGCTTCAAGCCCAAGCCGATCTTGAAGCTGCACACGCGCAACATGAACGGGATATGGTCAGCTACCGGGATAGCCTTAAGAGTTCCGTCGTCACTACTCTTCTCCAGGCCAGGCTGAAGATGGCCCATGAAGCCAAAACACTAGGTTTTGAATGCCCTTCTTGGGACGTTGGTGCCTGGGAAACGAAGCTAAAGAATCTCGGCGGCATTTCTACCACACCAACTACCGAAGGATCTTCCAAAGTAGCTGAAAAAGCTAACGATGCTGAGAGGGATGTTGAGGCGGATCCTGAGACAGGTGCTGCTGAAATTACCGCGAAAGAAGATGGCATTGCCCCCTAAAACTTATTTCCTTTTGTTTGAACAATCTTATGTCTTATGAACAACTTTTATTTCCGTATTAAAACAATTTGATAGCCGAAGGTGGATGGGTCCTAGGTTTCAGGATGAAGCCTTTGGTTATCAACTAGTACCGTTTATTTCCAATAATTTCATCTTTCATTTTTCTTGCTATTACTTCCTGTCTTTCTTATTATAGACGTTAGTTTTGCAAAATATACTCAGTGATATATTATGAAAATAGAATTTCTAAAAATTCAATCACCTTTAGAGAAAACTAAAAGATAGTTTATTTTTAAAACCTGTTTTGACGATACTTGCTTGATCAAAGTTTCAAACCAGTACCAACTTCAAATATCTTAATCAAATATCCTGAAAAGTATTTCGAAAATATATTTTGAAAGTATATTCCGACAACTTATCCTAATCAGGATGTTTAACCTTTTGTCAAACATAGTATTGTCAAAAATTAGCATTTACAAAGGAGAGATCATACCAGGAATAGGGTATAATCCTATTTTCAAACTTCAAACCCTTTGCAACTCTTCCAATGAAGATGTCCCCTGTTTGAGACACTTAGTGTATTAGGTCCGAGCCTTATCCTTTGAGCTTTACACCGTTGCCTCAGTAGGAATGTCCCCTGTGTACAATGTCTTCAAATACTTAGAAATCTTCTGGATATCAGTTTCAATTGTATAGACAATTTTTCGTGTTATAGGGGTAAAACCTAAGAATGTACTGGAGATAAATCCCTTGTGTTCTGGGGAAAATCCCAAATTTTTGTGCGCTACAGGCGGGAGTGTATAAACTCCAAGACTTAGAAAGGTGAAAACCTTTAAACCTTAGAGAGTATGAAAATACCCTTTCGTGAGAGAGGGTGATCAATCCTCATATACCTTTAGGATTCAGGATATAGCCAACAGTAACGAAATTGTCAGCCACTTTTACATGGACTGGTCCCGCCACCTTGAACTATTCCCGAATAACTTGCGCTCCAGGCGGGGTGTTTAAACCCAATTCGGATGAAAGGTGAATACCTTTAAACCTATGAAGGGATCAGGATCCCTTATACGTGAGAGAGGGGGCCAATCCTCTAATCTTCCGAAGCATCCTGAGTGTGTATCCTGGAGCTATATCTCGAAGCATATACTGCAAAACATTTCAAAACTAAGGTGGGTGTTAGCTTGGCTAACACCCCTCCGATGCTTATGTCAGTATTGGGTTTCAAAGAATAAATTAAACCAAACACATTTAAAAGAGATAGAATTCATACCCTCCTGAGTTAGAAATTAAATTCTAAACTCACTTGAAATAAAGCTTAAGGTGTATAGCATTCCAAGATCTCGGCAGCATATCCCCCTCCATATCCTTGAGTCGATATGCACCTTTTCCTGATTCTGATTCAATCTCATATGGTCCTTCCCATTTCGGAGCTAGCTTCCCATCAGCAGGATTGGTAATATTCTGAAAAGATTTTTGTTAGTGCATTAATGTCTATCGCCTTCGTCAATCCGAGCCGTAGCGAGAAACCGAAGAAATCAAGTCTTTATAGTGTTATTTCTAGTCAAAAGGCAAGGTGGCAATCTTACAGAGCTGAAAGAATTTCGCAAATGGAAGCCACATCATCCAAAGCGTGTGCAGAGGATTAATCCTGAAACTGGAGTTGAAGAAACTATCTTGAATGTCAAGCCACCAAGAACCATGAAGACAATTCCAATGCCTCAGATGGAACAAGAATTCTATAAAGGCTTCATTGGCTGGGTGTACAGTTGTATTACAACAGAAGCAATCATTACTTACAGAGCTGGTGAAGAGATTCGTGAGATACATGTGTATGATCCAATGTGGCTGGTTAATTGCTCGGCGAAGGATATAGAATGTCTTTTCATTAACAAGATTCACTATCAACCAGCAGATAGAGAACAAGCGCAGCAATTTCAACGTGTAGTTTCTCTTTGCTTTCAGAAAAGCATAAATTCTGAAAGTAAATGGAAATCATCCTGGTGGTCACTGGACGAGAAGATGAAAAGGAAAGCTACTCATGAACGTCAGAAGCTTGCAGAAAAGAAAGGCACGTTTATGAAGATGCAAGCTGAAGAAGAGAAAGCGAGAAAGAAAGAGAATAAAAAAATCAGGGTTGCGCTGAGTAGGAAGCCAAACTCAAGGGAAGAGACGTATAGAGCAGTTTGAAGACCCGAAGACTAGACAAAGACTGCTGCTTTATCCAAGGGGGAGATTGTTAGTGCATAAATGTCTATCGCCTTCGTCAATCCGAGCCGTAGCGAGAAACCGAAGAAATCAAGTCCTATAGTGTTATTTCTAGTCAAAAGGCAAGGTGGCAATCTTGGAATTAATGAGAAATCTCATTAAAAGCCTTGGCCTATATATAGGGAGATATAGTGTTAGTGTAAAGACTTTTGCTCCATTTGGTGATTTAGAGATTCAAGTCTAGAGAGAGAAAGTCTAGAGAGAGAAAGTATACTCTCCACGTGATTTTTGCTTGTACACGTCATCTTCATCAATAAAATCACGGTTCTAGTACGTTATTGTGTGTTCGGTCACGCACGTTCACGGATTCCGCACGTCGAACGTTCGTTACGCAATCGAACGGCGTCAAAACCGGTCCTACAAGTGGTATCAAAGCTAGGAGCTCGATTGCACGATCAAACACATTGATTCGTACCAGATTTCATCGATTTCAGATCCGGATTTCATCTATTTCTTCATCTTTTTCACATTTTTCACGTTTTTTACTGAAAAACGTCAAATTGAACGGGTTTTTACGGTCCAAATTGTCTGAAATTTTGATATATTGTGCGCAAACACCTGATCTATAACCCTACCAAGTTTCAAATCGAAACTCCTAGCCGTTTAGGAGAAATCGAAGTTTTTCGTTTCGTTTTTGCGTCAAAAATTCAGGTAGTTTCGCTTGTAAAGTTCTCTTATTCGTCCAGTGAGGTTCCGCTTGAAAAACCTTGAGGTTCCGCTTGAAAGATCGTTAGGTTTCGCTTATTCGGTTATAATCAGGTTTCGCTTATTCGGTTATAATCAGGTTTTGCTTATTTGGTTATAATCAGGTTTCGCTTATTCGTTCCGCTCATAAGGTCTTAATCATGTTTTCACTCCAATCGGCCCAATCATGTGCTGAGTATCAATCCACTGGTAGGAGTGGCCCAATCATAAATTGGTTTGAAAAATTGTTGTCGGTCACTTACATCTCAGCTTAATAAGGAAGTTTTGAAAGTTGATTTGTTAATTGTTGAATTGTTGTTCAGATCCACTAACTTGAAAGGCCCAATCAGCTTTGAGCTAATCAATAGTAACAACTTTTATTGTTCACTCAAATCTGAATTGACTGCGTCTCGAAGGCCCAATCGCATGTGAAGGTGGTTAAGTGGCCCAATCATTCTGCCCAAAGTTTTCACGTGAAAGTGTCGACCACTTTTGGTTTTGGTCCAATCACTTTGTTTTTGAAATTTGTGGATTGTCAGTATGTGAGTTCGTACATCGATCCATGTGAAATTCTGATTAAATAAGTGTGTTTCGTGATCCGATCAACTTGTTTTACATTTAATGAAGTTGCCGGCTAAATGGTTAATGAGGTCCAATGAGAATATTAGAATCGAATCACTAGGTATAGCGGCATAAGTAGATGTTGAGTATATCATTTGAACCAACACATTAATTTGAATCTTGATACAAGTGAGAAACTCAGAAATTGTTACGGTCCAATCAGGTTGTTAACAGTTGTCGGCTCACTCATGTTGTCGGTTAAGTGGATTGGGTGGCCAAATTAAAGTCTCTGGTGATTGGAAATTGTCGGACATATTGTGGTTGGTCAAATCGAGATCAATTGAGAATTAAAGTGTTGCATGTGAATTGATAAGGATCATGTGATAAAGGGTTGTGGTGCAGTCAGTTCATTGTTATCAGTCTAAGTGTACACATTGTTTTAGCATTACAATTGTCGGTGATATTAGTCAAAGCATAAGTCATCAGCCCACTTGTACTAATTGATCCAATCAGTGTGTGATAAGAATTGCATGTGATATACATTAATCGAAGTTGTCAACTTTAATGGGTTGTTCGGCCCAATCACTTTGTTCACAGTTAACTTGAACGGCCCAATCAAAGTGAACATCTGATTTTGCTTATTTGTCACTGATTTTGAAAAACGCGTTACCGAATCATGGATACCAATTTCTTTAACATGACTAAAGAAACATTTGATAGAATAAATGTATTAAAGAAAGAATAAATCATTGAGAGGTATAGCCATCTTGTTCGTTCGATGTCTGGGATAGGTATAACTAAAAAACCAGATGAATGGGTCAATAAATTTGTCAAAGCTTTACCTCAAGAAGAATGGGGAGAATATCTTTTGAAGTTAAATCACTCCGGAGAATTTTCTCGATTGACAATTTGTCAACTCATTGAAAAGCTTGAAGAACAGATGGAGAAAAATGCTATGAGAAAGAAAAGTCAAGAAGGAAAATCGTTATTGAAAATGAGCAAGAATATAGGTGTCCAAGTGGGAGAGGAACAGATTGAAAAAATTTCAGTTTTGAAAGATGAAAAGCAAACTGATGATAAACATATTTTTGTTTTGCAGGGAAATTGTGCGAAGCTGAAATCTGAAAATGACAGACTGTTAAGTAATTTGAACAGTTTGACATTTGAAAACAAGAAGTTGAAAGAAAAAGAAAAAGTTTTTGAAGAGAAAATTAAAGGTTTTGAAATTGAAAAATCAAGAATTGAAAAAGAATTTCAAAATCAAATGAAAATTCTTGAAGATGGGAGAGATGTGTTTAGCAAAAACAACATTGAAAAACAAAAAATGATAAATTCCCATCTTCAGAAAATTACAAAATTGGAAAAAGAAGGTGAATGTGCTAGAAAGAAAATTGAAGAGTTAGAAAAAGATCTTGAAAGCAACAAGAAATCCTCAGAAAATGAAGATTTCTGGATAAAACTGGAGAACAAAAATCTGAAAGCAAATGAAGCGAAATTTCAAGAACAGATAAAAGTTTTGGAAAATGAAAAGTCTGTTCTTGAAAACATGAAAAATGAGAATGAAAATTCAATCAAGTCTCATCTTGAAAGAATATCTCAGCTTGAAAATGAAGCTAAGAATTCAAGAAACAAGATTGATGAACTTGAGAAGAAATTGATAGGTTTTGCGACTGCATCAGACAGTTTGAATTTTCCCTGTCCAAAACCGATCAATTCAGTTCCAATAAGTGACAATGTCACAAACTTTGACAATGTCAAAGTTGAAGATTGTGATGAGAAATCTGATGATGAAAATGATAAAATTGAAAAACAAAAATTGATTTTGAAATTAAAAGAAAAATTTTAGAAAACTGTTCTTCAATCAACTGAAAAAGGTGAATGCTCTAAGCAAAAACCTTTGAAGAAGAAAGTGGAATAGAAACAAAAAATTAAAAATGAGAAAAATGTTCAAAAAGATAATAAAAGCTCATCAGATCGATCATCCAATCGCAATGAAAAATTACAAAAATTGAAAAATCAAAATTCAAAAATTGTTGGTAATAAGTGGTGCAGGTCGGACCACAGTGCTCAAAAGCAAAAACCAGCAAACAGGAGAAAGGAATATCACCAAGCCAAACAATGCTTTGATCTGAGTATTTGGGCTGAAAATGGTGATTGGTACGATAACAGAGTGTGTTACCGATGCGGTTATCAAGGACACATTGCTGTTAACTGCCAAAGAAGGAATATTGAGATGAGAAGATGCTTTAACTGTCAAATCAGAGGTCACATTGCCAGGGATTGTCCAAGGAGATCGAATGACAGATTGAGGGCTAAGTCTCAAAAATTGGCAAAGAAAACAGTCAATGTCAAGCCCAAAGAACTGAAGGTTCAAGAACCTAAAGTTCAAGAAAAGAAAGTGAAGCTTTCTCAGGGGCAGAAAGACAGACTGCGAAAGAAAAGGAAGAAGGCGAGAGAATATCTCGAGAAGATTTTGTCCTCGGGTTCATCCGTTGGTAAGAATAAGAGTTCTGATGAATCGACTCCTTCGATTGCAAAGTCAAGCAAGATGAATTCATCAGATACAAATCTGAGGACAGAAGAGAAAAAGGAGAAAAAGAAAGTTGTCGGCGATGAATCTGATTCATCAAAGTCAGACAAGCCACATTCAGGCAATGAATAGTGTGGTAAAGCCAGAAGAGCCATGTGTCGAGGTAAAAGTTGAGAATTCTGGTTTAACAATGGATGATGCAAATTTTCCACCATTGTTGAACAAGAATTCAAAATTACCCAAGGACAGTCAGGCTTGGGTGAAACTGTTTAAATGAAAAACCTGACTTGCCGGAACTCCCAGGTTGGTAATTGGGGAGTAGGAATCGGCATCTTTCTTGAGAAATTCACTTCGGTGATATTTCGACTTTCAGAAGATAAATTAAGGACATTAAGTTGTACTTGATTCATCTTTCCTACAAGTTGATAAATTTGAAAAACAAGGTGATGAAACCCCGAGTTTATGAAATGACACACAAAACTAATTTTCCGGGAAAACCATTTTAATTAAAACAAACTTAAGTGTTTTGAAATCTTAATGGGAAAATAGTTTGTTGTCAGGGAGAGTTCTGATTGCTTACGCCAAGGATGGTGAATTGAAGTGATTCGATATCATGTTGTCACGTTCTTGTACAGTTTTGTTTCAAATTTTCTCAGAAAATCAAAATTGAAATATATTTTGATTTTAGAGGGAGAAAAATTTTAAAAAAATTAGAAAATTTGAAAAAGTCAAAAACATTGAAAAATCAAAAATGAGTTTTTGTTGTGAAATAAGAGAAAATGATAGTACATCAGTGGACTATCACAACACGCTAAAGAAATGAAATGTCAAATGTTATAAACGGTCTCACTAAAGATGTGACGGTGGGCTCAGTTAGACTAGTAGATTTGCGATAACGATACAAACTTAAATGAAAAAGCCTAGTCCTAGTGGGAAACATGATTGAAAGCATAGTACTTAGTTTTGTCCTTCTTGATTGTGTGCCTACTCAGTAATCGCTGAATGCAAAGAGCATAAAAACTGGTTAAATTTGTGAACTTTCACAATTTTGCTGAAAAATCACTGTGATTGTGCATTTCATTTTGCAAAGATTTAAACTTGTTTGATTTCTTTATTTTGTTTAAGCATTGGACATCCTCTGCGTATACGTGAGTATCGACCTGGATGTTATTGCCTAAACGTTCTGCTTTATTTTCTTTGGTGTTTCGTTTAAGCTTTGGACCTCCTCTGCGTATACGGAAGTATCGACCTGGTGGTTAAAGCCTAAACAATTTCAACTTGTTTTATTTTCTTATTTTGTTTAAACATTGGACTTTCTCTGCGTATACGGAAGTATCGACCTGATTGTTAATGCTTAAACATTCTGCTTCATTTTCGCACATATCACAGTTGATGAAAGTTTAAAGGCATTACTTGAGTTAGTGTATTGCATGATGAGGGGATATGCTGAGATCGTGTGGTCCATAAGAATTTAGTGCAAAATTAATATACCTAAACGTATCAGTAAGCATTTTCGAAAGTTTTTAGTTTGAGCTTAAGAGGACAAATATATCGTCAATCAACGTGAATCGTTTAGAACTTAAAATGTTTAAAGCTTAACAGTGCTAGTGATGTGTCTCATAAACTGATATGATCCTCTTGCACAAACTCACAAAAATATGTTTGTACATATTTCATTTCTACATTTAATTTCTGTTATTGCAGTTATGTTTCTTATTTTGAAAAATCCAAAAAGATTTTCAACAACTGATGTTGAAAACTGATATTCAAAATCTCAAAGGCTAAACATGATGAACAGTTGGATTGGTTAATTGGTTTGAAATGTTGAATCAAAATTTGAAATGTTTCAAATTTTGTTAAATTTAAAATGTGAAAGATGATCCTCAAATGTTTAGTTGATTCATTTAGTTGAATCACAATATTGTTTGTTATAATTGTGTGTTTGAGATGTGTAGGTTTCTGATTCTGTTACTACGGAAAGCCAGGCGTCGATCCTAAAAGCACGGAAGCTTGATGAAAGGGGGAGCCTGAAGAAAGAGACTACCAAGAGGGAGAGCAACTGAAGCTGAAGACAGATCCACGGGGATTCTGTTCGAGAAAGAGAAAGACAAGACGCTACGAGATTGACTGCGGCAATATCCAAGGGGGAGATTGTTAGTGCATTAATGTCTATCGCCTTCGTCAATCTGAGCCGTAGCGAGAAACCGAAGAAATCAAGTCTTTATAGTGTTATTTCTAGTCAAAAGGCAAGGTGGCAATCTTGTAATTAATGAGAAATCTCATTAAAAGCCTTGGCCTATATATAGGGAGATATAGTGTTAGTGTAAAGACTTTTGCTCCATTTGGTGATTTAGAGATTCAAGTCTAGAGAGAGAAAGTATACTCTCCACGTGATTTTTGCTTGTACACGTCATCTTCATCAATAAAATCACGGTTCTAGTACGTTATTGTGTGTTCGGTCACGCACGTTCACGGATTCCGCACGTCGAACGTTCGTTACGCAATCGAACGGCGTCAAAACCGGTCCTACACTTTTCTTAACACCCAATCTCCAACTTTGAACCTTCTAATCCTTATATTCTTGTTGTATGTTCTGGATATCCTTTGTTGATATGTCGCCATTCTCAGCCGTGCTGCATTTCTTGTCTCATCAATAGTATCCAGCTCCTGGCATAGAACTTCAGTATTCTGCTCAGGATTCCAGAGGTTGGATCTTGCTGTGGGTATCACCATTTCTGTCGGGATCACTGCTTCTGCTCCAAATACTAAGGAAAACGGGGTTTGACCAGTTGCATTTTTTACCGTCGTTCTATCAGCCCACAAAACAAAGGGTAATTCTTCTGCCCATCTTCCTTTCTTGGCCCCTAATCTTTTCTTCAAGTTGTTGATAATTATCTTGTTTGAGGATTCAGCTTGTCCACTTGCTTGAGGATGTACCGGAGTAGACGTAATCATTTTGATTCCCCAACTCTTGCAAAAGTCAGTAGTCCTCTTACTTATAAACTGGGACCCATTATCACAAATGATTTCAGCTGGTACCCCGAACCTGGTCAGGATATTCCTCTTTATGAAGGATACTACTTCTTGGTCTCTAACTTGGACAAATGCTTCAGCTTCAACCCACTTAGAGAAATAATCCGTCATTGCTAGCATAAAGACTTTTCCTCCCGGAGCTTTTGGTAACTTCCCTACTATATCCATCCCCCATTTCATGAACGGCCAAGGGGACGCTACAGGATATAGTGGTTCAGCTGGTTGATGTAGTATGTTACTATGCCTTTGACATGCATCACACCTTCGAGCATATTCTGCAACATCCTTCCTCATCGTTGGCCAATAATATCCTGTCCTTAATACTTTGGAGAACAATGACCTGCCCCCAATGTGGTTACCACAATCCCCTTCATGTATATCCTGAAGTACTTCTTTGGCTTCAGGACCCTCCAAGCACCTCAAATACGGTCCTGCAAGAGATTTCTTGTATAAAACATTGTTTATAATAGTGAATCGTGATACCTTCATCCTAAATGCCTTAGGATTTTCATCTCCGGGGATATGTCCTTCCTTGAGATATCTCATGATTGGAGCCGTCCAGGATTTAGGATCCTTTTCAGGATACTCCGCTCCAGGATCCTGAATACCTGCTGTTAGGGGAGGATTTTCTATCAGTTAGTGATCCTTACTTGTTATCCTAATAGTGATCCTTATTTCTGTGACAGGCAGTGATTCTTAGAGGAGCTTCAGGGAGCAGGATCATGGATCACCTTAAGGATCATGGATCACCTAAAGGATCCTCATACTAACGGTTGTTTCTTTGTATTTTGTATTATTTTGCAGGAGTGTTAAGCTTGACCTGGTCCTGGTAACGTTGCAACGGAATATTCCCCGGGCATTTCGAAGCCATTTGAACGAAGATGGACGTTGTGGAAGAACGTGGGGGAATGGCACAAAAGTCGGGCAGTTAGTTAGCTTAGTTTAACTTTCATATTTAAATGGGGTGACGAGCTAAAATTAGAACACTTAGCTATTTTTTGCTTACACACACACTCGTATACTTGCAGTCAAGAAGCTCTCGGCAAACACTTCACATTTCTTACACTTTTACACAATTAAACATAGTGATCCTTGTACTTAGCTCGTCACTATCCGAAGTTGTAAACATTTTTTGTTATATTTGAGCTTGGTGATCGGTAGTTTCCATCACCCGAGGTTTTTTATGCCGGAGATCTTCTAAAGATCAAGGGCTTTTTCCTCGTATAAATCCTGGTGTTGTTCTCGCAATTTATTTCATAGTGATCCTCATCACACTTCTTCATTTCAAGCATCATTCCCCGTACATAGAGTTTGGTTGCATTATCCTCATCAGATTTTTGACCAAAATAGTTTGGCGCCCACCGTGGGGCAATTGGTGCTTCATTTCTAAGAAAGTTTTCTGTTGGTGATCATTCCGGTTCATTGCAAACGAATACATGGCTTCATCATTGAAGAATACTTCTACGGCAATGTCTGCGGTCAATTCATCTCAGGGCATTCCACCTCTGCCTCCACCACCTGCTGGATCTCAGAAAAATGCTGAGAAGAGACCAACTCCCATTTTCTCTAAACCTCCAACTTCTTCTGCTCCAACTTCTTCACCTTCTTCTACTCCCACTACTAGTGATATGTTTACTTTGATTTTGCAGATGAGGGATCGTATTCAGCGGCAGGATGAGACCAACGATAGGATCCTCAAGGAAATCGGAGATCTCAAGAAATAAAAGAAAGCGGCAGAGGATCACTCCCCGTTGGTGCCCAGATCATTGAATTTTGACACTCCAATGATCACTTCTCAGCCATCGGTGGTTCTAGATGTTCAATATGTAGGTGGACCGAAAGAAGTGCACTACGGCTCAGCAATAATGACTCAGGCATCAGGCCCATATTTCCAGCCAGCAGGATCCTATCCGCAGCATATGGGATCCTTCATGAATCCAGGGGCTTATTCAGGAGTGCAGCAGTGTCAAGGATCTTCCTTCATTCCAGCATCATCCCAGGTTCAAGGATCCTCCTTTGTCCCAGGATCATCCCAGGTTCAAGGATCATCCTTTGTTCCAGGATCATCCCAGGTGCAAGGATCCTCCTTTGTCCCAGGATAATCCCAGGTTCAAGGATCCTCCTTCGTTCCAGGATCATCCCAGTTTCAGGGATCCTTCCAGATGCCAGGATCCTTGAGGAGTTTGCAAACAGGAAGTTCCGACGTCCATCAAGGAGATTTTATTCCCATGCAAACCATTGCTTCTACTGGCCCCTCCATCATTCCAGAGTCCCAGCAATTTGGATTCACATCCAGTGTCCCTCACTTAAACCCAATGGGAGGTAACATGTTTAATAATTCTCTTACGACTAACCATGGATCCATGCAGGATACAGGCATCAACCATGCCATGGCCAGAGAGTTGCAAAAATTGAAGGATATGATATCAAGTGTTCCAGGAGTGGTCAAACCTATCCCGGAGATTGCAGATGGAAGTCACAGGATATCTCGTTTTGCACCACCAATCTGTGATGCTGAGATACCCAAAAGGTTCCATGTTCCAACCATGAAGCTGTATGATGGTTCGACAGATCCTGAGGAGCACATAGCACAATACAGGGAGAGGATGGAGATCAATCTAATCCTAGAAAGGTTAAAGGAAGCATGCTTGTGCAAGGGATTTGGATCCACTCTTACTGGATCAGCTCTCAAATGGCTGCTAAGTCTTCCCCCTTACTCTATTACCTCATTTGCTAATCTAGTTAACTTGTTCAATAGTCAATTTTCTTGTAGTAGAAAGTTTGAGCGATTAACTAGTGATCTATATAGGATAACCCAAGGTCATAATGAATCATTAAGGGATTACATAACCAAATTTAGTAAAGAATCCTTAGACATTCCCAATTTGGATATAGCCACGGCTGTTGAGGCCTTCAAAATGGGATTGCTTAGGGACTCGTTGTTTTATGATGATCTTGTTATGACACCTTGCAGGAACCTCGATGAGGTAAGAACTCGGGTACTCAGGTTCATCAGATTAGAGGATGACAAGAGGATTCAGGAGAGACTGGCAGGATCCTCAAAGCAAGACAAGCAAGGATCCTCATTTAAGAATAACAAGTTCAGATCCTATAATAGATCTGATAACCAGAATGTGCATGTTGTTGATCAAGAAGAGGATGATGAAGATTATCCTCCAATTTCTGAATATTGTTTTTCTGTTGATAACAATGAACTGATACTTGCGATGCAGAATTTAGGTGATAAAGCCAGATGGCCAAGAAAAAATGATAGACCAGGTGCAACCAAAGATAAATCCAAGTGGTGTGCTTACCATGAAGATTTTGGACATCTAACAGAAGAATGCATTGCATTGAGAAAGGAAATTGGATACTTGTTGAGCAAGGGGCATTTAAAAGAGTTGCTGGGCAGAAAAAAGCCAAAGACTCAGGATCCTGAGAGGATCCCCGAGAAAGCTCCGGCCCCTCCAGCAGATGCACAAGTGATAAACTTCATTTCCGGAGGATCAGATATTTGCGGCACATCCTTCTCAACAGCCAAGAGGCATGCAAAGGAAACTAAAATGGATAATGGAGAAAGACCTGTTCGAACATCAAGTGTCTCTGAGGGAAAAGTTATAACCTTCGATGAGGATGATCGTGTTGATATCCAGGATCCTCATCATGATGGATTAGTTATTACACTTTTTATTTCTAACCATTTTGTCCGCAGGATCCTTATTGACGGAGGAAGCTCAGTGAACATTATCCAGCTAGATGTTCTGAAGAAAATGGGTATTCCTGAATCAGATATCATACCAAGATCCTCTGTGCTTGTGGGATTTAGTGGCGAAACGAAGAATACCCTGGGGGACATTAAACTCCCAATATATATAGAAGGCTTACATTCTTATCAAAAATTTGTGTTATTGACTGTTTATCTTGTTGTAATGTTATCCTTGGCAGGCCTTGGATACACGATATGAAGGCAGTCCCATCTACCTACCACCAGTGTGTAAATCTCCCTAGTCCTTGGGGAATAGTCAAGATTGATAGTGATCAGCAGGAGGCTAAGAACTGCTCCACTTCATCGATGAAACCAGCCTCGAAGTCAAGGGAGCAATAGCAATCAAAGTATCCTCCAAGGGATGTCTTGGAGGCGAGAGAACAGGATGTGGTAGAAATCCTCATGGATCCTAATGATCCTGAATCCAAAGTCTATATCGGATCAGGGATCCTTGGCCAAATGAAAGAAGACCTCGTATCCTTCTTGAAAAGAAGGAAGACTACCTTTGCATGGAAGCATGAGGATATGACAGGTATATCTAAGGATATTATAACTCATAAACTTGGCATTGACAGGTCATTCAAGCCGATTCATCAAAAAAGGAGGAAGTTTGCACCAGAAAGGAATGCCATTATCCAGGAAGAGGTAGAGAAACTGCTCCGGGAAGGTATGATTAGAGAGGTCAAGTATCCAAGATGGTTGGCCAATGTGGTTGTTGTTGAAAAGAAGAATGGAAAGTGGAGGGTATATGTCGATTTTACAGATTTAAACAAGGCATGTCCCAAGGATCCTTTCCCATTACCCCACATTGACTCCATGGTGGATGCAACGGCGGGTCATGAACTGTTGACTTTTATGGATGCTTCGTCTGGATTCCAACAAATCCAGATGGAACAATCTGACCAAGAGGATACGGCTTTCATGACTCCAACCGGTATATATTGTTATATTGCTATGCCGTTTGGATTAAGGAATGCAGGTGCCACATATCAAAGGCTAGTGAATATGATGTTCAAGGACTAGATTGGACAAACTATGGAGGTTTACATAGATGATATGGTGGTGAAATCCATAAAAGCTGAGGATCACCTGAGGGACTTAGAGGAAGCATTTAATATCCTTGATAAATATAACATGAAGCTTAATCCTTCAAAATGTCACTTTGGTGTCAAAGCAGGTAAATTCTTAGGATACATGGTGACCAAGAGAGGCATCGAAGCTAGCCCAGAACAAATTAAAGCCTTGGTGAATATCAAATCTCCTGCCAATGCAAAGGATGTCCAAAGGTTGACAGGCAGGATAGCAGCTTTAAACAGATTTATATCTAAATCTTCGGAGAAGTGCAAAGAATTCTATGATATCCTAAGGAAAAACAAGAAATTCGAGTGGACTGATGTTTTGGTCAAAAATCACACAAGGATAATGCAACCAAACTCTAAGTAAACGGGGAATGATGCTTGGTTTGTTGAAAAAGTAAAGGATCACTTTAGTGAGAAATATGCAAGTGACACAAGGATTTATACGAGGAAAAAGCCCTTGATCAATGAATGATCTCCAGCATAAAAAACCTCGGGTGATGGCAACTACCGATCACCAAACTTCAATATAACAAAAAATGGTTACAACTTCGGATGATAATGAGCTGAGTACAAGGATCACTATAGTATCGAGTGTCTAAGCGTGTGAGAAATGTGTTGTGTGTCTTCCGAATGGGGAAGAGTGTTATATATACAAGTGTGAGTGACCTATTTTAGGTAAATAGACTAACAATCAGCTCATTACCCCTTTAGAAATAAAAGTAAATCTAGCCTAAATTATCGCCCTTAAATCATGCCGAGTTTCCATATCCTTTACAACGTTCCTCTCTGATTAAGCATATGCCAAAGTTGTAAAGACGCGTCCCTTGTTTGCGATGCTAAGAGCAGATCCTGCTAGACATTCCTGCAAGATAACATTAAATTCAATGAAAACAACTGTTAGCATGAGGATCCCTATGATGGTCCGTGATCCTGATCCTGGAACTCTGCTGAGGATCACTATCTGCCAAAGAAACAAGGATCACTGGTTAGGATCACATGTAAGGATCATGTGTTATAAAAATCCAGCCCTAACAATTGCCCCCAAAATATAAGGAGTGATATTGTAAATAAGTGAGTTATATTTTGCTTGATCTTATCTGCAACGAGCTAATCGGATAACTAGCCGTTGGAGTCGGACTAGCCGTTATGATTCTTACGTCACAGAAGTGACAGCCCTGCAGATCATCATTATAAATAGGAGATAGAGATAGGATCAATTCGCATTTAAAATCAAAGAAACTCCCTTTATAATCTCGTCCGAAGATCAATCAGGTATCTTTCTTCTTCCTTCTTCCTTCTCTTACTCTGTTTTTCTGCTTCTTTGTTTCTTTTCAACATTCTGCAAGTATGCTGCTACGGAACTCCCCTCATAAGGATCCTAAAAAGAATAGTCCCTTGAAGGGTTAAGGGATCATCAAGGATTCTCCCCATGAGAGGTGTTGTTTCACCGATGTTCATATTGATAGAATTCGTCATTGTTTTCCGGCGACTGCTATCTTTAAATCTTTCACTCCCACTGCTTTAAGTGACTTTGTCTCCGATACTTGGGTAGCTTTTCCTGTTACTCCGTTCACTATAGGCTATACGTATCCCTTTCCAGCTTTCACCCAATCTTTCTTTTCCCTGACCGGCATATCTTACATCCAAGCCATGCCGATGATCTGGAGGGTTTTGTATACCCTTGAAAGGATCATTGAGCAAGAAGGGATCGACCTAGGAATGGCGAAGCTGTCTGAGATGTATGATCTCACAACGTTTGGATCCTGTCGATATTTGTTCAAACGGAAAGCTGGGGAGGATCATCCTGTTCTTAAGGTCACCAAGAACATGAATTGGAAGCGACGATTTTTCTTCGTTAGGAGGGATACCATCCCTAATGGGAAGGATCTGCCCAAGGAGTGGGCAACTCATGGTAGGATAGAGGATCCTAGAAGGATCACCATCAGACTTGTTCCTTGAGGATCACTAATATTCTGTTTTTTGTGCAGCCATATCTGTTGCTCATCTCAAGTTGACTCCTGCTGCAAGAGAGAGAGTTCTAGCCTTCAAAAAGCTTGATCCTGAGACCAGAAGTTTTCAAGTTTCCATTCAAGATTCACAAGAAGTATCCTCCGCATCTGCCACAATGTCAAGTAAGTATCCTCATTTAAAAAGTAGTTTTATGTAAGATTTTTAAATTAGTTAAAGTACTTATCTTATCTTGATTGTGTAGGCGCTGGGAAATCTGTCAAGTCTGCCTCCAAGTTTGGTATTGATGATCTTGCTAATGTAAAGTCTACAAGGAAGAAGACCCCTGCTGCTAGTCCATCTGCTTCAGCCCCTAAAGCACCTATTAGGGGTAAGGGAAAGAAGAGAAAGGCTTCTGAGGATCTTCAAGGATTTCCCCTGCTCCGCCAACAGTTTCTTGATTATGTTAATGAAGTAAGGATCATTGCTCTTGCTTGTATATCCTGATTGTAGATCCTGCTTGTTTGAGGATCACCTGGTCCTGAACTTATCTTTTCCCTTTCTGCAGAAACTTGCTGAAATAGAAACCTATCTTGGCCATGTTGAGGATCAGGACCGCCAAATCGCCGACCTCCAACAAATGGGCGTGCTGAAGGATCTCAAGATAGCTGATCTTGAGAAGGAACTTCGGGCTACCAAGGATGAAGCTGCTCAAATGCTGATCAACATGGATTGTGAGAAGCAGGAGATCACCCAGGATGCCAAGGTCTCCGCCGCAATAGCTATGTATAGGATCCAATTGCAGATGGCTGCGGAGGCTCAGGATCCTGCTTTTGACAAGAGCACATGGGATGTGGAGGGCTGGAAGGCAAGGTTAGCAGAGTTGGAGGATGATGATGAGGCCGAGGAGATCCCTATGCTTGAAGGTGGTGATGCTGGCAAGGATCAGGGGGAAGCAAGTGGAGCTGGTGGTGATGGAGCAGCGAAGGTTTGAGCTGCTGAATTGGGCGATGATGGATATTTTGAGACTTGGCCGGAGCCCAATTTTTTAAAATTTGGTAGTGGTTTTTGTGGTTGTTGGTGTTTTGAAACAATTTATGGTCTGTAACTCAAACAATAGTTTTTAGGGTTAAGGATCATGGATCCTTTGGACAATAGGTAGGATCGCAAATGGTGGAGGGATCCTCTATTTGGGGGATGAAGCCTTTGTGATCCTGCCGCTTTTACTTTCCTGCACCTGCTATGACCGCATAAACAATGGACACCCTTTGCCAACCCATGTGGACGGGCCACGTTTTGCTGGTAGAAACGTGGGTTGGCAATTTTGACAACTTTTGAAAGGGTTTAAAATCCTTTGTTAATAAAATAACTCTAATCTTTCTGGCTTATCTCGTGTTGTTATCCTTTGTTTATCCTTTTATTTTCCGATTGTTAAGCAAATCATGTTCAATCATTTTAGGATATGATCCTGGATCAAATATCCTGTAATCGAAAAATTTTCAAAAATAGTTTATGATCGAGGATCATAGGTTTAGTTGTCAAAGTGTAAGGGTTATTCAAAATAACAAGTATAATCAAAATAGTCAAGGATCATACCTGAGAATCCAAGTTAGGATCCTAACCTTTAATCAAGATAACCATAAGTGAAATTTAACGGATAATAAGGATTAAGGATCCTTATTTGTTTAACTTCGAAAACCTGAAAAATGGAACATAACTTGGGACTAAGCCGATGTAAAAGATAAATTAATAGATGGGGACATGCCCAAAGGATAACTGGGGACAAGCCCAATGGATCACTGGGGACAAGCCCGAAGGATAACTGGGGACAAGCCCAAGGGATCGTATGTAAACTGGAGTATGGCCCTTACTGGCGACTACCCAAACTTGGTGACATGAAAATGTCAAAACCTTAGCTAACGTGAAAACGTTAGAAACCTTAGGAACGGATGTATGGTACGTCTACCATTATACGTAGGATCCTAGATATAGCCAGTACGATGAGGTTGTCAGCCCCTAAAGTGGGTACTGGTCCCAAAGACGTGAACTATACCAGGATCATCGTGCGCTACAGGCGAAAACCGGGGACAAGCCCAAGGATAACTGGGGTTGAACCCAAGGATCTGAGATGCTTTTGAAGACTATCGATAATATGCTGAGGATACCTGAACTATCAGAACGCAAATTCTCGTGAGAGAAGGATGAAGGATACATGATCCTTATCCTTAGGTAAAAATAAGAAAATGGAAAAGTTTTGAGATAAGGACTTTACCAGAGTAAGGATCACTGATGTCGCTGGGATCCTTCGAGGATGCTTCCAATGTAAGGATCATATGCTTGAAGGATCCTGTTCACATGAAATATTTCTTTAAGTGAATAACATTCCAGGCTCTTGGTAACAAATTTCCTTCCATGGTTAGCAATCTGTATGCCCCCTTTCCTGCTTTGGTTTCAATCAAGTAAGGGCCTTCCCATTTTGGTGCCAATTTCCCATCAGCAGGATTGATGGTATTTTGGAATGCTTTTCTCAACACCATATCCCCGACCTGGAACTTCCTTATCCTGACATTTTTGTTGTAGGCACCAGCCATTCTTTGTTGGTAGCTTGTCATCCTTATCCTAGCCAGATCCCTGATTTCCTCAATAGTATCCAAGTCTTGAGCTAAGTTTGCAGCATTCTCTTCAGGATCACGAGTACTTGTTCTAGCAGTTGGAACCACCATTTCTGTTGGGATCACTGCTTCTGCCCCAAATACTAAAGAGAAGGGTGTTTGACCAGTGGCATTCTTGGGAGTTGTCCTGTCAGCCCACAGCACATAAGGCAATTCCTCTGCCCATTTCCCCTTCTTGGATCCTAATTTCTTCTTCAGGTTGTTGATGATGATCTTGTTGGATGATTCTGCTTGACCATTGGCTTGTGGATGAACTGGTGTTGATGTTATCATCTTAATTCCCCAACTGTCACAAAAGTTAGTGGTTCTGCTCCCAATAAATTGGGAACCATTATCACATACAATTTCAGAGGGAATGCCAAATCTGGTTATAATGTTTCTCTTAATAAAGGATATAACTTCCTTTTCTCTGACTTGAGCAAAAGCTTCAGCTTCTATCCACTTGGAGAAGTAGTCGGTCATGGCAAGCATAAATACTTTTCCACCAGGTGCTTTAGGGAGCTTGCCAACTATATCCATCCCCCATCTCATGGCCAAGAGGATGGTATTGGATGCAAAAATTCAGCTGGCTGATGAAGGATATTGTTGTGTCTTTGACAAGGATCACATTTCTTAGCATATTCTACAGCATCCCTTTTCATAGTTGGCCAGTAGTATCCTGTTCTAAGGATCCTTGAGAACAATGCCCTGCCCCCAGTATGGTTTCCACAATCTCCTTCATGGAAGTCTCTCAACACTTCTTGAATTTCAGGATCTTCAAGGATGATCCTAGATTGGCCAATGCATCAGCTTCTGTATTTTCCTCCCTTGGTACCTGTGTTAAACTGAAAGAAACAAAAGAGAGTGCCAATTCTTTGACTATCTCTAAATATTTGGTTAGTTTTTCTCCTTTAACAGCATAGGATCCATTAAAGTGATTAGTGATTAGTAATGAGTCTACGTATACTTTAAGGTATCTGACCCCCATATCCTTAGCAATTTGTAAACCAGCAATTAAGGCTTCATATTCAGCCTCATTGTTGGTTGCTTGGAACTCACAGGCTATGGAGTGGGGTATTATGTCCCCTTGTGGCGATTTTAGTAGTATGCCGAGTCCTGTGCCTTTGATATTTGAGGATCCATCAGTGTGTAGTATCCAAGGATCCTTGGTTTCATCTAGCTGTTGGACCTCCAATTCTGCTTCCTTTTGTAGATCACTACTGAAATCAGCCACAAAGTCTGCTAGTGCTTGGGATTTAATGGCTGTTCTAGGCTCATATCTTATATCATGGGCACTAAGCTTTACTGCCCACTTAGCCATCCTTCCGGACATCTCTGGTTTCCTGAGGACATTCTTGATTGGAAAATTAGTTCTAACAACAATAGTATGTGTTTTGGTCAAAAATCACACAAGGATAATGTAACCAAACTTTATGTAAACGGGGTATGATGCTTGGTTAGCTATGAAAGTAAAGGATCACTTCTGTGATAAAGATACAAAGACACAATGATTTATACGAGGAAAAAGCCCTTGATCAATGTATGATCTCCGGCATAAAAAACCTCGGGTGATGGCAACTACCGATCACCAACTTCAATATAATAAAAATGTAGTTACAACTTCGGATGATAATGAGCTGAGTACAAGGATCACTGAGTGTCTAAGTGTTGAGAGTTGTGTCGTATGTTGTGTGTGTTCTTCCGAATGAGGAAGAGTGGTATTTATACATGTGTGGGTGACCTATTTTAGGTAGATAGACCACTAATCAGCTCATTACCCCTTTAGAAATAAAGATAATCTAGCCTAAATTGCTGCCCATTAATCAAGCTAAGTTTCCATATCCGGTACAACGTCTATCTCCAATTTAGCTCTTGCCATATTTGTGAAAACGCGTCCCTGGATCATGATGTGTAGGGCATATCCTGCTAGGTGTTCCTGCAAAACAATTTTGTAACAAGTGGAAGTGACCGTTAGTGTAAGGATCACCATATCGTCCCATGATCCTGATCCTGAAGTCTGGCTGAGGATCACTATCTGCCAAAGAAACAAGGATCACTGGTCAGGATCACGTATAAGGATCATTTATAGTAAAATCCAGCCCCAACAATTGCCCCCAAAATATAAGGAGTTAATTGTAAATAGATGAGTTATATTTTGTTTTGAGCTTATCTCTAACGGGCGACTCCGGGTTACTAGCCGTTACATATGGACTAGCCGTTGTGATATTTACGTCACTGATGTGACGATCCCTGCAAATCATCATTATAAATAGGAGATAGGGTTAGGATCATTTTGTATTTAAATTCGAAGTATCTCCCTTTATAACCATCATCGAAGACTCTTGATCAGGTATCATTTTCTTCTTTCTCTTCTTTGCTCTGTTCTTTCGTGCTTTTACTCTGTTTTTTGTTCAAAATATGCTGCTCCGTAATTCTCCGCACAAGGGTCCCAAGAAGGAGAGTCCCTTAAAGAGCCAGGGAATTATCAAGGATTCTCTCGTGGAGAGATGCTGCTTTACTGATGTCCACATAGACAAGATTCGCCATTGTTTCCCAGCGAATGTTGTTTTCAAACCCTTTGATCCTACTGCTTTGAGCGATCTTGTCTCAGATGTCTGGGTGGCTTTTCCTGCTACTCCCTTCCTCATTGGGTATTCATATCCTTTTCCGATGTTCACCCAATCTTTCTTTTCTCTTACCGGCATCTCATATATCCAAGCTATGCCGATGATCTGGAGGGTTCTATATACCTTCGAGAGGATCATCGAGCAAGAAGGGATTGATCTGGGGATGGCAGAGCTGGCCGAGCTCTATGATCTTACTACGTTTGGTTCCCACCGGTATCTGCTGAAACGGAAAGCTGGGGAGGATCACCCTATTTTCAAAGTGACCAAGAATGATACCAACTGGAAACGTCGATTTTTCTTTGTTAAGAGGGATTCCATCCCGGATGGGAAGGATCTGCCCAAGGAATGGGCCACTCATGGTAGGATAGAGGATCCTCGAAGGATCACTATCAGTTCTGTCTCATATGATGAGGATCACTGATGTCTTTTCTTTTTTTGTCTTTTTATGCAGCTATCTCCGTTGCTCACTTAAAGTTGACCCCTGCTGCCAGAGAAAGAGTGTTAGCTTTTAAAAAGCTTGATCCTGAAGTCAGAAGCTTCCAAGTCACCATCCAAGATTCTCAAGAAGTATCCTCTGCATCTGCCACTATGTCAAGTAAGTATCCTTACAGAAAATAAATTATATGTAGGACTGTTTGATTAATAAAGCAACTTATCTTATTTTCTTGATTGTGTAGGTGCTGGAAAATCTGCCAGGTCCGTTAAATCAGCCTCCAAATTTGGGATCAGTGATCTTGCCAATGTCACGTCTTCAAAGAAGAAGGCTCCTGCTGCCAGTCCTTCAGTCTCAGCTCCCAAAGCGTCTATCCGGGGCAAGGGGAAGAAGAGGAAGACTACTGAAGATCTACAAGGATTTCCCCTCCTCCGTCAGCAATTCCTTGACTACGTGAATGAGGTAAGGATCACTGCCCCTGTAGGTTATCCGCCTATCATATCCTGTTTGTGTATCCTGCTTTTCTTGAGGATCACCTGAGTCTGAGCTTGTCTTTATTCTCTTGTTTGCAGAAACTTGCTGAGATTGAAACTTATCTTGGCAATGTTGAGGACCAGGAGAGCCAGATTGCTGACCTTCAACAAATGGGCGTGCTTAAGGATCTCAAGATAGGAGATCTTGAGAAGGAACTCCGGGTCATGAAGGCTGAGGCTGCTCAGAGGTTGATTGATATGGATAACGAGAAGCAGGAGATCACCCAAGATGCTAAGGTCTCCGCGGCAATTGCTATGTATAAGATTCAACTTCAGATGGCCGAGGAGGCTCAGGATCCTACCTTTGACAAAGGCTCGTGGGATGTTGAAGGTTGGAAGGCAAGGCTGGCAGACCTGGAGGACGAGGATGAGGCTGAGGAGATCCCCATGCTGGAAGGTGGTGATGCTGAGAAGGATCAAGGTGGAGATGCTGGTGGTGATGAAGCAGCGAAGGTGTAGGCTGCATGATTGGGCGATGATGGATATTTCGAGACTAGGCCGGAGCCCAATTTTTTAGGTTTGGCAGTGGTTTTTTGTAGTTGTTGGTGGTTTGAAACAATTATGGTCTGTAATATCTGAACAATAGTTTTTAGGGTTAAGGATCCTGGATCCTTAGAACAATAGGTAGGATTACAAAAGGTGGAGGGATCCTCTGTTTGGGGGATGAAACCTTTGTGATCCTGCCGCTTTTATTTCCTGCAAAATGCTAAGACCGCATAGACAATGGACACCCTTTGCCAACCCATGTGGACGGGCCACGTTTTGCTGGTAGAAATGTGGGTTGGCAATTTTGACAATCTTTTGAAAGGGTTAATGATCCTTTTGTTTAATAATATAACTTTAATCTTTCTGGCTTATCTTGTGTTGTTATCCTTCAATAGTCCTCTTATTTCTCAATTGCTGTATTTGTTAAAATAACAAGAGTTGAAAAAGTGTTTAATGAACTTAGGATATGATCCTAGATCAAATATCCTCATATTGAAGATTCTCAAAGTGTTTTAGTTCAAGGATCATTGGTTCGGTTGTCAAAGTATAAGGGTTGGTTAGGATAAAGAGTATAATCAAAAATAGTCAAGGATCATACCTGAGGATCCACGTTAGGATCCTAACCTTCAATCAAGACAATCATAGATAAGACTTTGATAATTAATAAGGATTAAGGACCCTTATATGTTTAGACTTCCAAAACCTGAAAAGTGAGATATAACTTGGGACTAAGCCAATGTAAAAGATAAATTAGTGACTGGGGACATGCCCAAAGTATAACTGAGGATGATCCCGGAGGATCACTGGGGACAAGCCCATAGGATAACTGGGGATGATCCCGGAGGATCACTGGGGACAAGCCCATAGGATAACTGGGGACAAGCCCAAAGGATCGTATGTAAACTGGAGTATGGCCCTTTCTGGCAACTATCCAAACTTAGTGACATGAAAATGTCAAAACCTTAGCTAACGTGAAAACGTTAGAAACCTTAGGAACGGATGTATGGTGCGTCCACCATTATACGTAGGATCCTGGGTATAGCCAGTACGATGAGGTCGCCAGCCCCGAAAGTGGGTACTGATCCCAAAGACGTGAACTATATCAGGATCATCGTGCGCTGCTGGCGGAAACTGGGGATAATCCCAAGGATAACTGGGGTTGGACCCAAGGATCTGTGGTGCTTTTGAAGATCTTTGATGATATGCTGAAGATACCTGAACTTATCATAACTCAAATGGTTTGTGAGTAGGGGATGAAGGATACATGATCCTTATCCTTAAAAAATAAGAAAATGCAATAGTTTTAGGACAAGCGTATTACCTGAGTAAGGATCACCGATATCTCCAGGATCCTTCAAGGATACTTCAATGTAAGGATCACATGCAGGAAGGATCATGTTCACATGAAATATTTCTTTAAGTGAACAGCATTCCAGGCTCTTGGTAACAAGTTTCCTTCCATGGTTAGCAACCTGTATGCCCCCTTTCCTGCTTCAGCTTCAATCAAGTAGGGACCTTCCCATTTTGGTGCTAGCTTCCCGTCAGCAGGATTGATGGTATTTTGAAATGCTTTTCTCAACACCATATCTCCGACTTGGAACTTCCTTATCCTGACATTCTTGTTGTAGGCACCAGCCATCCTTTGTTGGTAGCTTGCCATCCTTATCCTAGCTAGATCCCTGTTTTCCTCAATAGTATCCAAATCCTGAGCTAGGATCGTAGCATTTTCTTCAGGATCACGAGCACTTGTTCTAGCAGTTGGGATCACCATCTCTGTTGGGATCACTGCTTCTGCCCCAAACACTAAAGAGAAGGGTGTTTGACCGGTGGCATTCTTGGGAGTTGTCCTATCAGCCCATAGGACATAAGGTAACTCTTCTGCCCATTTCCCTTTCTTGGATCCTAGCTTCTTCTTCAGATTGTTGATGATGATTTTGTTGGATGATTCTGCTTGACCATTGGCTTGTGGGTGAACTGGTGTTGATGTGATCATCTTGATTCCCCAACTGTCACAAAAGTTAGTGGTTCTACTCCCAATGAATTGGGAGCCATTATCACATACAATTTCAGAGGGAATGCCAAATCTAGTTATAATGTTTCTTTTAATGAAGGATATGACTTCCTTTTCTCTGACTTGAGCGAAGGCTTCAGCTTCTATCCACTTGGAAAAATAGTCAGTCATGGCAAGCATAAATACTTTTCCACCAGGTGCTTTAGGGAGCTTGCCAACTATATCCATTCCCCATCTCATGAATGGCCAAGAGGATGGTATGGGGTGTAGTAATTCAGCTGGTTGGTGAAGGATATTGCTATGTCTTTGGCAAGGATCACATCTCTTAGCATACTCTACAGCATCCCTTTTCATGGTTGGCCAGTAGTATCCTGTTCTAAGGATCCTTGAGAATAATGCCCTGCCCCCAGTGTGGTTTCCACAGTCTCCTTCATGGAAATCCTTCAATACCTCTTCAATTTCAGGATCCTCGATACATCTCAAATATGGTCCTGCAAGAGATCGCTTATATAATACATTATTCAGAATTGTGAATTGAGATACCTTAATCCTGAAAGCTCTAGGATTTTCTCCCATCGGGATCTCCCCATGTTGCAAGTATCCCATGATCGGTGAGATCCATGATCCTGAATGAGATTGGGCTTCTTCACTAGGGATCATTGCAGTATCCTCTTCTATTTCCATGGCCACCTGTTTTTCAATGGCAGGAGCCAGGATATGGATGATAGGGATACTTATATCTTCTGGAATCTTCAAGGATGATCCTAGGTTGGCCAATGCATCAGCTTCTGTGTTCTCCTCCCTTGGTACCTGTGTCAAGCTGAAAGAGACAAAAGAGAGTGCCAATTCTTTGACTATCTCTAAATATTTGGTTAGCTTCTCGCCTTTAACAGCGTAGGATCCATTAAAGTGATTAGTGATCAATAATGAATCTACATATACTTTAAGATACTTTACCCCCATATCCTTAGCAATTTGTAAGCCAGCAATTAAGGCTTCATACTCAGCCTCATTGTTAGTTGCCTGGAACTCACAAGCTATGGAGTGGGGTATTATGTCCCCCTGTGGCGATTTTAGTAGGATCCCTAGCCCTGTGCCTTTGATATTTGAGGATCCGTCAGTGTGCAGGATCCAAGGATCCTTGGTCTCATCCAGCTGCTGGACCTCCAATTCTGCTTCCTTTTGTAAATCACTACTGAAATCAGCCACAAAATCTGCTAGTGCTTGAGATTTAATAGCTGTTCTTGGTTCGTATCTTATATCATGGGCACTAAGCTTTACTGCCCACTTAGCCATTCTCCCTGACATATCTGGTTCCTGAGGACATTCTTAATTGGAAAATTAGTTTTAACAATAATAGAATGGGTTTCAAATAATGTCTTAACTTAGTGGATGCCATGATTAATGCAAGGATAAGTTTTTCGAGGTGTGAGTACCTGGATTCGGCATCAAGTAGACTTTTACTTACATAGTAGATAGGATATTGTGTGCCTTCGTGATCCTTAACAAGGACAGCACTTACAGCGGTTGAGGATACCGCTAGATATAAGGATAACACATCTCCTTTTTCCGGTTTTGCTAATGCTGGTGCTGAGGACATATACTCTTTTAGGCTTGTAAAGCATTCTCATGCTTCTCAGTCCATTCGAACTTCTTATTCTTCCTTAGGATATCGTAAAATTCTCTGCATTTTCTGAGGATTTCGATATGAATCTGTTCAAAGCTGCTATCCTGCCTGTCAGTCTTTGAACATCCTTGGCATTGGCAGGAGATTTGATATTTATTAATGCTTTGATTTGTTCTGGGCTTGCTCAATGCCCTCTGGGTTACCATGTACCCTAAGAACTTTCCTGCCTTAACACCGAAATGACATTTTGAAGGATTAAGTTTCATGTTGTACTGATCAAGGATATCGAATGCTTCTTCTAAGTCCTTTAGGTGATCCTCAGCTTTTTTTGATTTGACCACCATATC